>NC_040093.1:48405206-48708236 GCF_003369695.1 Bos indicus x Bos taurus
CCCTACCCCATAGATCAAAGAATGGGCACATGACACAGGTCGGACTTATCACAGTCTCCCTCCCCATGCACAACAATCGCTGCCCAGAGGTGGCTCAGTCAGACACCACTGAGGATTTCTCTTTCCTCCAGTAGCTGGTGGAGCACTCTTTCTTTTGACATGGCAAAATTGTTGTTGTTTAGTCGCCAAAGTGTTAGTTGCTCATGATGTCCAACTCTTTGTGACCCCGTGGACTATAGCCCATCAGGCTCCTCTGTCCCTGGAATTCTCCAGGCAAGAATACCTGAGTATGTTGCCCTTCTCTTCTCCAGGGGATCTTCCTGACCCAGGGGTTGAACCTGGGTCTCCTGCATTTCAGGCAGATTCTTTACCATCTGAGCTACCAGGGAAAGTCATGTTCAATTCTATTGCAACCCCATGGACTGTAGCCTTCCAGGCTCCTCTGTCCAGGCAAGAATACTGGAAAAGGTTGCCATTTCTTTCTCTAGGAGATCTTCCCAACCCAGAGATCGAACCTTCATCCCCTGCCTTGGGAGGTGGATTCATTACCACTGTGCCACCAAGGAAACCCATTCCAGATCTAGGTGATGTTAACCTAGAACTGGATAAGGCAAAGACTACTCTCCTGGCACTTCAAGAAAAGAGTCCATCAGTGGTGGGAGAAATCGAGTCCAAAGCATGGAGAGGATTGAAGAAATGAGAGATAGACAGAGAAAAAGCAACATCACTCGAGCCTCTGGAGACCTCTCCAGGCCTCCAGTTACACAAGACAGTTCATCCTCTGTACTTGAGTCATCTTGAGTTGGGTTTCTGTCACTAACCCACACCTTAACCCTTCATGAGCTGGGCTGTCGATTTAGGCCTGTAGGCCTCAGCTCATAACACTGGCTGGCCCGCCCCAGTGAAAGTCCACTAAACTCTTCCCTCAAGATGCTGATGCCAAAAGCAGAGACATGTTTCTAACAGTGACAGGCCATTAGTTCCACGGATGATGAATGACACGAGGTGCAGAAGGGCCATGCTGAGCCAAGATGCTGCAGCCAACTCTCCCGTACAGGGAGATCCTGAGCTGAGAGCCTTGTGGCCCCTCTGCCAAGGCAGCTGGCTCTTCCAGAAGATTAATACTGTTTACATGAGCTATTAGTCTCCATGCAGGAAAGGAGGAGCCTGGGAGAGGAGAAGCTTCAATGTAAACAATGCATTTCTATCTCAGATTATATAGGCCACAGATCCAGGCACTTAACTCAGGGATGGTTTTCTTGGTACCCACTAGGTGCTGAACCAGTATCCTGGGCACTGTGGGAGACAGAAGATGAGCAAGACCAGGTCTTCCTCCAGGAACTTAGGCTGTTGGGGAAGATGGGCATCACATCACCTAGGAGGAGTATGCTGCTGCTGCTAAGTCTCTTCAGTGGTGTCCAACTCTGTGCGACCCCATGGATGGCAGCCCACCAGGCTCCCCTATCCCTGGGATTCTCCAAGCAAGAACACTGGAGTGGGTTGTCATTTCCTTCTCCAATGCATGAAAGTGAAAAGTGAAAGTGAAGTCACTCAGTCGTGTCCGACCCTCAGGGACCCCATGGACGCAGCCCACCAGGCTCCTCCACCCATGGGATTTTCCAGGCAAGAGTACTGGAGTAGGGTGCCATTGCCTTCTCCATAGGAGGAGTATAGTGAGGTTATAACCAGAGCTCTGGAATTAGGATGCTCAATACCCCAGCTTGGCTTAGTCTGTGATTGGCCAGGAAGTAGTTGTAGACATCAGTTGCATTTCTTTAGCAAACAATCCAGCCTCTTTGGTTTTGGTGCTGCTGTTTTCTTTCTTTCTTCCTTTCATTTCAAAGATATTGGGGATTTTTGTTTGTTTGTTTGTTTGTTTTGGCTGTGCCTCACAGCTTGCAGGATCTCAGTTCCCTGACCAGGGACTGAACTCTCTCATGGCAGTGAAAGTGCTGAATCCTGACCCCTAGACCACCAGGGAATCCCTGGTGCTGCTGTTTTGTTCTCAGCAGAATGAGGTGACACCAATGCTTACCTCGGGGGCATAGTAAGGATGGAATCAGATAATGCATGTACAATCCTCAGCAGGTACTACCTGCTTGGTAAGTGGCATCTGTATTGTCATCAGCAGCATCCTCAATTATTATTAGTATCATTATCACCAATCCTACAATGAGGAGTTTGAAATAAGCCAGGAACATGGTCAAAGTTTTATGGGAAATAGGAGGAAAGAACTTAATTGGGATCCAGGGAGGCTTTCTAGAAGAAGTGGCACTCAAGCTGGATCTTGAAGAGGGAGTAGGGAGTGGGGAGGATGTTAGAGCTACAAGGCCACCGAGAATCAATAAATAGAGGCAGGGCCACTCCTGATGCTCTGATCTCCCAGATTTTAGTGCACACCTTCCCAGAGAAGCAAGGGAACTCCAGCATCTAAGAACATGAGCTCTGATCCACATCATTGACCATGATCTTATCCTCACTGCTAGATCCACAAGGTGGTCTTGGAGGTTAGAGGAGTACAACAACCACTCATATCTCTTCCCAGACTCCTGGGGGAGGCAGCCTGCCTGCTCCTCTTTCTGGGCCAGAACTTCAAGCCCCACAGAGATTTGCTTCCCAAGCCTGCTGTCCAATGAGCCTCAATGCCCAGCCAAGCACAGCTCACTTGGTGTCTGGCATGTGGGCATGTGGTAGGTTCTCAGCACATAGATTATGAATAAATGAGTTGCCTGAGAATTTTCTTTTCCCACTTAACCCTAAACTTTCACCTCCACAAGTGGGTCAGATAGTAAAGTCTCGGCTGAGCTATAAAAGGTCTGATTTGATCCTATATGTGGGCAGCCAGGAGCCCAGAAATGGACATCAGTTCCTCCAGGAATGCACTTCCTCCTCTGGATAGTTTCCCCTCCTTGTGCCCCAGGAGTCTTTACAAAGAGGTCCCACTTGGTCATATGGTCCTAGAAACACTTAGAAAGCATTTCTTATCAGAGAAAGTCTTAGGTAATGATTACCCACCATCACACATACACACACACACACCTGAGAGCCCTCAGTGGACAGCTGTTGTTTCTGCCTGCCCAAACCCATTCTCCGCTTCTTCTTGCAGTGGTTACTTAACTGCCCACTAGAGTAGGGCCCATTCCCCACTTTCCATCCATGTGTTTAGGTGTGACTAACACTACATGCCCATTTGTTCCAAACATCAGCACTGAAGGTAGGCTTAGCCAATCATCACATTCCCTCGCCTTGGCCACAGCGAGCTGCTCAAGGGTGAGGAGATGATCTCAACTCTTCCAATAAGGGTAAACTCTGGAACTTTGGAACTATTGGCTGTAGAAGTTCTCTTTTCACAGAGCTGGGCCTATAGTCCACTTTGATACTACTTCGGTACCTCATGAGGAGAACCTGCCCAAAGGTGAAGCCCATGCAGGAAAGCAGAGCCAAGATGTGACCAGGGAGTGTTTGGGCACATGAAGCCAGCCATGTCTGAAGCCAACCTAATCAGGTAGGGCGATCAGTTCTCATTTTTGCTTTAACCAGTTTAAGCCAGGTTTTCTGTCACTTTGGAACTGAGAATCTTAATGGAACACATGAGACAGCAGGAACATATGTCCAAGGAAATCTTGCTTTGGACCCTTGGAGGTCAAAGAGTTTTTGTCCCTGGGGAATTGTTGTCTTTTCTGTTCATTCTACAAATATTTATTGAGCCCCTAAGAAGAGTGTTGAGAAATTCACTCTCTAAAACCATGTGTGATTGATGTACTGGTTATCATGGGTAATCAGGACTGAGTTTCTGGGGAGGTGAGTGGTAAATGAGACCTAAAGAGGAGAGAGATGTGCAGTGTCCAGTAGGACACGAGCACGTGGGGGGCTTGGGTTCTGAGGACCAACTCTGCCATTTGCCTGCTGCGTGAGCTTCTCAGGCAGGCACGTTTAACTCACTGGCCCTCAGTTCCTCTACCTTTAAAATGGGTATGTCACATCTGCCCTACTGAAGCCACCTGGTTGTGGTCAAAGCAAACACACAAAAAAGGTACTTCAAACTGTGAAAAGCAGTATCTATTTGGATGAGAGAAATCATTTTATAAATTGATGAGACACTTTAGCTTCTGGCCAAGATAAAGCAATGGAAAATGGATTTATCCTCCCACATTTAACAGCTAAAAATCCAGACAAAATATATGAAACAATGGTTTTCAGACATTGCACTACAGATGATGCAAGATTTCTGAGAAAGGGAAAACAAAGTGTGATGCCTGAATCTAGTTTCCAGGATGTAGCACAGGGAGGGGCAGCCAAAGCAGAGCCCGGTGGTCTCTCTGAGTTGAAGAGATACAAGTAGAAGTTTGGAGAAGCCAAAGGGTCCAGGGTTTTCAGAGTGGAGTGTTATGAAGGAGAGACCTGCACAGTGGGAACTCCAGAAATCTTCCCTCTAGTGTTCAGCAGAGCACAGAACTGCATGTGCGTGTAGGGAGACTCTCCAAGGCTGGGGAAAGAACCAGTGCAAATGAACGAGAAGAATAATTTCCAGAGGCCAAACAGCACTGAAAATAGTTCTCATTCCTAAAAGCCAGAATAGAGAAGTCTCATAATACACAGGGCTTCAGGTGGAGTACTCAGAAGGACATGGCCTCATTACTAAGGTCAAATTAGCTCTATACTAAAGACTTGTGGGGGCTTCCCTGGTGGCTAGATGGTAAAGAATCTGCCTGTAGTGCAGAAGACCTGTGTTTAATCCCTGGGTAGGGAAGATCCCCTGGAGAAGGAAATGGGAACCTACTCCAGTATTTTGCCTGGAGAATCCCATGGACAGAGGAACCTGACAGGCTATAGTCCATGGGATCACAAAGAGTCTTACCCGACTGAACAACCAACACTTTCTTTAAAAAATTGTAGAATCCAAAGTTTAAAGGAAGTCTTAACAGGATCAGACTGTTTCCACATAATTTAAATAAGTCTCAGAACAAAATTCAAAAACATTAAGAAAATAAAAATAATTCAACACACAGCAAGGTAAAATTCACAGTGTGTACTGCTGCTGCTGCTGCTAAGTCGCTTCAGTCGTGTCTGACTCTGTGCGACCCCAGAGACGGCAGCCCACCAGGCTCCCCTGTCCCTGGGATTCTCCAGGCAAGAACACTGGAGTGGGCTGCCATTTCCTTCTCCGATGCATGAAAGTGAAAAGTGATAGTGAAGTCGTTCAGTCGTGTCTGACTCTTAGTGACCCCATAGACTGCAGCCTACCAGGCTCCTCTGTCCATGGGGTTTTCCAGGCAAGAGTACTGGAGTGGGGTGCCATTGCATAAATTACATTCAGTTAAAAATTACCAGACATGCAAAGAATCAGGAAACTACAACTAATAATGAAAAGAAAAATCAGCCAATAGAAATAGATCCCCAAGTTATATAGATGATATAAATCACAGACAAGAACACTAAAATATCTAACATAAATATATTTCATATGTTCAAGAAGGTAGAAAAAAGCATGAGTATATTCAGGACATACATAGAAAATATAAAAAAGACCCAAACTGAGCCTCCAGAGATGAAAAATATAATATTTGACATGAAAAAAAAAAAAACCCACTGGCAGGAATTATATTGACATGAAGAAGATGAGGAACGTCCTGGTTTGGGTACTCGCAAAGGTGAAATGAAGGCAAACTGTTTGGGCATGAAAGGTGCAATTGTAAATTCAGAGCAACTGCAGAACACACTGCGTCTTTGTGAGAGGACAATTATAAAAAGGATTATTTTAAAAGGCACTCCTTCGTTAGGACTGACACAGCTCTGAGCTAGGGCTGCACGGCGTAGTGGTAAGCAGAGCATCAGCTACGTTCTGGTCCCGCGTGCACATCAGCCAGACAGCTTGTTTCATGGTCATGATCTGCACGGTCGCCCCACACACAGAGCCTCAGTCTAAATTAGTTCAAATAAAGGAGCAAGACTATCACAGTGTCATGGACTAGTGCAGTCTTGAAGACCCCTGGATTGAACCATCTTCCAGCTCTGTCTGAAAGCTCTTTGACTTGCTCTCTAAGAATCAGCAGAAAATCCACCAGCTCCTTCTTCCCTCTCTCCCACTTTTCCTCCATTGCAATCTCTGTTCCCCTCTGTCCCTCACTTTTTTTTTTTTTTTTTGCTAAATGTAATTTTTAAAAATTTTATATTGGAGTATAGTTGGTTTACAATGTTGTGTTAGCTTCAGGTGTACAAAAAAGTGAATCAGTCATACATATACATATATCTATTCTTTTTCAAATTCTTTTCCCTTTTAGGTTATCACAGAGTATTAAGTAGAGACCCCAATCTGCCTGCAATGCAGGAGACCCAGGTTCGATTCCTGGGTCGAACTAAGGGTCATACTAAGTGAAGACCCTTCACCTAGTATGATTGCTGGAGAAGGGATAGACTACCCACTCCAGTATTTTCGGGGTTCCCTGGTGACTCAGCTGGCAAAGAATCTGCCTGCAATGCAGGAGACCTGGATTTGATCCCTGGGTTGGGAAGATCCCCTGGAGAAGAGAACAGCTACCCACTCCAGTATTCTGACCTGGAGAATTCCATGGACTGTATAGTCCATGAGAGGGCAAAGAGTCAGACACAATTGAGCAGCTTTCACTTTCCTTTGCTCTACAGTGGGTTCTTGTTGATGATCTATTTTATATTTAGCAGTGTGTGTGTGTTAATTCCAAACTTCTAATTTATCCCTTTCACCCACCTTTCCCCTCTGGTAAACATAACCTTGATTTTGAGATTGATGAGACTGTCTTTGTTTTATAAAGAAATTCATTTGTATATTTTTTAGGTTCTACATAGAAGTGGTATCATAAGATATTTGTCTTTGTCTGACTTACTTCACTTAGTATGATACTCTCTAGGTTCATCCATGTTGCTGCAAATGGCATAATTTTAGGCTTTGTATGACTGAGTAATACCCCATTGTATAGTACGCTACATCTTCTTTATCCATTCCTCTGTCAATGGACATTTAGAGTGCTGCCATGTCTTGGCTATTGTAAATAGTGCTGCTGTGAATATAAGGGTGTGCGTATTTTTTTGATTTATGATTTTCTCTGAATATATGCCCAAGAGTAGGTTTGCTGGATCATGTGGCTGCTCTATTTGTAATGTTTTAAGGAAACTCCATAATGTTCTCTATAGTGGTTTTATCAATTTACATTCCCACTAACAAGGTAGGAGGGTTCCCTTTTCCCCACACTCTCTCCAGCATTTATTGTTTGTAGACAATGAGCTCGTACCTCATGGTAGTTTTGATGCCCCTCACTCTTGCATCATCTAGGAGTTGATTTCACATTGGCCAAAGTCAACTGCATGACACGTAGAAGAGATGACTGAAGGGGCTTCTCAGTGCCGTGGCTAACCAGGGGGAGGACTCCACACAGACACCACTCTGCTGTGCGGTGCTAAGTTGCTTCGGTCGTGTCCGACTCTGCAATCCTATGGACTGTAGCCCACCTGGCTCCTCTGCCCATGGGATTCTCCAGGCAAGAATACTGGAGTGGGTTGTTGTGCCCTCCTTCAGGGGACCTTCCTGACCCAGGGATTGAACCCACGTCTCTTACATTTCCACATTGGAAAGTGGTTTCTTTACCACTAGTGCCACTTGGGAAGCCCATAGAGACCACTACCAAGATTTAAATGCTGAAACAACATATCCAGGAAATTTCTTGAAGCAAATCCCTTCCTAACAAGAGTCAATGGTTAAAAAAGATATAAGTAGAAAAACCTTTGACTTGCTATTGGGCCCCTCAGCATCAGCACCAACAGGTTGCACAGAATCCTCTCAGAGAATCTACTTACTTCACATTTGCCAAGAAGACGCCTTTTTTCTGATTTTATTTAGCCTGGTAACCTCAGGGAATATTCAGAACCCCAGAGACAGAAACAATATAAAGATGGTTATTTCTCTCTGAAATAACAATTTGTATTTTCATATCTTTGATACACAGCCTAATACTCAAATCAATAGGCCAATGGAGACTCACCCAGAGCAAGTTTAATAAGAAAAATAGTTGAAAAAAAAAAAAAGGTTTGGAAGGCTAGAGTTACATTTCCTGCAGGTGTGTTAGATTGTGGAGGTGGGGTTAAGTTGATTCTTTCTTTCTTCCCTTGTGTAATGAAACAGAAAAGCTAAACCTCTGAGTTGATTATAATCACACAAGCATGGGAGCTCTTGGCTGTTTTTCGCTCCCTTCTTCTCTCCTACCCTTACCCCAATCAATACAACAAGTTTTATCTTCACTGATGAAAACTCAACTTTCTGGCTGTTTTTGTAGTTTAGGCTTCCTTGTGTCTGATCTGGGTTTGCAGGCAGGCAAATCAGCTTCCAAATTCAAGGCATACATTTTGGAAACCCAAAGCAAAGACCTGTTCCAGAAAGAGGGTAAGAAAAGGTGGTAAAAAACAAGCTCCATAAAACAGAACTTTGACAGGGTAAAAAAGGCCCAGAGAGGTTGGACAGCAGGGGGCGGGGCTTGCTCTTACGACCCCTTACTATGATTCTCCTGAAGCCAAGGTCAAGCTCAGTTCACCAAGCCAATAGCTCCTGGCTCCTTTAGGAATAAGAAATGTGGCCACAAATCCTCCATTTGTTATTATTGTTTTTGCTGCTCAGTCACCAAGTTGTGACTGACTCTTTGAAACCCCATGGATTACAGCATGTCAGGCTTCCCTGTCCTTCATTGTTTCCTAGAGTTTGCCCAAGTTCATGTCCACTGAACTGGTGATGCCATCCAACCCACCGTCTTGTCCTCTGCCTTCAATCTTTCATAGCATCAGGGTCTGTTCTAATGACTCAGCTGTTCACATCAGGTGGCCAAAGTATTGGCACTTCAGCATCAGCCCTTCCAGTGAGTATTCAGGGTTGATTTTCTTTAATATTGACTGGTTTGACTCTTTGCTGTCCAAGGGACTTTCAACAGTCTCCTCCAGCATTACGGTTTGAAAGCACCAATTCTTTAGCTCTCTGCCTTCTTTATAGTCTAGCTCTCATACCCAGAAAACCGAGCAGCTGGGACGGGGGAGGCGATAAGCTGCAGCCTTCAACTGGGGGTGACTACGCTCACCAAACACCTGGTCACCTGAGCTGCTCGGACCTGGGACGGACTCAAAACATAGGCCCAACCATCTGAGCCTGTTTGGAGTGCTCGAGAACATGAACCTGAGCGGCTTAGACCTGGGGAGTGCATGCAACCCAGGACTCCCATCACAGTTCCCAGCATAGCTCTCAAATCCATACATGATTGCTGGAAAGACCACAGCTTTGACTGCTTTAATCAGAGAAATTACTTTCCAGGCTATATGAATATTCAAAAATATTCACTGAGTGCCTACTAGTACCAACTACTGTTCTAAGTCCTGGGGACACAATGGTCAGTGATGTAGACTAGATCATAGAGCTTATATGCTAGCATAGGAAAGCAGAAAGTAAACACATAAGCAAACAAATGAATAAGAGTATCAGGTGGTGAAACTGCTATAAAGAACATCTTAAAAGGGGCTACTCTAGGCTGGACTAGCATTTCTGAAAAAACAAGGAAGGGGAGGTGTCATTTGAGCTGATATTTTGAATACAAGGAAGGAGCCAGTCATGCCGTGTGAAGAACTGGAAGAAAGCCATTCAGGCAGAGGAAACTGTCAGTGCAAAGGCCCTGGGATGAAAGCAAGTTTAGTTGGAAGAATAAAGAATCATTTCTGTGTGGCCAGAATGTAGTGAGTCAAAGGAGAGTTGGAAAAGAAGTATTAGTCAAAACACAGATCATATAAGAACTCATGGGCTTTTATAATATGAAGTTGAAGTTGTAATGGAAAAAAATTGCTCTGATTTATGCTTTAGAACAGAGAAGGGAATGCCCCCCACTCCAGTACTCTTGCCTGGAAAATCCCATGGATGGAGGAGCCTGCTAGGCTGCAGTCCATGGGCTCTCTGAGGGTGGGACACAACTGAACGACTTCATTTTCATGCATTGGAGAAGGAAACGGCAACCCACTCCAGTGTTCTTGCCTGGAGAATCCCATGGACAGAGGAGCCTGGTGAGCTACAGTCCATGGGATCACAAAGAGTCGGACAAGACTGAAGTGACTTAGCACACACTGGATACATTACATAATAGAGAAATAGAAAAGTAGGATCCAAAGATGACTCTTGGGTTTTGCCTTGAGCTGTTTACCTACTCCTGAGATGAGGAAGAGAGGAGAGGAATCAAGTCCTGTCTTGGGTGTCTTAATGTTTGAGATCCTTATTTGACATCCACATGAAGACTTCAAGAAGGCATTTGGAAGCAGGAGGCAAGAACTCAGTTACAGAGGTCTAAATTCTCTAGACCAGCTTTCTACCAATCTAGCTCTGAATTTCACTCTTTTGGTTGGCCCATTGTTCACTTAGCCATCATTCATTGAGTATCTCCTGTGCCCTGGGACCTGAGCTCATGGTGACTAAGTTACAATGGAGTGACTACAAATTGACACAGGTCCCTGTTATCAAGGACAGGACCATCAGCCCTGGATCCTTGATATATCATAGGACAGCCTAGAGTTTATTTCCTGAAAGGCCACCTCTGTGAACATCAATGTTCTACTTATTTATTCCAGGAATTTCCCAGTCTGGTATCTCAGAAACTCACTTAGGAAGGAGTCTTAAAGAGTTATTACTCAAATTTCCTCCAAGTGTTTGCTTAACCCAGACTTGAGTACCCCCTGGTGACATGGCACTCACTATCTACTCCTTGAAGAGTTTCTAATAGGTCTTGGGAATTGGGCTTCTGGAGGCAACAGAGGGCACAGATTAAATTGCCAAATTTTGCAGTTTAAATGGTAAGTCTTGGTACTGTAGGCAGACACAGGACCACAATGGAGGGTCTTCAGGGGGTTCCCGACTTCCCCCAGGGACTTAAGTGTAGCATTCCTTTTTATCTCTGGCAAGACTGAACTTAGAAGCTGTTGGGTTATGGTCTCAGCTGCTGTGTTTCTGAAAACCTACAAAGGCAGAATGCATAATTGTATATTGCAGATAATTTTGCTCACGTTTCCAGGTGTCTGCAGAGATGGGTCTTGGTTAAGATTTATTACACTCCTGAGACTGACAGAGCCACACACAACATCAGCAAGCTTTATTTATGGACTTTCTTCCCTAGCCAGAATGAGAGCAGTAAAGCCCTCACTCCTCGTTGGTGGAGAGCAGGAAAGTCAGTCCTTGCGACCTCCGTCTTTGGCACTTAGAAAGTCTGCCCTGGCTTTCCTCCACCTTCCCACAGATGTTGGGAGCTCCCCCACCCCCTCACCCTCCGCCCCCACATGCTCGCCTGTCTCAGCTCTCCTGAGTCGCTGAGCTTTAATTTGGGCTAATCTCTACTCCTGACTCAGGTAGGTGTGGTGATGATAAATCAAAAGGAGGACACAAGCTGTCAGTTAAAAAATGGAGAGACTTGTCAGTCTAATGAACTTTATTAGCAGCGAGCCACAGGAAAGTCTCTGGCAGCTTTTCCTCTCCTTTTCCTGATGCCTCCCTCTAGTCTCCAGATATTGCCAGAAGAGCAGATATAACCTAGGGGGAGCTGAATTGGTGATGAGGAGGTGGGGTGGGCAGCTCCACGTGACACCCCTGTGGACAGCCACATGGACTGCTGTCATCAGGGTGGACAAGGGTGGAGGCAGCAGCCTGGCTTTTATCAGTGGAATTCCGAGGGTCTTCGCCCCCATGGATGGTGAAACTGTACAGTTTAGAGACCCAGTTTAATGCTGTCTAGAATCCTGCAGCTTGCACAGGATGGAAAGACCCCAACTAAGCCAACTTTTTGCTTTGGGGCAGGGAAAGTTCTTTAAAAAGCTCTCCCCAGACCAAAGGGAGCATGCACGTGAAAGAGAAAAGTGGCCTTGATGCTTGATAGCTTTGCAGCTCCTGGTTCTAGACTTTGCCGAGGCCACGCTTCTTGCACTGGGGTCTCAGCTCTCTGTCCTCAGGATGTAGCTTTTCATTTTTGCTTTAGTATTTTGAATAGGTTTCTGTTTCTTACAACCACGCAGTCTTGTTTAAGAGAGTGTCTGAAAGCACAGCATTTTGCAACCTGCGCATGCTGAGCCAGTTTCCAATCTGGGTTTTCTCTGACCTCAGAGCTGTATATCCAGCTGCCTGGTGGGCTCAAGACGTGGGGTCCTACCGGTCCCTCAACTCAACAGTATCCTACTGTAAACATTCAAACTTTGGAGATAGAGCTATAGCCCCCTGAACCACATTTCCATCCCCAATCCTTTGCTTGGATGTCAACACCATTGTCATTTAACTTACATGCTGCCAGACATTTTAAAATGGATTTACACACAGAGATACACAGACACATATATGCAGATATATGTGTTTGTTTTTGTTTTCTACATAGGATTGTAGATTTCTACATAGGATATCTATATCTAGAATTCTACATAGAATTATCTACATTAAATATCTAATGATATTCTACATATCATTAGATAACTCACTTTTTTCCTGCTTGGTATGTTAAGGCCATCTTTCCACACCTGAATATTCAGTCTTTTAAAATGCTACATAGTGTTCCACAGACTGGTTATACCAAGATTAATTTAGCTATTTGTTACTACAGAACACTTAAGTTGTACCCCTTTTAATTTTTTCAATTACAAAGAGTACGACAGGGAAATTTCTTGTATGTTCTCTTTGGGACACATGCAAGGACTCCTCCAGGATGGGCACTGAGGGCTGGACCAGCTCCTGGAGAACAGAACCCCTTCTATCTCTCTGCTCATCATGAAGCCCAAGGAACCCAGGAGTGTTCCTTCTCTCTTCCAGGCAATCACTGGTGCTGGCCCAGATCTGTGACTTCCCTTCCAAATGTGTCTCCTGCTGTCAGCCTCACTGGCCCCTCTCTCCTTCAGACCTACTTCTCTCCTGCCTAGACCACCACCACCACCTCCTCATTTCCCACTCCCCAAGCTCAGGCTTTAGCCCTTCTGATCCACGTCCACCCTCTGCTGGAGAGACCTACTGAGGATGGAAAGCTGATGGGGTGATCTGCTGCTTGCCCCAGGCTCACCAGTGCCCCAAGGGAAAGTCCAGGTTCCCCGCAGTGGCATGCAAAGTTCTCTGCGGCCCAAACTCCCCTATCTAGATCATTTTTCTGTCGCTTCTGCCTTAACTCTCTAGAAACAGAGAACTGGCTGTAATTCTCCTCTTATTTCTACTCTGCTATTTCTCGACTCTTTTTTGCTCATTCTGTGCCTTTTGCTTGGAACCCCTTCACCCTTTTGCCTTCCTCAGATTAATCCCTATTCATCCTTCATAACCCACCTAATGTGCCCTTCCTATGTTCTCTGGAAGCACAGTCTGCCCCCTCTAGCACTGCCTTGCTCACCTGTACTCTAATTATTCATGTACTTATTTATCTAGTCTCCCACTAGACTGAGATCCCTAAGGGGAACGCTTGATTTCAGCCACCCTGTGTCTGCTGAGCACAGGAGTAGCTCTCTCCCACTTTTAATCAATAACCCTTTGAGGTGTCTGGCCCTGCTTTCCATCTCCATGAGGTCACTGTGGGACCCAGGATTTAAGTTGGTCAGTTGGAAGGGGCATCAGGCCCAGAACTTTTTGTTCAACTCTTTGGGGAAGAAAGACTCTCTTGTCAGCTGGAATTGACATTGTAAGGATATAAAGCTGGTGAGGCTGTAGCCATCTTGGCATGTTCAGGAGCTCATCCATGTGAGAATGGAAGCCACAAGAAGGGCAGAATAAACACTGAGTCCTGATAGCATCATCTGAACTCCTAGATCCAGCCATCTGTACTCCACTGGATTTTCCAGGTCTGTGAACCAACACATTTTATTTCTGTCATTTACTGCTGAAGGAGTCCAGTGCACATGCAAAGAAAGAGCATGTATTTTGTCTCATGCCCCTGTGTAGTCCCCTCCTATGTTGAATAGTTTGTGACAATTAGGATACTGCAGAAGTGACCATGTATCACTTCCAAGGTTAAGCCAGGAGGAACCCTGTAGCTTATACCTTGCTTCCTCTGGGGGATGCCAGGCAACATGTTGTGAAGACACTCAAGAAGCCCTGTGGAGAAGCTTCTGTGGTGAGGAGCAGGGACTTCCCACCAAATTCTCAGCTGTTATTAGAAACACCTTAAAAGCAGACCGTCCAGCATCAGTCAAGTCTTCAGAAGACTGAAACTTCAAGAGAAACCCCAAGCCAGTACCCCAAATTAAGCCTCTCCCAAAGGCCTGACCCATAGAAACTATGGGAGATCATAAATAATTATTGTTTTTGAAAGTCACTGAGTTTGAGAGTAATTTGTTTCACAGCAGTAAATGACTAATTCATCTCCCTAATCTGATGCCCCAACATGGAACCCCAAACCCTCAAAGCTCCTCAGCTTTTACATGGTACCAGCATTTATCCAGATCTTCAGGCAAAAAAAAAAAACAAAAAAAAATTCATCCTGAATCCTCCATTTCCCTCCAAGTATTAATTCTGTTGGCTTTGTTCCAACCTATATCCTGAATCCCACCATTTCTTTCCATTTCCACTTCTACAACCCCAGCCCAGTCACCATAATCTCTCAGCATAGCTGACACAATGGTCTCCTGATTGATCTCTTGGCTTTACTCTTAAACCCACATAAAAGAGTCTTCATAGACAGAGAACTTATATGCAGAGTACATCATGAGAAATGCTGGACTGGATGAAGCACAAGCTGGAACCAAGATTGCTGGGGGAAATATCAACAACCTTAGATATGCAGATGATACCACTCTAATGGCAGAAAATGAAGAGGAACTAAAAAGCCTCTTGGTGAAAGTGAACAAGGAGAGTGAAAAAGCTGGCTTAAAATTCAACTGAAGATCATTGCATCGGGTCCCATCGCTTCATGGCAAGTAGACGGGGAAACAATGGAAACAGTGAGAAACTATTTTCTTGGGCTCCTAAATCACTGCAGATGGTGACTGCAGCCATGAAATTAAAAGACACTTGCTCTTTGAAAGAAAAGCTATGACAAGCCTAGACAGCATATTAAAAAGCAGAGACATTACTTTTGCCAAAAAAGGTCCATCTAGTCAAAGCTATGGTTTTTCCAGTAGTCATGTATGGATGTGAGTGTTGGACCATAAAGAAAGCTAAGCATCAAAGAATTGATGCTTTTGAACTGTGGTGTTGGAGAAGACTCTTGAGAGTCTCTTGGACAGCAAGGAGATATAAGCAGGCAATCCTAAAGGAAATCAGTCCTGAATATCCATTGAAAGGACTGATGCTGAAGCTGAAACTCCAATACTTTGGCCACCTGATGTGAAGAACTGACTCATTGGAAAAGACCCTGATGCTGGGAAAGATTGAAGGCAGGAGAAGGGGACAACAGAGGATAAGATGGTTGGATGGAATTACCAACATGATTCTGAGCAAGTTCTGGGTGTTGGTGATGGACAGGGAAGCCTGGCATGCTGCCAGCCACAGGGTCACAAAGAGTTGGACACAAGTGAGCACCTGAACTGAACTGAACACATATATGATAACTGAACAATTTTTTTGAACACCTGAAACTTACCCAATATTGTAAATCAGCTGTGTGTGTTAATAGCATAGTCGTGTCCAACTCTTTGCAACCCCATGAACTGTATCCCATCAGACTCTGTGTCCGTGGCATTCTCCAGGCAAGAATACTGGGGTAGGTTGCCATTTCCTTCTCCAGGGGAATCTTCCTGACCCAGGGATTGAACCCAGGTCTCCTGCATTGCAGGGAGATTCTTTACCATGTGAGCTACCTATACTTCATTTAAAAAAAAAAAAAAAAGAATCTTCTTGCAGACAGCATTATCTTCTTAAAATTCACAGAAGATTCTATCATGTCCTAATTTGTTCCAGTGGCTTCTCAGCCTGACTTGTATAAAACTGCTATTTTCTGTCTCCCTACCTCAATCTAAGGCCCTGCGTTATGTGGACCTGGCTCCCTTTCCAAACTCATCTCCTTTTTATTTTACTTTAAAAAATGTTTTATTGGAGTAACCATAAGTTTGTTTTCTATATCTGTGACTCTATTCTTGTTTTATAAATAAGATTCCTCCTGTAAGTGATATCACATATTTGTCTTTTTCTGCCTGACTTTTTTGCTCAGTATGACAATATGTCCTCCATGTCACTGCAAATGGCACCATTTTATTCTCTTTTATGGTTGAGTGATATTCCATTGTGTGTTGTGTGTATATACCACATTTTCTTTATTCATTCATCCATTGATGAACATTTAGGTTGCTTCCATCTCCTAGCTGTTGTAAACAGTGCTTCACTGAACACTGGGGTACATGTGTCTTTCTGGATTATGGACTTCTCCTGATATATGTGCCCAGGAGTGGGATTGTAGGATCATATGGTAGCTCTATTTGTAGTCCTTTAAGGAACCTCCATACTGTTCTCTAAAATGGCCACACAAATTTACATTCCCACCAACAGTGTGGGAGGGTTCCATTTTCTCTGAACCCTCTCCAGTACTTATAATTTGTGGGGTTTTTTGATGATAGCCATTCTTGACTGGTGTGAGGTAATATTTCGTTGTAGTTTTGATTTTCATTTCTCTAATAATTAGTGATGTTGAGCATATTTTCATGTGTTTGTTGGTCATTTGTATGCCTTCCATCCCATGAGAAGGAGAAACTTGCCTTCTCTTTGTGACTGGAGTTTTCCCATCAACCAGTCAAGGGGGCTGTGGCTTAGACAGGACTGGTGGTTTCCTGAAAGTGACACAGCCAGGCTGTGTCAGGGCTGGAAACCTGAGTTCCACTCTGCCAAACCTGAGGAGCTGTGAGATGAAGGAGAGGCAGAAAAAAAGGCGTGGCAGGATCCAGATATTAGGGAAAGTATGATCAATGTGAAGCCAATGAAGTTCCTGGGTTCTGACACACACTGGCCTCTTCCAAGGCTCTAGGAGAGGCACTGCCCATGGCTGACATGCTCAGAAGTTATTGTAAGATGTGCAAAAGTAGGATTCTTGAACCACACCTGTTGTGACTGCTGTTTCTTTCCCCCGCAATATGCTCCCATCATGCAGGGTTGGTGAGCTGCAGGTGTTTTGAACTCTGGCTAAGCAGAGATTGAAGCTACGCTTAGCATGAGTACAGTGGATAGATGTATATTATTTCTAGCTAATTTCATTTAACATTAAGCTACAGCCAGCTGTTCTGGTGTGGAAACGGCGTCCAGGGATATTTCTCCTCTGACTCTTACTGACAACATGAAAATACAAGGCCAAGGGTCATATTACTAGAAGAATGTGTCCAATGTGCTTGACACCAGAAGAAAGTGAGGTAATGAACAGAGCTAGAAACCAGCCTATGGAGCACACTTCTAATCCTCAGACACAGGAACGCAAAATTGTTTGTCTTCACCAAATGGACCTTCCTATTCTTCTGATCCTTTCTCTAGAAAAATCATATTACCTAATTATTGTCATTTAAAGAGACAACCAGAGGATGATGAAGCCAAAACATGGAAAGAATGCAAAAAGTATTTTAGAGGTGGTGGTGGTGGTTTAGTTGCTAAGTTGTACCCAACTCTTTGTGACTTCATGGACTGTAGCCTATCAGGCTCCTCTGTCCATGGGATTCTCCAGGCAAGAATACTGGAGTGAGTTGCCATTGCCTTCTCCAGGGGATCTTTCCAACCCAGGAATCAGACCCAGGTTTCCTGTATTGCAGGCAGATTCTTTACTGACCAAACCACCAGGGAAGCCCATATTAGAGCTGTGCTAGCGGTTCATCCAAACACTGTTATCTTCTCATTCTTCTGATATTTGTGGGGCTTGTCAGTATTTCAAGGGTTCTTTCTCATCATAATGTATTTCTTTCACTGTAAATCAATATTCACTTTCCTAGGTAAATTTGTGTTCTTGTTTTCTTAGAGAGGACCCCGAAGTAGACCAGCTCCCCCAAGGATACATCCCCACACCTGATTATCAGCTTCCACTGGGACGTGAATGCGGAGGCTGTAGGAGTAGGTGGCTGAAGCCAGTAAGGGCATTAGGGTGGGATCCTGGGCCCAGAGATTTGTTCTAGCCGAAACCAGGCCTGCTTTGCACAGGCTTTAGAACAGCTGTCGTTCTTCCTCCAACACTGAAATCCTCATCTCCAGCTCTCATTTTGAGCTGAAGCCAAATGATTTCCTGTGTTATCTCTGTTTATCAGCTCTCTATTATCATGATGGCCTGAGCCACCCACTCAATAAAACAAAGCAAACAAACTCCCACAAACCCGCAGACAGCTCTGAGCTTCCAGGCCTGCTCTTAGTTCCTAATTAACAAGCCATCCTTAGCCAATCGGCTGATCCGCTTGTCATCCCTTTCGGATTTGTGGGCAAACAAACCACCCCTGGGCCCCAGGCAATAGCTCCGAGGCCTCCTCCTCTGCTCTTTGCTGGGGCTTCCTCTCTTTTCACCCCTGTTCTGTCTGTCTGCAGAGTTAATAGGCTTGTAAGGTCGTCTGTTCGGACTGCCATGGCCAAGGCTTCTGGACTAAGCCCCTTTCCCCTTCAGCTTCACAGCTCTGTCCTTTCGTCTTGCTCCACTTCTCAGTACTGAATCCCTAAAAGGGGATGAGGCTCAACCATTAGCATGGTTAATGCAGAGAACATGCAGGCAACCTCTTCATGACAATTAGATCTTAGACACTGGCCGCTGTTTTCAGAGCCTCCTTCCAGCAGTCTGGGTAGGGAAGCTCCAGGATACCAGGGAGAGAAGGAGAGGCGTCTGCCTCCCCAGAAGGCAAGCAGATGCTCCCAAGTGCTTCACTTGCCTCCCTGCCTATCACAACTTCCTGTGGTCAGCAGCTCTGCAACCTTCAGCAAGTCACTCCCCATCCCTGGACATCTGTCTCCTTACCTGTGAAAGAAACAGGTCAGGATAATTTGAGGTCTCGGAGGGCTGGTTCTCACACCAAACCTGGCCAGCAGGTACGTTTTGAGGACTCCACACAATGCTCTGTCTTCTTTTTGTATTTGGATTAGTTGTCAACACTTTAGAAATGTGGAATCATCACCTCTTAAAATGTAGATTTCAGGGTGCTTTCAAAATACTCAGAAGACCTGACTTCATTGAGCCCACATTCCCTCATGGCGACAATTAAGAGAAGTTGCCCCCAAGAGATAAGGCATGGTCTTTCCAGTTCACCACAGTCCCCACCACTCCCTATCACCTACCTAACACACTTGACTCATGAAAGTTAGTTGTGTGACCCACGAAGGTATGAGTTTGTGATGGCAGTCTTGTTTGTGATGGCAGTACTATTTTGTACTCTTTATTCTGCCCTCCCTGTGAATATTCGCAGTTCATTCTAAGGTGTTTACTGTCCCCCTCTCATATGCCTGGTCCTTGGCTAGGATACAGGAAGGCACACAGACTAAAAGGTGGCTTCCACACTGGAGCCCCTAGAGTTAGTGCCAGGGGCACAAGGACGAACCAGAGAAGAATTCATGCTGATGGAGGAAGACTTTCTCCCAAATGTGAGGAAACATAAAACAAGTTTACACTCTCTCTGCTTATCCTTGTATAACCATACTAACTAACATATATATGGCCCATGAGAATGTTCAGGACTCTTTCCTATCTATTTGATCTTTGAGTCAGTACTACAACCTAGAGAGGTAGATACAGTTTCTAGATGTTGACAGATGCTGCTATGGTGTGAATGTTGGTGTGCCTCCCAATTTTATTGAGAACTTAAGGCCCGGGGTGACGGTATTAGGAGGAGGAGCCTTTGGGAGGTGATTAAGTCATTAGGGCAAGCCCTCTTGAATGAGACTAAGGCTCTCATAAAAGAGGCCCTAGAGAGAGAGCTAGTCTCTTCCACCATGGGGGACACAATAATCTGGAAGACAGCCCTCACCAGAACCTCATCATGCCAGCATGCTGGTCTCAGACTCCCAGCCTCCAGACCTGTGAGAAACAAATATCCATCATCAATAAGCCACCCAGTCTCTGGTATTTCTTATAGCAAACAGACTAAGACAGAAGTCGAGTGACTTGCTGTAGTTCTCCACGGGTTGTGGACTTAACACTCAGCACAAACACCCAAGTGCAATTTTAAAACTTGGCATCTGGCATTCCGAATGCTTTCTGTGCTATGCCCATCACACACCCTTTGCCCCGGTAATTGGTGTCTGAGCTCCAGGAAACAGCCCTGGTTCATAGGCTCAGGAGACACTGGAGAAGTGTCTCACTCAAAGGCAGAACAGAGAGCTAGTTCTCTGCACGGCACCTGCCTTGTAGCTCCCTGTTTTCTCCTAGATCTGGTGGTATCACCAACCAGCACTGCAAAGGGCAGCAGCCAAGTCCTGGTTTCCAACTTCCTGTGGTCCAGCAAGCACCCTACTTGGCCGACTTGCCCTACTCGTGCATATGAGGAGTAATCGTTGTATTCCACTCCCACTTTGGACTGAGAAGCGTATAAGAGTCCATGGTTCTAGTGAATGACAGTCTTCCAATTCTAGAGAAATGATCAAACTGATGCTAACAAACTATAGGAGATGGGACTCCAGGTCTATAAACGTTTTTCTCCCTCCAAGGACACAATTTTGAGTCCTCTTTCTAAGGTCCATGCCAAGGGTCAGAAGTCTGCTAGCTTGGCCTTCAGGGACTGCCACAAAAGGGGTGGGGGGTGGCACATGACACCCCCTGACAAGAACCCAAGGACACTGTTCTGGACCACGTCTTCACATGCATGGACAACTTCCTCTTGTTACAAGCTTCTCCCTGGTTGAAAGTCATAAATCTCCTGTGATTTAGGTGACAGACTACTGGAATCTTTTCCTTTGACATAAAGAGCAGATGTGAATCCAGCACAATATTGGTGTGGAAGGAATCCACCAGATCCAAAGCCTGGGGTTTTTCTAGCTGGGCAGGACATGGAAGATAAAACTTGTTAGGGACCTGAGATTCCTCAGCTGGTCGATGGAACAGTTAAGATACAAAGCTAGGCCCCTGGCTAGTTCTCCATCACTTGTATCTTCCCTTGTATCTGAATGTTCCCCTCCTTCCACTTAGATGCCTGAGACCCCATGATTTACCACATCGCTATCCCCCAGCTGAGCTGCCTTCATCAGGGTCCCAGACCTTTTCTCTCGCATCCTCTCACCCAAACTCATCGGTCCAACTGAATACATGCTGACTCACTCCCTAGTGCTAAAGGCTAAAGGTAGCACTAAACCTCCCTTCCCACATCATATGGGCCTAGAACTGGCCAGCCTTGGATACCAGTCAAAGAGATGGACTGAGATAAGTGAGTCAGGAAAGTTCACTGAGCCTGGAACTGGAGGGGACCACAAAGGATGCTCAGGAAAAAGGAGTCCGAGTTCCTAACCCAGTGCAAGATATTCTTGTTGGATGAATGAATTAATGCATTAATGAATCAAGACCTGGGTTGAAAACTCAAGAGGAATGCTGTCAAGTGCCTAATTCAGCAAACGAAAGAGTAGAGCATGGAGGATAGAACACAGATAGGTGTAGAACTTCAGGATCTGTGGTGTCGAGAGGCTGTGTCTGTCCAGTGCCCATGCCCTCTGTCTCTGATGACAGACTTTGATTGTCCCTCTGCCTTACTGCAAGCCATTTGAAAGATCCTGAAAATGCCAGGCACATCCCTCCCACCAGACAATTAGTCCCTCTCCTTCTTGAGCACTAGAGCCTTAGGCAAGAGTGATGCAAGGACAGAGAATACCTGCTACTGATTCATCCTACCAGAAGTGCCTTGAACAGACAACTTGTCTACCAGGACTGGCCTAGTTCTGTCTCCTCCAAGCTTTATGGTCATGCTGTTCCTATGAGTAACCTCATAGCCTTGTAATACATTTCTTGTTTTTCATTTAGATCAGCCAGAATGATTTCTGTCACTGGCAGCCAGAAAACCCCTAAATAAGCTCAAAAGTCAAGAAGATTGGAGGTGGCAGGGTGTTGGGAAGTTTTGTAGACCCTGGAAATTGTGGCTTACTGAGTAGCCATTAGTGGCCTAATGTGTAGGAGAATCTGCCTGGTTTTTGAGACCCAGAGAAATGATGATATTATGTCCCCGCAAGCGCTGCTCCTAAATGCTGAGTCAGTGGATGGGGGTCATCATTGAGAGCTCTATCCCAGACGTGTGTGTCTTCAGTCCCAATGCATCAAGCCCACCTCAGACC
Source organism: Bos indicus x Bos taurus (assembly GCF_003369695.1). Classification (NCBI taxonomy): domain Eukaryota; kingdom Metazoa; phylum Chordata; class Mammalia; order Artiodactyla; family Bovidae; genus Bos; species Bos indicus x Bos taurus. The sequence continues at coordinate 48,427,393 of NC_040093.1, forward strand.
CACTGTGCTCTGATTCTCTTAAAAGGGGGTCTGGGACACACAAAGGGAAGACTGATGAAACAAGAGCCTCCAGCACGCTGAGCACAATTAGAGATTTTCTTCTCTCTTTTTACCAAAGACTGACAGTCCAGCCAACAGGACAAACAGGTTGGTATAAGAATCTCCTTGACAGGTTTCTCCAGGAAAGCCTCTCTCTGACTCTTTCTTTATCAAGTAAAATCCTCCCACACCTTTGTCAGACAGAGTTTTAAAAGAGCATCGCTGCTTCACTGTCCCGCTGAGCAGCTCTGAAGTCTCATTTGAGAGAATGAGAAAAACCAAGACAGACAGATGGGGAAAGAGGCAGGCAAGTGGGAGGGAGAGAGGCAGGAGATGAGGATGAGCTTCTGAGAGGCACCTAGGGCTGCTCTGATGAGGACTGGACAGGAAGAGCTCTGGAGAAGTGATTCAGCTGGACAGGAAAGAGTGACCAGTTCCCTAATGAGCCGAAGTCATTAGCAGAGTCTTAGCATCACGAGGTGAGTTCATTTGGGTTTTTTGGCTTCCAGGGCCAGAGTCGTGTTCTAGCCCCTCACAGAAGTTACATCACATTCAAGTTGAGATGCAGGGCAGGGGAGGTTACAAAGGACAGCCCCACTCCAGGACTCAAGACAGGTAGGGACTGGTAGGGGGCAACTCCAGCACCTGGATCTCGTATTTCCTCCTCATCTAGCTCATCCTTTAGTCCCTCATCCCCAGCTGTCTCTCTCTCTCTCTCCATTGAGCTGATTCATCCACTCTCATCTTGGCTGCTGCCATTTCCACCACCACCTCTTGTCTTTGCTATGTCTTCTGTTCCCCCATGACTTTCTCTCCATGGCTCTTTCTCAGACCTCACCTCCTTCTATCAAATTCTCAATCTCTAGAGTCAAGTTCTAAGTCCTCGAAAGGGAGGATATGACAGATACAGCTAATTACCATAAAGAGTAAGAAGCCCTGGGCTTCCCTGGTGGCTCGGTGGTAAAGAATCTGCTTGCAATGCAGGAGTTCGATCCCTGGGTCAGGAAGATCCCCTGAAGGAGGGTTTAGCAACCCACTCTAGTACTCTTGCCTGGAGAACCCCATGGACAGAGGAGCCTGGTGGGCTGCAGTTGACGGGGTCGCACAGAGTCGGATACAACTGAGCAACTGAGCAGTAGCAACATAAGAAGCCCTGGCAGGCAGAGCTTGCACATCAACTTTTCTTTGGTTTCCAGGCCTGCCTGGGGATTGGCTACCCTCACTGATCCAACCTGCTGTGGCCAGGGTGCCAGAGTCACGTGGAGTTGAGCAGGTGATCCCTGGAGATAACCCTCAGAAGGAGGTAGGGCTGCAGGGAGTGGTGTACCTGGAGAACAGTGGGTCCTACTTGTCTGTTGCTATAGCAGAGACTCTGAAGGCTTCATCCAGGGGGCATCTCTCACTCACACCCTGGATGAAAGGACCATAGTTTTGGAGTAGCAGGCAGTGACTGTTTAATGAAGAGATCTGAACACAGAGCTGGTAATCTGAGATCTCAGAACTTTTATAGTCCAAGAGGACCAATCAAGATAAAACCTCTCCCATTCATCCATGGGGCATTTGGATCCTGTAGATCAGATGAGGGTAAGAGCCCAGGCTAGAGCTTCTGTCTAAGCAGGCAGACAATGAGAAGAGTCCCTGGATCTCTGGATTCCAGGTCCTGATCTCTATGAAAGGATAATTATAGTACCGACCACATGGGGTTGCAGGAAGAGTAGGTAAGATCACTCATGGATGGTCCTCCTCAAGAGTGTGGCCCACAACAAAGCCTTTATATAGTTAGTCTTTTAAAATAAGTTTTTATCTATAATGAAATGGGTTTTATTTAAGATGTTTAGTAAGAAGCTGATTGCCACCACAATGGAAAGTAGTATGAAGTTTCCTCAAAAAAATTAGTAAACCTATCACATGATCTGCCTATTCCACTCTGAGTATTTATCAGAAAAACACAAAAACACTAATTTAAAAAGATATATGCACCCCTATGTTCATCACAACGTTATGTTCAGTAGCCAAGGTATGTGAACATTCTGTAGTATCCACTGACAGATGAATCGATAAAGATACAGTATATATGCACCATAGAATACTATTCAGCCATAAAAATGAATGAAATCCTGACATTTGTGATAACATGGATGGACCTTGAAGGTATTATGTTAAGTAAAATAAATCAGACAGATGAAAACAAATACCATATGATTTCACACGTACATGGAATCTAAAAATACAAAACAAATAAATTTAAAAAATAAATAAAACAAACTCACAGATACAGAGAACAGTTCACATGATACCAGATAGGAACAGAGTCAGATGGTAGGTAAAATGGTTGGAGGAGGTCAACTATATGGCGGTGTATGGTAACTAGTCTTGTGATGCTGAAGACATAGCAGTGTATGCAGATGTCAAATTATAATGCTGTACCTCTGAAACTTATATGATAATAATAATAAGATGGCGATTATTACCAGACCCGTCCCCCAGAAGGACATATCTGAGCCAAGTGGGAAGAGATTCTGCCAAGCAAACAGTCTTTTGGTCTTTTCTTCCCTTTGTTTGCATCCATACATACCCTGGGTGTGGGCACATGAAAGAGGCTATAACAAGAGTCACCCAGAAAATTATTCATCCTTTATTTTCAACTGTGGTAATGTAATGCTTTTGCTCACGAGTTGCCTGAAGCCAAGTTGGCTGACCTCTGGGGTAGGACTTTTCCACTGCAGTGCAAACAGCATTCTCCTGGAAGAGGAGCAGCCTCATGCTATGGGAAAGGCACGATGTGGGGCCAGGGTCCCTCCCGCCAGGGCGAGTCGTGTTCTGTCCTGGCCTGTGCCCTGACCAGGAGGTGACTGACATGGATGGGTGCTAAGGAGGGGAACAGTGGGTGGGCAGTGGGAACACTGGCAGCAAAACCAGTAGCTCCTCATGAGACAAGAGCTTTTCAGAAGGCTACTGGCATCACAGACATGGAGGGCGAATCAGAAGCCCTCCTTCAGGGAGGATCAACTTCTTTTTTTTGATTGAGGTACAGTTGCTTTACAATGTTATATTATTTTCTGCTGTTGCTGCTGCTGCTAAGTCACTTCAGTCATGTCTGACTCTTTGCGACCCCATGGACTGCAGCCTACCAGGCTCCTCCGTCCATGGGATTTTCCAGGCAAGAGTACTGGAGTGGGGTGCCATGGCCTACTCCTATTTTCTGCTATATGTATACATATATCCCTCCCTCTTTGATCTCCCTCCGACCTCCCTCCAATCCATCCATCTAGGTTATCACAGAACACCAAGCTGAGCTTCTTATGCTACATATTAGGTTCCCACTAGCTACTTATTTTACACAGGGTAATGTACATACGTCAATCTAAATCTCCCAATTCATCCCACCCACTTCTCCCCCACTGTGTCCACATGTCTGTTCCCTATCCCTGCATCTCTATTCCTGACCTGCAAATTCATCTGAACCGTTTTTCTAGAAGTAACTCAGAAATATAAAAATGTCATATATTAATGTATATATTGGAATCTAGAAAAAATGAAGGATCATCTTTCATTTTTCACTCCTAATCTTAAACCATCTCCAGAGAGAAGCATCTTTCTCTAGATGGTCTCTTCATGAAGCCTAGTCATTTTCCTCTTTCCATAAATCAGTTTCTTTCCCTCTTTCTTTATTTCTTCATATCCCTTGGTTTTTAACTTAGTTGACTGATCTATAGGTCTAGCAGAGTCAAAGAATCCAAGAGCAAGGAATTTTTGTGCACCAGAGAAGCTTGAGGTCTAGAGAAGGGAAGAAACTTGCCAAGGCCATGCAGTAAGCAAGGACAGAGAATGGGGAAAACAGGTCTCCAGGTAGGACCCCAATCCTAGGTTCTTTCTCCAGCAGGTGTGTCCTGGCTGGATTCCAGCTAACACTCCTTCTGCCCCACGCTAATAGAGTTGAAATCCAAGTACACAGGTCTGTGGTCAATTATGTTGGGTAGGACTGAGTTGAACAAGGAACATGGAACATACTTGCCGAATGCAGGATTTTCCAAAACCTTTCTTCTATGACTGTGCATAGGAAATCTGCTGATGTGGAGGCTGGGGGATCATGCTAGGATACACAGTATTTTCTGAATGTATTTGACATTTGTGTCTTTTTTCCAAGGACCATCTTGCAGATTTACGTCTAGCAAAACACATTGAAAAACTGTGCCACACAACACAGCCCATGCCAAGAGACCAGGCTGGGGTTCTGGAAATACAAACCTTAAAGAAGGGAAGTCGCAGCATAAAACAAATCCAAACCAACAAATGCTCTTTCTTTCACCTTATCTTAGTTCCAGAACTCCACATTTAATGAAACATTTCAGGATGGAAGAGGTGAGGACAGGAAGCGTCTGCCCTGCTCCTGAGACTCTCTGAGCCACACTTCAACCCAGATCAAATTAAAGCACAGGCTCCTTAGACAGAAGTCCTGTGATGAGAGCAGAGAGCAAGCTGGAGGGTTCGGGGCTGAGCCCTGGCCAACTGCAATAATAAAACAGTGCATGGACATGGAGGCTTTGGAACAAAAATACCTTGTAGCTATTATTTTCCTGAGTCTCTACCCAAGCACACACCCCCTCTCCCATTCTTTTAATCTGGAGCTACTGAGAAGCGGTATTTTTCTCACCTTTGCAATATGAGAAACAAGTTAATTAAAAATTGCTCCCAACTCCAGTCTCAGAGCGTCCCTGCTTTGGCTGCAGATCTATCAACAGTGTGTTTTGATAGCAGTGCACGAAGCTGGTTATTCGGAGACACTGATAATTGCATTAATTTAGGAGGCATTAGCTAAGTCCTACGATTAATTACACAGGCAGCAGACAGAGCTGTAACCCACCAGATCGCTGGATGAGAAAGGCAGAAATGCCAGTTTCCTTTTATTCAGATCCAAACACCCAGACACTCAAATAACCAAAACTGTTTATAACGGTGACCCTGAGAAACACTGAGACCTTGAAGCTCTTTCTGAATCCTGAAAGAGAGATCAGAAGCCTATTTGTATAACGTTCACTTTAAGGGAATTTTATTGGACTCTAACTCTTTGAAAGTTGGTCATTTAGGAGCAGTATTTGTGACTTAGCTCATGGAATCAAAATATCTAGTTAATTAGTTTTGATTCCACTTCTCCATTTATTAACCAGTCTGAGATAAATAGAAATCAGCAATTCTTTCTCTCTCTCTCCTACTCCTCTATTTTCCACATTTCCCTCTCTCTCACAAATACATACGTACACACATGCACCAATCTTTCCTCCAAATAAAAAGACTGCACACAAGTATATACATAGGTAATGGGGGGTGTGGAAGGAAGAGGCAAAGACTTAGCCTGAGGGGGAATTAAATATAGAAGAGGCAGGGGACTGTGTGGAGACGTGGGAGGGAATATTTCTTTTTCTCCTATCACCGTGCCACATCTCCTTTCTCTCCACCCTTTTCTCATTTCTACCCATTTCTTAAGGCCCAACTCAAGAATCTTGCTTCTTCTGAAAGGGTTTCACAAATTGAGATGACAGAGTTCTGGGCCAGAGCTTGAAAAGTGCTTCAGGCAGATTTTAGACCTGTTATCTGGCTCAATCTAGATGAAATTTGGGCAAATACTACTACAGGTTTCTGGAAATGGTGTGGTTTCAGGAGGGGTCCCCCTGTTGAAATGGGTGAGGGACCCAGGCTCAGAGATGTAAAAGAATATGTGTAGCACTCATGACTGCCTGGCTCACAAACCCAGGCTCTTGGCCTTGTACTGTCCCACCCCTCCAGCAGGGACTCAGTGCCCAGAGGCAAGGAATGATTCCATCCTGCCTGGGTTCTAAGGCCACTTTCACCATGGAGCCATGGAGAAACCCTGGGAACCGTCTGGTTTAAGAACTTCATTCGTTGGGTCCAGCTTGGCCACTGACTGTGGAAAGAACGCAATTTTTATTTATATTCCTCAAGTAAAATGTGAGTGCATTTCTCATCAGAAAAGAGTCAGGTGATCAAAGTCAGCTGGAAAACCCCAAAGGGCCCTCAAGCCATCCTCTGCTCCCTCTCTTCTCACTAGCGCTTACAACTGTTGTGTTCATGCATGCTTCTGATCATCTGTATCATGCTTCTGATCATCTCTAAGTATGCTTACATAAATCGGGGGTTTTGTTCTGTTTTGTGATCACACCACCTTTTACAAGATGCTGCTTTATTTAATAATATGCCTGAGAAAGCATAACATAGTAATACAAACAGATCTACCTCCTTGTTTTTTAAGGCATAACATTTAATTTTGCCTTTGCCAAACATCTTCTACAATACTTCTTCGTGAACCCATACAAGTAGATTGCCAGGCTAGATTCCTAGAAGTGAAATTTCCAGGTGTTATGGATTGAACAGTGTTCCCTTCCCCAAATTCATATATTGAAGACTTAACCTTCAGTATCTTAGAATGTGAACTTATTTGGAAATGAGGTCATTGTAGACATAATAAGTTAAGGAAGGGTTATCAATGTGGGTCCGACCCTACATGACTAGTATCCTTATTAAAAAGAGACATTTGGACACAGAGATAAGCCCAGAGGAGAATGCCATATAAAGATCAAGTTAAACACTGGGAGGCTGCTTCAGCCAGCCAGGAATGCCAGAGATTGCCAGCAAATCAACAAAAAGGTAGGAGAAAGTCATGGAACAGATTCTTTCTCATAGCCCCTGAAGGAATCAACCTCACCGACACCCTGATCTTGGGCTTCCAGCCTTCAGAACTATGAGACAAGACATTTCTGTTGTTTAAACCACCCAGTTGTTGGTTCTTTAAATAACATCAGCCCCAGCAAACTAATATGCTGTGTATGTACTTTTAAGCTTGATAAACAGTGACAAGTTGCTCTTCACCTCTGCCCCTCCAAAAAAAGTTTTATCATTTCACAACTCCAGGTATAATGTATAAGAGTAGTGAAGATTTCAGGCCCAGCAGGTACCATATGCATATGCATTACCAGCAGTAAAGAAAAGGTCTAGGTTATCACCTTCGTGATCCCACTTAGTGCTAGAACTGAGTCTGTACTGATTTCACATCTGATGTTGTTGTTTAGTCTCTAAGTCATGTCTGACTCTTTTGTGAGCCCATGGACTGTAGTTCACTAGGCTCGTCTGTCCAGGGGATTTCCTAGGCAAGAATACTGGATTGGGTAGCCAATTCCTTCTCCAGGGAATTTTCCTCACCCAGGGACTGAACCTGCATCTCCTGCATTAACAGGTGGATTCTTTACCATTAGGGAAGCCTGATTTCACATCTACCAACTTGGATTTTCTCAGCAGTATTATCACAACGTTTTTAGGATGAGAATGAAGAGAAGATGCCTCACTACAAAACAGGCCGAGAACCAAAGAAGAAATCCAGACAGGAAAATCTCAAAGGTCAGAGGAGAGAGAATTTACTTCCAGCTGATATGACTTATGGAGAAAAGGGCCTTAGAACCCAGGCAGGATGGAATCATTGTTTGCCCACTGGAGCCCAAGACTCTCTGCCCAGAGGGATGGGGCAACACAATAGCCAAGAGTCTGGGCTTTAGAATCAAGTAGTCATGAAACTTTTTGATCTCACACAAGTTTTTTCATGTCTCTGAGCCTAGGTTTCCCATCAGTAAGATGGGGTTAACACCCATCTCAAGAGGCCCCCTCTGAAATCATACCCTGACCAGTTTACATGTGACTATGAGCACTTCCCTCCACCACATCCTTTGGTTTATGCTTGCCATTTGAGATGACTTTGTCTAAAAAAGAAAGAAAAACAAAAGAAAACTAGCAATGCCATTGGAGAAGGAAATGGCAACCCACTCCAGTGTTCTTGCCTGGAGAATCCCAGGGACGGGGGAGCCTGGTGGGCTGCCGTCTCTGGGGTCGCACAGAGTCAGACACAACTGAAGCGACTTAGCAGCAGCAGCAATGACATGATGATGATTGGGGCTGGATTGAAACTGCTCTTTCTCCCATGGCCTCTGTTGAAGTTTAGGGCAGGAGGTCATAGAGAGTAGTGTGGACACCTTTCTAATGTGTTTGACTGGCAATTAGCTCTAGAATTACATAAAATGTGCTAAACATAAAAACCGCCACATGAGCATTAAGTTCTGTGATTAATTATTACACTAAACTCTACCAAGTCCATTCAATAGATGGGCTCAAACTTGCCCCTCCAGGACACTTATTGGGGCCAGCCATAGAAGTATTAGTGGAAGTTGATACGTGTATAAATGTGGTCAACATCAAAGATAGGGTGTGACAGAGTGTCTCATCAGCAAGATGAGATCAGATTTGCTGTCTGCCAAGCTACTGTGAGAGAAGTATCACGTAATCAAGGCTCTCTGATTGCAGGTGAAAGTGTGTTAGCCGCTCAGTCATGTCGAACTCTCTGTGACCCCATAGGGTGTAACCTGTCAAGCTCCTCCGTCCATGGGATCTTCTAGGCAAGAATACTAGAGTGGATAGCTATTCCCTTTTCCAGGGTATCTTCCCAACTGAGGGGTCGAACCTGGGTCTCCTGTACCATCTGAGCCACCAGAGAAACCCCTGATTGCAGGTAGTGAAGATTGAGTCACATCAGTTCAAGCAAAAGAGGAGATGTTTGGCCACTGTAATTTGGTCCCCATCCCCTCTACCTCTCAGCTCCACTTTCTTCTGAGTCAGTTCTATCAGGCAGGCTTTTCTGTGGTGGAAAGAAGCTCATCAGTGAGTTTTGGTTTGTAGTCTTCTCTGAGAAATTCCAGTGGAAATCATGATTTCTTTTGTACAATTAATCTAATAACCATCCAGGGATAGCAACTTATTGAGTCAGCTTGGATCATGTGCCCATTCTGAACCAATCAGTGTGGCCAGAGGGATGGATATATGCTGATGGGCCATCTGGACCACATGCCACCCAGATTTGGGGAGGAGATTGTGAGCTGCGGAGGCTGTTGGTTGGTTATCTGAGGGATAGTACATAACATTCCTGTTTTTCTCTGAGTTGAGAACAACTGGGAGATGGACAAGGGGTCAGGTAGACACAGCTCAGAAACCACAGTTATTACTGGTAATACTAAGTTTGGAGAAGATAGTTTCAGCAGTTCAGCAACAGTGAGCTTCTAAATGCTAGCATCCCAGAACCTGCCAGACTATCACAGAAAGAATTGGTAACTAGAGTTTTCCCTCCCTCTTAGGGCTCTGACCTGTAAAATCATGGCTTAGAAGAGAAGGGGCTGTGTGATCCCTGAGAGAAGCAGGAGGAAGAGGTTGAGCAGAGAAAAGCCAGTTCCTTCCCTCACATGTACCAAACCAACAAGTCACTCCTTTTACTGGTGAAGGATGGAGGACAAAGAACATTACTCTGGTGGAAACAAGCAGAGTAGAAACTAAGAGCCCCATCCCTTGCCCCATAACATGGGGGATGATCAACAGGAAGTCAGGGAGATGTCATACAGGAAGTGGGAGGATCTCAGAGCCCGTGAAAATGGTGCAACTCCACTACAGGCATAAACAATGAACTGCCTTCACCTCTTTCCCAAGGATGACAATCATCAATAGTAACAGTTAGGTGTATACTCAATGCATTTACATAAGAGTTACATACGCTCATCTGACTTCGAAATGGTCAGGAACTCAAATTGTTTATAAAGTCATTTTTTGTGTGTGTGAAAAAATTAAAAGGCAAAGTAGAATCAGTCACCAGTGTGATCTGCGGTCAACACTAAAAATCACAGGTACCATTGCACAGTCCTGGACGTGGATTCAAAAGAACTGGACTCTGGCCCAGCTCACCCCTGCTGGCAGGGTGCCCCGGACAAGGACCCTCACTCTCTTCAACTTCAGTTGCTTCCTATGATGAGGAATCTAACCCTTTGGCCCAGCTGATCTCATAGTGCTGTGAGAGTCAAATGGGACTAGTAGAAAAGCACTTCAAATGATAATAATAATAGTTAACATTTTTTAAAGTTTTTTTTTTAATGTGGAACATTTTTAAAATCTTTATTGAAATTGTTGCAATATTGTTTCTATTTTTTTGCTTTTTGGCCATTAAGCATGTGGGATCCTTGCTTCCTCTCCAAGTAATCAAATCCACAACCCCAGCAGTGGAAGGCAAAGTCTTAACCACAGGAACACCAGGGAACTCCCAATAGTTAACTTTTGAAGCCTTTTCATATGCCAGGCACTGGTCTAAGAGCTTCACGTCGTTAACCCCTCCAGTCTGTAAAGCAACCCCACAGTATAGGTACATAGCATAGGTTCCCTCTTATAGACAAGAATACTGAGGCCCAGAGTGGTCGGGAAGCTTGCTCGGGGCCTTACTCACTGTAAAGGATATCGTAGGTGCTTCATTGTTGTTGGCAAGACAGCCTAGGGGAGCTGCCTGAAAGGAAGGAAGAGTGGTCAGGCAGACAGTGGGGGTGGTGGTGACTTTGCTAGCCCTTCGTCTCTTCACAAAAGGGCTCTGAGCAAGAAAACCTTGAGACTCAGGCACAGGACAGGGTATCCAGACCTTGGCAGCAGCTTTATTCATGTCTGGTGTATTCCTGGGGCCAGCAGAAGGAGTCAGTTCCAGAAGCTGACCTGACATGGGTGTCCAGCACCCAGCCTAGGCACAGGCAAGATGCTCAAGAAACGTGGTACCAGCTTTAGCACTTTGGTATGGGCATCACTAAGCTCTCTGCCCACAAGTTAACCCTAACCCGGATACCTCCTCCTTTAAAGTAGGGAGATGAGGGGGAGCTAAGGCAAAGAAAATTACCAAGGCCTTTCGGGAAGTGAGCAGCTGACTGAGGATGGGTCTTAGGCCAATGATACTTGCCTTACGATACAGGCCTCATGTACCATGGCATAGAAATCCTGGCTCTTCTAACTGAACAAATCCCTGAGTTTTCTTGGCAAATTTAATATTGTGTGTGTGCTCTATCATATCTGATTCTTTGTGACCCTGTGGACTGTAGCCCACCAGGCTCCTCTGTCCAGGGAATTTTCCAGGCAAGAATACTAGAGCAGGTTGCCATTGGCTCTTTTTCTAACCAAACAAATACCTGAGTTTTCTCAGCAAATTTAATATTAGACATGGGATGATTTTTCTATTGTAGCCTGTGCTTTCTAGAGAGGAGAAACAACATTCCTTACTAAGGCCTCCTAGCTCCCCAAAGACAGAAGGATATAGATGTTCCCTCTGGCTAAGAGAGAGACTGAAAAGAAATCATTTTTTAGCACCTGTCCAAATTGTGTATACTGTATTAGATGATTTAACTTTGTATTTCAGCCTACATTTGATATTGCTTGAAGATTTATAGTTAGGTTTTAAAAAGATGAGTCATAGTGTTTCCTTTACCCAAATAAGAATGGCAAATGGTTACCACACACAGCTCTACCTACCCTTCCCATCCCAGTGGCAGACATCACTAATCAATCATGGTGCTCTGTCCCACTGACCCCAGACATGAATTTCAAAGCCTGAATGTAGCTCTCCAGGGTATCTGAGCTGGTGCATGAGATGAAAATTTGTTCTTCCTGAAAACGAAGGAGAGTAAGCTAGGGAGAAAACAACAGAAGAGACAGACATAACATCAGGTGACTGGGAGAAAAAAATACAGAGAGGGAGAGCTGAGAGCTTTGCCAAGTGGATGGTTCTGAGAGACAAGTGATAGAAAACAGACATGGAGAATTGAAGAGAGCTGTTGATAAGCTGTAACTCTGGTAACCAAAGAGAAAGTGTCGATGTGACACTTAACACATGGACTGTAACTCTTTCAGGGTTGAAAACAAGCTGGGCAAAGAGTCAGAGCTGTAAAGGGAGCCAGAGACAGTCAGCAGTATCTGTAGGATAAACACAGCAATTGCTTAATCCTGAACTTTATGAGTGTGGAATGGCTCTAAAACTAGGTACAGATATACAGATATACCTACACACAAACAATCCCTTTCTAATCAAACTGATAACTGCTGACATTTGAGTGATTATTGTGGGTCAGGCACTGTGCCAACTGTCTTTCATGCAGTTTGACATAGGGATAATTATGGTCCCTCTTTTCACATATGGAAATTGAGGCTTGGGCAGACTATATAAGATCAGATGGTTGGAATACAGGGGAATCACAATTGACTCTAATCCATCTTATACCATCACTTTCCTAAATAAATTAAAAATCTATATCTGAACCCTGTAATATACAATGTTCCTGGGGAAGAAGCTATCCCAGGTCTTCCCATGTCTGGGGAACTTCTGTTCTTATGCACATGTTGCTTGCTCATTCATTCCCTCCCTCATTTACTCATCCACAGTGTTTACTCTGTGCCTCTGTGTGCTAGACAGTGTGTAGGCACTGAAGACACCAGATGATCAAGACAGTTACAGGCTCTGAACTCACATGGCTTTACTGCGCTTTCCCTGAAAGTCAAGAATTTTGCAGCAGTTAGGATACCGGAGACCAAGCCCTTTGGGAACTGGGGTTGGGACTGGGGGAAGGGAAGGACCAGAGACAGCCCAGACTCATCTTGTGCAGCTCTGAGCTTAACAAAATCAGCTCAACCCCTGTCACACCCAGCACTTGCCTTGGCCCATTTGGTGGCAACTGTTGTTTCTTGGTTGAACTAGGAATCAAATCACCTCTCTGGTCAGAAATGTTCCTTTGCTCCTGGATGATTTTGGTGCATAGCTGACATTGAGAACCACTGGGAAGGAGGAAGTTTCAACAAATGCATCCATCTGAAAATAGATGAGATGGCCCCACACACTCTGGACCTCCTCCCCTTGCTCTAACATGAAAGGGTGTTATCCAAGTCTCCAAGGCTCTTTGACCTGTAACGTTCCCTGGTGGGGACCAGCTTAGAACTGGTACTATGGTGATTCAGGGTCTTACCACTCCTTGGAAGGCCTTGCAAAGAGGTACATAGGGCCCATACAGCATCAAACTCTGGGCAGCAGGCAAAGGGCACAAGTTGAGCTGGGGCCCCAGTAAACCAGCCTGATGACCCAGGGCCAAGAGTTGTTTGGGTTGATTTCTGAGACTATTTTCAAGACCTGGCTCAAAAGCATCAGAAAATTTTCAAGCTTGCTATAAGGTCAAATTGGCTCAGTGTATATTAGGGACTTCTGCTGATATTTGAAAAGTAAAATTAATTTGGCTCTGTTCATAAATCTATGAAAAGAAAAAGAAGTCTGAGTTGGTTTAGATACAGTTTGGGGTTTTGAAGGTGAACAGATGTTTTTAGTTCATGGCTTCTTAGGTTCAGACCCCAGAGTACAGCCTTAATGGTCAACATCAGTCTAATGGTCCCAAGCAGGGTGGGAGGTGTGGGAGGAGGGGGATGCAGCAGCCATAAACACAGATTCCCAGAGTGAGAAATGTTGTTGTGGAAAGTGAGGAAAAGTCTGGAAAGGAAAAACTCACCTCTCCTATGTGTCTCTCCATTGCTCCTCACACAGAACACTTCACTTCTGACACTTCCAGTAACCAAATGTGTATGAGACTTCCCCCACCAAGCAGGTCTCTGAGACATCATCTAAGTGTCCTACAATTTAATTCCATTCTGACACTAACCAAAGTTAACACAGACCCCACAGGTTAAGGGCTCAGTCCCGAAGACTGTGTCCACTTCAAATGCCAATCACCAGTAGTGGGTCTTCAGGTTACCCACAACTTCTGTCTGGCTTGGCTACAAATCAGAGATTCCAATGACCCACTCCCTGGACTTGATTATTTGCTATAATAGCTCACAGAACTCAGGGAAGCACTTATTATGTTTACCAGTTTATTAAATAAGGAAATAAAGAACATGGTCAGGGATACAGAGGAAAAGCCAGATGAAGCAATGTATAGGATGAGGTCTGGAAGGATCCTGTGGAGCTGGGGTGTGCTACCCTCCAGGCATGTAGGTGAGTTCACCAGCCCACAAGCTCTACAGACCCCATTTTTATGCAGACATCATTACATAGGAATGACTGATCACAAACTCAGTCTCTAGTCTCTTCCCCCTTTCTGGAGAATAGGAGGTGGGGTTGAAAGTTTCAAGCTTCTAATCATGGCTTGTTCTTTCTGGTGACCAAGGAACCATCCAAGCACCATTACCCAGGAAGCATCCAAGAGTCACATTAAAACAAAACACTACTTTATCCCCCAGGAAATTCCAAGGGATTTAGGAGCTCTGTGTCAGGAACCAGAATAAAATACTAAGAATAAAAGATTCCCCTAGCACTTCTATTTACAAGGGTTTTGGGAACTCTGTCTCAGAAACTGAGGACAGATGTCAGTGTATATCTGTTGTTATTTAGTCACTCAAAGTGTCCAACTCATTGCCACCCCATGGACTGTAGCCCACCAGGCTTCTCTGTCTGTGGGATTTCCCAGGCAAGAATACTGGAGTGGGTTGCCATTTCCTTCTCCAGGGGATCTTTCTTAGATTGAACCCATGTCTCTTGTGTCTCCTACACTGGCAGGCAGACTCCTGACCACTGCGCCACCCATATTTCTTATTATTTCACAGGTTCCCAGAGAAAAGAGAAGCAACTCTTACCCTAGAGACAGTTCCCTTATGACAGTCACCTCAATCCCTCTTGATCTCAGGAAACCCTACAGGATAAATGAAATGTGATTACAGATACATGTTAGTGGAAAGTCCATGGAGACAGTTATAAGATAGGACCTAGAAACGCAAAGGTGAGAACCAGGCAATGGGGTGGCCTGAGGCTGATTCAGACAGGTGCCAAGAATGGGAGCTGACTTTCTGCTTCATCAACAAGTGACCTTGCAGGCAGACAACTCACCACAACTCCTGGAGAGGAGAGAATGGTCCCTGGGGAAGGGAAGGATGAGCCAGCACTCCCTCCTGGACAGAACAGATGGAGTCAAGAGTCTTTCTCTCTCTCGCCAGGTTTTATTAAGTCCAGTTTCTAATTCACCGTCTTCATAAGGATTCCTGGCTGACCTAAGGGAGAAAGAAGTGTCTGCAGGGAGGAAGTCTGTAAAAAAGCTCATGCCCTGCTCAGGCCCACTCAGTGTGGCAATGGGAATGTCTAGGGCCCTGGACCCTGAGTCATCCCACAGAAAGATGCTGACAATTACTCCATCTGAGGTCACAGTTCCCCAGCTTCTCCCTATCCCATTGTGCTGGAGCTGACCTTCAAGACACTCGCCATGGTCTTGTTTATTTATCTTCTTCAATTATTTATATTCTTGTCCATGATATGTTGCCCAAATCTGAACTTGAAAAGACAAGAATCTTTTCCAGCTTAGTTGATGCAGAATCTCCAAGATATGGAACAAGGCTTGATCCATAAAAGTCCCTCAAACTTTGTTCAACGAAATCAATGAGTGAATGAATGGATGCGTCAAAAATCCAGAACTCCATCCAGAGTTGTCATAGGGTGGGTACAGAGAGGAAGCTGTAATCAATGACTCAGGTAAGAGAGGAAGGGAGGGGGCCAAGACGAGTTTGAGGGTCTGGGTTGTTGTATTCCAGTCCCTTTCCTGGGGCACCCAGTGACAAAGGGAGTGGGAGGGAGAGAGAGGCAGGCAGTTCAGGAAATGTGTGGTGGGATGTAGAAAGGATTGTTAGGGGCACAGGCAGGAGGGGAGAAGGAAAGAGAAGAGCCACAGAAGAAGGGAACTGCTGAACCAATAAAAGAAAGCAAGATCTT
Organism: Bos indicus x Bos taurus; assembly: GCF_003369695.1. Lineage (NCBI taxonomy): Eukaryota > Metazoa > Chordata > Mammalia > Artiodactyla > Bovidae > Bos > Bos indicus x Bos taurus. Next base: position 48,443,072 of record NC_040093.1, read on the forward strand.
ATCCTGAATGAGGACAGGGAAAGGAAGACCTGTGGGATAGAAGACAAGGCTGCATCTCTCTGGTGACTGACTTACCACTCCAAGTCCCAGCTCTACCCCAGGGTAATAAATCATCCTACTGAGCTTCAATTTCCTCATCTATCCGGGGAGGTGGGGGGAGGGTAGCAAGAGCCTTCTCTGTTAGGGCTGCACTGAGGATGTAGAGAGGTAAGAGCTTGACACCAGGCCTGGCAGGTAGCTGTTTATCTCATGTCAGCTTCTCTAAGTGCCTTCCTCAACCCCTGGCATAAATGTGTCATTGCCACCCTGTACAAGAGTCTTCCTTTGGGAAACTCGCCTTGGAAGGAGCTGGGACAAAGAATCACTCGTGCTGGCACTCTAGCACTTGGGTGGGCTTGGGGAGGACAGAGTCTGTTCTGAACTACTCAAATATTCAAGTCACAGGAGGGTCCTTGAACAACAGGTGGCTATAAGATGCTAGTGGCTTGTTCTGTCTTCTTTACTGGTTTGCAGTGCTAATGGGCATTTATGGCTGGTTATTGTTGTTCAGTCACTCAGTCATGTCTGACTTTTTGCAACCCTATGGACTGTGGCATGCCAGGCTTCCCTGTCCTTCACCATCTCCTGTAGCTTACTCAAACTCATGTCCTTTGAGTCAGTGATGCCATCCAATCATCTCATCCTCTGCCATCCCCCTTCTCCTGCCTCCAGTCTTTCCCAGCATCAGGGTCTTTTCTAATGAGCTGGCTCTTTGCATCATGTGGCCAAAGTACTGGAGTTTCAGCTTCAGCCTTAGTCCTTCTAATGAATATTCAAGATTGATTTCCTTTAGGATTGACTGGTTTGAGCTCCTTGCAGTCCAAGGGACTCTCAAGAGTCTTCCCCAACACCACAACTCAAAAGTATCAGTTTCTTTGGTGTTTAGCCTTCTTTATAGTCCAACTCTCACATCCATACATGACCACTGGAAAAACCATAGCTTTGACTAGATGGACCTTTGTCAGAAAGTAATGTCTCTGCTTTTTAATATGCTATCTAGATTTGTCATAGCTTTTCTTCCAAGGAGCAAGCATCTTTTAATTTCATGGCTGCAACCACCATCTGCAGTGATTTTAGAGCTCAAGAAAATAAAGTCTGTCACTATTCCTGACCATAAACCAGGTAATTCTCCCTGGCTGCAGGCAAGCTCTAACCCCCTACAGACAAGATTCTTGTCCTTGGAGACCTTCTTCAGAGGAGCAGACTTTGAGAAATCCTTTCCCCCTACCTTTCTGCACCATGGACAGTCCCTCACTCCCAGGACCAGAAGGATCCTGTGCTGCAAATCAGAGGATGAAGTTGTGAGATAGACACAGTTTTTCTTCTGTTGAACAGAGTTTCCAAGGGAAGCTGACCAGCCACCATCTCTAATTGCCTCAGGATGGACTAGCAGTCTGGGGAAGCCCATGATACTTCAGATGGGGACCTGGCAGTATCCCCAGCAGGTGGTCTGTAAGCTTGCTCTGCCTGGAGGGAAGTAGAGGTCTGAGGACCAGACTTTTGCTACCAGGAAGCAAGGTCTTGATTTTTCAAGAGTGAGTTAAATTTACATAAATTTTCACCAAACAAAAATGCCATTGCCAGGCAGGATCTTTTGAGAGCTGTTTCACAGTCTAGAATACTTAAGACATTCTATGATCCTCTCTCGAGATTTCCTGATTTTGGGGGTGCCTCATCACCCACCCCTTGGCCCCAGCCATGGGTGGTGGGAAGATACTGTTGACTGCCTCTGGGCAAAGGTGTGCGTCATAGAACAGTTGTGAACAGGGGAAACAGAGGTGAGAAACAGGCTCATTCAAACCAGCCCAGGTAATAAGGACCCTGAAAGGATATGAATGGTTGAGGACAGAAACTCAAGAGCAGCTGGACCACACGGAGTCTGGGACTGGACAGCTGGTGTCCAAGGCTATGTCTCCTTCTCACAATGTTGCTCGTTTCTCCTCTCTACATCTCCCCAAGTATCTACTTCATCCCTTAGATGCTAGCATGTGACCTCCCTGCTTTTCCCAAACACCGTTTTCAAGGTGGCTTGGCTTACCTTAGTTGAAGTCCCACATCATCATAATCCAGATAATATAGACTTTAGAACCAGGGGCCTGGGTTTAGATTCTGCTCTGCCTATGTAACCTTGGAAACCTCAGCTTCCTGCTCTGTGTAAGTAGAATAACTAGTGTTTCTGCCTGTTAAAGCTTGTGTGAGTATAAAATGGGTTGATTGATGCAAATAAGTGCTTAAAAACATTAGCTTCTGTCAACCCAATGAGGGATTAAAAACTCAAATGCCCACCCAACCAAGGCAATTCCTGAAGTCATTTTCAAAGCCAAATTACCCAAAGAAGAGAGGGACAGGGCTGGGGAACAAAAATAGCATTTATCCATTCCACAAAGATCATTATTTCTAAAGAGCTGCTAGACAGCTCTGTTAATATATATATATATATATATATATATATATATATATATATATATTTGGATATTCAGCCAAGCCCTGCCTGTTTTTTATTCTTTTTTTCTGCCCATTCTATCCATTGCTCTTAACTCTGTCCTTGAAGAGTCAAGAAGAAAAATTCTGCTGTCAGTTTAGGTTTGAGAGTCCAACAACCCTGGGTTTGAAGCAGATTTGCCCTTTTGCAAACTACTCAATAGTTTGATTCTCAGTCTCCTCATCAATAAAATGGGGATAATAACTCTGTCCACTTGTCATCATTGTAAAAGAGTGAGGAAAAAAATATAAATAACACCTGTTTAAGAATTTAAAGCTAGGCCCGAATACCAGGCCTTTTTGTTTCCAGGCAAAAGAGCCCTAACACCTTCATTTGGGTGGCATGGTGTCCGGATCCCTCCCAGCTGTAGTGGATTTGTGTGGATCTTGGCCTGCCTGCCTGCCTGAAACATGTCCCCCTTTTCTGGACAATGACATCCTGTTTTGTTTGGGAGAACTACCTTAACATTCAACAGTATGATGGGACTGTCAATCAAAATGCCCTGATCTCTGCCTGCCAGGCTCAGCCAATCACTTATTCTCCCTTCAAACTTCCATCTTGAGCTGAATGGTATAGCGACGGGGGTTGACACTCCTCTGCCTTGACTAGAAGATAGAGGTGGTCCAGCTTTCCTGCCATCGTAGTCCCCTTCTTCCTCACTTCCTCAGCCTGGATCTCCAGTCTTCCAACGATAATGTGAATTGCAAACAAATTCCTATCTGTTTATTAGAGTACATTCCTATTGCTTGTACCCAAGGAACACCAACAACCTACAGCGCAGATGGAAATTTGGGGTTCTTGGTGGAGTTGTAAGTATTCCTGCGGGCAAGCTTATGATGAATTCTCTGGGTCTGGAGAGACGGAAAGCATGAGAAGTGAACGCTGGACTGAGAATATCTGGAAGAAAGATCTCATTAAAGAAGGAGGGCCTCATGCCTGTATGTGGTCTGATGAGGTACACAGAGGTGGTGGGATCTCTACTTTCCCAGGTGAACTATTTGGGATATATCACCAGAGCCCTACCTGCCTTTTCTGTCTGCTGCCGACATAACACCATACCTAGAATTGAGGGGACATAGGAAGGTTTTTCTAGCTGGCGCAATTCCCAGGCTTTGAGAGAGAAAGAGAAAAAAAAAAAAAGTGCTAAAATTTGTTTCCTTCCAAATGTTCTGGAATATAGCCAGGCCCACCCATAAAAGAAAGCTGGCACCCACCTCAGAAGTGAGGCTATATATTTCTCTAAACTGCAGTCATAATTCCTAATTGAATGTCTCTCTCAAAAATTCATGACACGAAAGACTGAATTATTAAGTAAATAAAATCATAAATGAGGATCATAACGGAGCTAATAGCTGCACTGAACAGCTTTCTATTGTGTGGAGCCCTCAAACAGCTCCCCGGTTGGTCGAGGATGGGGCTGTATCCTTGCAAACTTCCAGAACCATCTCTTCACCCAATGAAAAAACGGTGCCCCTGCATTTCCAATCTTGACGTTGGTGGACTGGGTTTTTCTACCAATGAAGACAACTCAATAGCACCACTTTCTTTTCCCCAAGATGATCTGTACGTGGAGGCAGCGCCCAGCTCTCCTCTTTCTCATTGAGCTGTCACTCACAGTCTCCCACGTCAGCTGCTGCAACCCTGATAGCCTTTGACAGCTACAAGTCAATGTACCCACTTAGACCCCCCAAATCTGATTTTGATTTCCAGGTAGCTTGATCAATTTTTTAGAAAGTTCAGCAGTTTTCTTCCATGACCTTTATATTTAAGTCTGAACTCTAGAAACTAGTAGTAGAGATGGACTCTTTTAAATGACTCATGGTCTGCCCCTTCTGACCTTCCAAAAATTTATTCAACTGATAGCTAGTGAGTTTGGCTCTGTGCTCAATACTGTGCTGGGAGGAAAGCAGCCTGTGGCAGCCAAAATAGCCACTATCCTGTACTCCATAACCTCACCAGAGAGGAGGAGTTCAGCAAAACAGGTCCAGAGATGATGTTAGATTCACAAGCTGAGGTATGTGCTGTGAAGGAAACAACATGACATGTTACGAAAATTCATAATGGAAGAGATCTCATTTGAGAAGAGGAGGTTAGGAAAGGTTTACTTGAACAAAAGATCCTTAAGTTGAGGCCTGAGGATGAGTAGGACAGTCAAGGGGGGAAGGCATAGGATGGAAAGCATTCCAGGGAGGGAGTTGCAAGTATAAATCCTCTGAGAGACCCCAGACCTTGGTCTGTTTAAAGCATCCACTGAGAGCTGGCCAGTGTGGCTGGAGAGGAGGTGGCCATGCTGAGACGGGAAGGAAGGGTGGTTAGCTTTCTCTGATGGACACCTGATGTGGGCTCAGCTGGGGCTTCCCTGAGAGGGAATTAGCCCCATGTCCTTGGGCAGTGGACACTGGGGTACAATGTGAACCTTGTTGATCTGAAAGTCAGAAGTTGTGTGGAACCTTCTAGTGCTTGTGTGTGGCAGGGGGTAAGTATGTAAAGTGGGTGGAACTCTGACGTAGGTCTTGCACACTGGGAGCACAGTACATTTTATTTTATTATGTACTTTTGGCTGCGCTAGGCCTTCCTGGCTGTGCCTGGGCTTCCTCTGGTTGTGCTGAGCAGAGGCTTCTCTTTGTTGTGGTGTGTGGGCTTCTCATTCGGCGGCTTCACTTGTTGCAGAGCATCGGCTCTAGGCACTCAGGCTTTAGGAGTTGTGGCACATGGGCTTAGCTGCTCCTGGGCATGTGGGATCTTCCTGGACCAGGGACTGAAATCTTGTCCCCTGCATTGGCAGGGGGATTCTTAACCATTGGATCACCAGGGAACTCCCACAGTATATTTTCAATACAGGTTGGTTGTTATCATCATTGAATTATTATTTTTAAAATTACTTTTGTCATCAGGCGCTATGTCATAATAGCAGGTCTCTAAAACTTACCATCTTGCTTAATGGAAAATTTATGCCTGTTGAACAACCCCCTCCCTAGCCCCTGGCAACCACTATTCTATTCCCTGCTTCTATGATTTTGACTATTATAGATACTTCATATAAGGGGGCCCATGTAGTATTTGTCTTCCTGTGACTGACTTATTTCACTGCCAACCTTTGAAAGTTCCAGCAAGATTATCAACAGTCATCATAACAGTGAAATAATTCAACAGTATTTTTTTTTAGTCTTCCAATAGTATTGTTTTTTTTTTTAGTCTTCCACAGAAGAATAGAAAGAAAAGAGATTACCTTTTCAAAGTTCTTCGAGGGCTGTTGAAACGCTTTCTGACTCCTCCAGGCAAATGCCTTCCTTGTATATCTCTGATTTCTCTCTTCTGCTAATTGTGGCACTTACAGCATCACAGCCCAGTGGCTCCTGTGCGTCCTTTCCTCTCTGCTAGAGCAGAGCTAAGAGCAGAGGATGTGTTTTCTTGCAGGACAGGGCCAGGCATGTAGTAGGCGCTCAGTAAATGTTTCACAGGTTGGGAAGGAGGGGGAACTACAACTCCCACTTATCCTCCACTTCCAAGCACAGTGTCTCCACCACCCAAGAGGGCCACATGCTTGCTCAGTCAGTAAGTCGTGTTCGACTCTTTGCAACCCCATGGACTGTAGCCCTCGAGGCTCTTCTGCCCATGGGATCTTTTCCAGGCAAAAACACTGGAGTGTGTTGCCATTTTCTTTTCCAGAGGATCTTCTCAATCCAGGGGTTGAACCTGTATCTTCTGCATTGGCAGGCGGATTCTTTACCGCCTGGGAAGCCCAAGAGGACCACGGTTGCTACTATTGTTATCTCAGTTCACAGGAAAGCAAATAGGGTGGGAGAACTTAAGCGGCTGGAACACACGCAAAACTGAAATGTCGGCTGGGGCTAGAATGCCAGTGTATCTGGCTGAGCCCATGCTTTAAAAAAAAACAAACAGGTTTTATATTGAGTATAGTTGGTTTCTTTAAACTTCTTATTTCCTGTTGGAGTATAGCTGATCAACAGTGTTGTGATAGCTTCAGGTGGACAGCAAAGGGACTCAATCATACATATACATGTATCCATTCTTCCCCAAACTCCTCTCCCATCCAGGCTGCTGCCCTGGGTCTTTAAGCAGAGTTCCTTGTGCTATACAGTAGGTCCTTGTTGGCCGTTCATTCTAAAATACCAGTGTGTACACACCAATCTCAAACTCTCCAACCATCCCTTTCCCCCATTTCCTCCCCCTGGAAACCACAAGTTCATTCTCCAAGTTCATGAGTCTGTTCCTGTCATGCAAATAAGTTCATCTGTATCACTATCTTTTTAGATTCCACATAAAAGGAATGTCATACGATATTTCTCCTCTGTCTGACTCACTTCATTCAGTATGACAATCTAGTCTATCCATGTTGTTGCAAATGGCACTATTTCATTTTTTTAATGGCTGAGTACTTTTCCACTGTGTATGTGTATAGTTGATTAACAATGTTGTGATAGTTTTAGGTGTATGGCAAAGTGATTCAGTTATGCATATACATGTTTCTATTCTTTTTGAAATCCTTTTCCCATTTAGGTGTTATACAGTATTGAGTGAAGTTCCCTGTGCTATATGGTAGGTGAGCCCATGATTTATGTTCCCTCCAGGATGCCAACCATTTCCCAGAGTGAAGTCAAAGGAAGCCTGTAAACATTATCGATGTCCATTCTGCAGATAGATAAAGAAAGGCTTGGAGAGATGCAAATTAATAGCTAGTAAGGAACATGGTCAGGTCATGGCACCCAGAGATAATGATGCCTTCCCAGGCCTGGCAGCATGGTGCTCTATGTGCCTCCCTTCTCTGCTTGAGCCTTGCACCAGCTGCTCCCTCTGCTGGGACCTCACTCACTCACTCACACGTGTGCACGCAAACCTCACCCGACCCTCGCTGTTCCCTAATGGCCTGCTATGGGCTGAAAGTATGTGACTTCCCAAAATTTGTATGTTGAAACTCTAAGCTGAAATGTGATGGATTTTGGAGATGGGGCATTTGGGAGGGAATTGGGACGAAGGTGGAGTCGTTGTGATGAGATTAGTTCCCTCACAAGAAGACACATGAGATCTCTCTCCCTCTCTGCCATGTGAGGACACAGGAAGAAGACAGATATCTGCAAACCGGGAAGCGGGTCTGCACCAAGAGCCCAGCCATACTGGCACACTGATCCCAGCCATACTGACACCCTGATCTCAGCCTTCCAGCCTCCTGACTGTGAGAGAGACACTTGTTGTTTAAGGCAGCAGTTACCAACCTTTTTGGCACCAGAGACTGGTTTCGTGGAAGATAACCCACTCCCCTCCTGCTGTGCAGCCCAGTGTCCTAACAGGCCACAGCCTGGTCCATGACCACTAGTTGGGGACTCCTAATTTAAGCCATCCAGTCTGTACTCTGCTATAGCAGCCTGAATGAAGACATGACCAAGTGTCACTGGAAGCCCCACTTCCTGATCCCCTTGTGGGTCCCTGAGCTCACCTCAGGCACATACCTGAACAATTTAAGCCCTGCCTGATAATTGCTGGAGTGCTTTTGGCCTCCCATCCCCCGTGAGCTCCTAGAGGGCTGGACCGGTGGCATGAATGTCTTCAGATCCCTGAGGTCACCAGCCTACGATTATAGGTGACCAACCCAGAGCCAGCAGTCCCACCCACCCCCACAGGTGTGCTCCTCACTCCCTACCTGACCCTTAAGTGTGGTGAATCAGCCTATTCAGTTGAATCATAGGGTGATCATCTTTACAGCTTACCCCAGCCTTAGGGGAACCCAGCAGTCTGTACATCAATGGTAGAAATGAATACTGGCCCAGACTTTCTGATGGAGAATTTGGTGATTTAGCCACACATGTTCAAAGTCTTGGAAATGTGCATGCCTTTAACCATGATTCCTCTTCGAGAAATGCATCTGCAGAGATAATCCATGCTGTCCCCCAGGATTTGTGTTTGAGGACATTCAAGGCAGCATTGTTTGGAATGGAAACGAATTAGACTCATCATAATTATCCAACAAGAGAGGAGCTGAGTAGAGCAGTTTTGTTTTATCTGAATAAAAAAATACTCTACATTCAGCCTACACAGTGTGTGACATGCCTAAGAACATGGCAAAATCCTCACGAAATGGTGTAAACTCTTCTTAAGAGTATATAATAGTGCATAATAGGGACGGTTATTTAAGAAGCAAAGATATATGTGCATATTAAAAAGGTTAAATTAAAACATACCAAACTTAGCAATGCCTGTCTCTGGACTGTGGCACTATATGAGATTGTTTTTACTTTTTCTTTCCACTTTTCTGTATGTTCCAAATTTTCTACAAGGAAATATTTTGGGATGAATGGCCAGTTATTATTACTATTATTTTTATTACCTTATTATTATTACCTTACAATTATTAACATCTTCATGCTACATTGTTACTTAACAAGAGGTTTCCTCTTAAGAAAGGTGAAAGTAGGAGTCACTCAGTCATGTCCAACTCTTTGTGACCCCAAGGACTGTAGTCCACCAGGCTCCTCTGTCCATGGGAGTCTCCAGGTGATTTTCCCAACACAGGGACTGAACTCAGGTCTCTTGTCTTGCAGCCAAATCTTTACCATCTGAGCCACCAGGGAAAGTTTTGGATAATCAGTCTTTATAAAAAAATATGTAATTAATCCATTTCAGTTCAGTTTAGTTCAGTTGCTCAGTCATGTCCAACTCTTTGCAACCCCATGGACTGCAGCACGCCACTCCTCCCTGTCCATCACCAACTCTCAGAGTTTACTCAAACTCATGTCCATTGAGTCAATGATGCCATCAAACCATCTCATCCTCTGTCATCCCCTTCTCCTCTCACCTTCAATCTTTTCCAGCATCAGGGTCTTTTCAAATGAGTCAGTCCTTCACATCAGGTGGCCAAAGCTTCAGCTTCAGCATCAGCCCTTCCAATGAATATTCAGGACTAATTGTCTTTAGGGTGGACTGGTTGGATCTCCTGCAGTAAAAGGGACTCTCAAGAGTCTTTTCCAACACTACAGTTCAAAAAGCATCAATTCTTCGGTGCTCAGCTTTCTTTACAGTCCAACTCTCACATCCATACATGACTACTGGAAAAACCATAGTCCTCACTAGACAGACCTTTGTTGGCAAAGTAATGTCTCTACTTTTTAATATGCTGTCTAGGTTGGTCATAACTTTTCCTCCAAGGAGCAAACGTCTTTTCATTTCATGGCTGCAGTCACCATCTGCAGTGATTTGGGGGCCCCCAAAAATAAAGTCTAACACTGTTTCCACTGTTTCCCTGTCTGTTTGCGTGAAGTGATGGGACCAGATGCCATGATTCTAGTTTTCTAAATGTTGAGTTTTAAGCCAATTTTTTCACTTTCTTCTTTCACTTTCATCAAGAGGCTCTTTAGTTCTTCCTCACTTTCTACCATAAAAGTGGTATCATCTGCATATATGAGGTTATTGATATTTCTCCTGGCAATCTTGATTCCAGCTTGTGCTTCATCTAGCCCAGCGTTTCTCATGATGTACTCTGCATATAAGTTAAATAAGCAGGGTGACAATATACAGCCTTGACATACTCCTTTACCTATTCAGAACCAGTCTGTTGTTCCATGTCCAGTTCTAACTGTTGCTTCCTGAACTGCATACAGATTTCTCAAGAGACAGGTCAGGTCGTCTGGTATTTCCATCTCTTTCAGAATTTTCCACAGTTTGTTGTGATCCACACAGTCAAAGACTTTGGCATAGTCAATAAAACAGAAGTAGATGTTTTTCTGGAACTCTTTTGTTTTTTCAATGATCCAATCAATGGATGTTCACAATTTGATCTCTGGTTCCTCTGCTTTTTCTAAATACAGCTTGAACATCTGGAAGTTCATGGTTCACATAGTATTGAAGACTGGCTTGGAGATATTTAACATAATACAAAAAAATACAGACAAAAACAAAAGCACCCATAGTCCTTCTGTACAGGTAAGCCATGTTGACTATACTAAACTTTTATAATCAGAAATCAAAAAGGTTATTTTTATTTAAATTCAGTTAGCATTAGGTTGACTGAAAACTTGAATTTGTACCAAATCACTCCAGGTGGACTTACCAGAAATCCAGGTCCTGGTGAAAGCATTCTTAGGGAAAATCACCCCAATTCCAATTCCCAAGGGGAAGAGCATGCCTTGGCAATGTATTTGCTCTTGGTTTCCTGCCTGGTTTCTGCATAACTTGAGCGTTTCTCAATTCTGCTCCAGCAAAATGTCAGTTTCTTTGGGTTGTAATTGTTGAGAATGGGTAGGCCAGGACCACACCTCCTCTCCTTTCCTAGGGTCTCCTGGAATGAAGGCCCTTGCTCTCTCCTCAAGTAGCCCCCTAAAGCCACCCAAAGACTCCCTAAATCAGGAACAGCTGGGGGAATGCACAATAAATAAAGAGGAGGGCGGTGGCATGGTGCTGGGGGCAGTCTACCCGCTGTGCCATCTTTGGAGCACAGAGATCATCAGTGACTGCCGCATGACGTTCTCTAGAGCAGGGCACGCATGCTTCATGCTTTCATTCTAGTTCATCACGGTTAGAGAAAAGCCTACCGCCTGCAGGGTCCAGCACACAAGACCCATGTGCATTACATGTCACTGTGATGAAGCTCCTCCTTGCACCCTGTGGCCTGGATGCTCAGCTCCCCTGCAGGGCTCCCTCCTCAGAGCAGGTCCAACCATCCTCCTGCCTCCACGTGGTTCACTGACCTGGGTGGGGCCATTCCAGGTTGTGGCAAAGAAGGCTGCTTGTTCACATGATATCTATTCTCCCTTCTTCCTTAGTAACAGACTCCAAGATTATTCTGGACTTGACATGCCCAGCCAAGAGGCCACTGTCCCTAGCCTCCTGCAGCATGGTGTGGCAGGGGGCTGTATGCAGACATGTCAGGTAGGAAGTCAAGAGGTATGCACTTGAGCAGGTGGCAGATGATGTGTGCCCTTTGACCATTTCTTCCCTCCTGCTTCCTGGCTGGTATGTGGCTATGACTACGGGAGCCCAAGGCCCTTCAGGACCAAGGACAGCTGCAATGATGGTGGCATGAGATAGTGGAGCAGAAAGAAAAGAGCCTGGGACCCTGATAATGGTGTAACTGCCACTCCAGCTCTAGACTGCCCACATCCAGGCTTCCTGCACTGCAGGGAGAAACTCCCACCTTGCTTAAGAACTGTATTTCTGGCCTCTGTTACTGTTAGCAGTTCTCAGCAGTTACACGTCTCAGAAAACTCCACGCAGACCCTAGCTTAGTCAGTAATGAAGCGAGACCCATCTTCATGTCTATGATTTGCCCTCATGTACACAGCTCCCTCTTATAGGAATCTCAAAGAGAAGAAGACTAGGCTGGGGGATAAAGGCGCCTCCAGCTCTCCACCTATCTCTAAAGAGCATAGATATGGTCTAGAGAACCTTGTTCACCAGGGGAAATGGAATGAGAAGACAGTCTCAAAGAGGAGTCAGATACACATACACAGCCTCACTTTCTTTTGTGATGTTAGTTGCTGTTCTAATAATATTTTCAAATGTTAATTTGGTGTAAGTCTTGCTGCCACATTCAGTAAAAATAGGCTTGTCCAGCTCACAGCTACCGACCAATTAATCTAGACAGACAGGAGGTTGAGTCTTTAAGAGGGGACTGTCAGACCCTATGAAAGCAACACCACAGCAACCAGGATGCGCCAAGACACCCCCTTCCTCCTCTGCAAAGTCCATCGCAGCTGACAGAGCTGCAATTAGCAGCCAGTGGCCTTTGTAAAACTCTGGAGCTCTGAACACAGCTAAGAGATGGTTTCTGGGAGATCACAGGGCCCTGAAAACTTGCCACTGAAGCCTGCCTCTCTGAGATTGTAATAAATAATAATTCCCAGGATCTTCATGAAATTTCTATTCTCAAATATCCCTTCTCACTCTATTCTTTGCCTAAAAGAAAAATAATCTCTGTTTCTCAGTCTTCCTTCTCAAGACCCAGCTCAAATGCTACCTTTGAAATCCTTTCCTGACTCTCCCAAACAGAAAGATTGACTCATCTGCCCCACCACCCACTAAAGAGCACTGACATCAATCATTTCACATCAATTATTTCATCTTGCCTCATTTAAGCTTTGAAGCAATCTGGTAAATAAATAAATATTATTAGCCCCACTTACCTTAGAGAGATCAAGACATGAGCTCAAGACCACACAGCTAGCAAGTAGAAGTTCTTGAACTTGAACTAGGTCTTCAGAGTTCAACTCCTAAATCTTCAAGTCCTAACTCTTCAAAGTCTGTCTTCTCTTTTCATGGTAGAGCACTTCACATTGCTGCACTTTTATTCATTCAAAAATACTACTTGAAGTCATCTTAGGTGCCTACACTGTCCTGAGGACTGGAATCTCATCTACAACAGGAGTGAGTAGACATGGCAAGTTGGAGTCCCCTCTTGTACTCTGTACACCGGACCTATGGGCAGAGACTGCATCTGACTTGTTTCCACATCCCCTGCACCTGTTGAAGATCACAGTACATCACTGTTGTTTTCAGTCACCAAGTTGTGTCTCACTCTTTGCAACCTTATGGACTGTAGCACGCCAGGCTTCCCTGTCCCTTGCCATCTCCCAGAGTTTGCCCAGGTTCTTGTTCATTGAATCGGTGATTGGATGGCATCTCATCCTCTGTCACCCTCTTCTCCTTCTGCCTTCAATCTTTCCCAGCATCAGGGTCTTTTCCAATGAGTTGGCTGTTCACATCAAGTGACCAAGGTATTGGAGTTTCAGCATCAGTCCTTCCAGTGAGTATTCAGGGTTGATTTCCTTTAGAATATGTGGAATTGAATTAAATTAATGAGCTGTAAGGATGATCATCAAAGGAAGAGAGACAAAAGAGAGATTTGAGTCCTTGAGCCTAAAACAGGTCAGTGGTTGAGTTGTCTGGTCTAGTAGTGACTCCTCCTGGTATAATCTGTGAGTGAGTAAAAGTTACTCAGTCATGTCTGACTCTTTGTGACCCCATGAACTGTAGCCCACCAGTCTCCTCTGTCCATGGAATTCTCCAGACAAGAATACTGGAGTGAGAGTATAAGGGAATAACAAGAATAAGGGAGTTGGCATTCCCTTCTCCAGGGGATCTTCCTGACCCAGGGATTGAATCCAGGTCTCTTGCATTGGAGGCAGATTCTTTACCATCTGAGTCACCAAGAGAAGGGGGTGTAATCTGTGGTTAGAAGTAATCCCAAGTGTTGCTGAAGTGGTGCTGAGCACCTGTCAGTGCAGGAGTTGGTGAGGAGAGCTCCTCCAGAGGGGGAAGGGAGGCTCAGGCTCTCAGGGTATACAGTAACTGCTCAGCCCAGCCTGTGGGGAGCATCGATTTCATCTCAGAATCCTAGGAAGAAAAGTGGGGGTGGAGGACTTGGGGAGAATGCAGATGGGCTTGGTTAACTCCTGAAAGGCCACCTTTGGAAGCTGAAGTTGGAACTGTGAGAGGTTTTAAATCAAAACAGAAAGGAGGGATCCAGTCTGGGGGAGACTTTAGCATGTCTGCAGTGGTCCCTACAAAGCCAACAGAGGCCTGGGTCCAGTGATGGCTGCGTGGTGAGCATTTTTCCATCAACTCCCATTCCATACTGGAGGATGTGGGGAAGGGGAGAGGGAAGGGAGGGCTGGTTTTTCTTAGGAGCTCCTCCTTAGTACGGAGCGGTGCACAGCAGGGAACTTCTTCCACAGTCCCAGGATTCAGCTCCCACCAGGCTCTGTCTTCTGCCCAGCAGCTCATCACAGGCTCTCCATGGGGAAGGGCTTGTCCCCACTGTTGTATGTTTTCTATAAGGACTCAGGGGAGGTAATGGGAAGCAGAGCCCTGATGCCTTATAATTCAGCATTGATTGGTGCTCATGTCTGTACTGGACCCTCAATAGGCCACCACAAACAAGACATGGACCCCAACTTCAAGGAGCTTAAAATCTGTGAACCAGAGAGGGTTGGAGCCAGTTTTGAGGCTGAAAAGTTGCTTTGGAAGGGTTCCTTGCACAGAATCCTAGCTGGTTCTTCATCCTTTCCTCCTTGCTCTCCTTAGCCAAACCCTGGTCATCTTTTAGATCCAGCTTAGGTCACTCTTCCTCCACGAAACCTTCTCTGACTGCTTCAGCCCATGGAGTGCTGGATTTGGAAGTAATTTCAGACCAACAACTTCATGTCATCTTGGGGAAGCTCTGGTTCCCAAAAGGAACATGGTTTACTTATGGTCACATGACAGGCTCCTTGCCAGTCAAGAATGAAAGTCCAAATCCATGAACTCCAGAATTCCATCTGATGTGACACATCACAGAGCACTCTGAATGCCTGGTCCAGATCCCGTCTACCTCCGGCTGCTGGGAATCCCAGAAGCTGTGGCTCAAAGTGCATCCTTCTGGGAATAGCCCTCAACTTCAGAGACCTGCCTCACCCAGGGTTTGGCCCTTGCCCATGGACAAAGAGGGCTTTCCAGGTGGTGCTAAAGAATCAGTCTGCCAATGTAGGTAGATGTAAGAGATGAAGATTTGTCCCTGGATCAGGAAGAACCCCTGCAGACAGGCATGGCAACCCACTCCAGTATTCTTGCCTGGAGAATCCCATGAATGGAGGAATCTGGAAGGCTACAGTCCCTAGGGTCACAAAGAGTTGGACATGACTGAAGTGACTTAGTATGCATGCATGGCCAAAGACTGGCTGATGTAAGAATACAAAGACCACCCCCTGTCTCTAAGTGGGACCATCTGAAGGGCCACCCAGCTCCAGAGCTCCCTGTAGGACTTGTTTTACTACCTGCCCATTCCTGCCACCCTCACCCCCTCACAGGGATATTTCCTAAGAACACTCCCCACTGAACCTTCCACACATGGTCCCCAACTCAGGCTGCTTGCAGGAGCCAAGCTAAGAACACGCAGTTACTATTACTAATAAATAAGCATAGCAATTTGAGTAACAGTTACTGAACAGTACTTTCAAAAACTAAACATTTATTGAATGTATCCTATTTTCCAGGACTTGTGCTTCTTCTTCACATTAAACTGAAAGAAAGAGTTTGTTATTGGTCTTGTTTTCTTGATGGAGAGGTAGAGCTTTTTGGTGTGGTTTCTGAAGCTCACAAGTAAATAGCAGATGGGTTTTGAAATTCTGGTTTGGGACTTTCTGGTCTGGAACCAAGCTCTTTACCACCCCACCACTTGGTGGTTACTGGATGTACATTGCACATTTCCTAGTTGGCTGTAAGCTCTTTGAATACACACACCAGACCTGTGTCACCAGGCAGACAGCTCAGTAAGTACTGGTTGTTAAGTGTCCATTGACAAATGAATGGATAAAAAAGATGTGGTATGGATACACAGATAGAATGTAATATCAGATAGCCTTGAGAAAAAAGAAATCTTGCCATTTGCAAAAACTTGGAGGAATTAAGAGGGCATTATCCTAAGTGTATAAATCAGACAGAGAAAGACAAATATTGAATAATCACGTTTATATGTGGAATCTAAAAAATGAAAAATATTAAAGAGCAGAAAACAAAGCAGTTGAAAACTAGATCGTATTCAGAGATAGGATGGAGGAGGGGGGAATTGAATGAAGGGAGTCAAAAAGCACAAACTTCCAGTTACAAGATAAATAAGTGCTAGGGACATAATGTAAACACGATGACTACAGTTCTCCGTGCTCTGGGATATATGAGAGTAAATTCTAATAGTTCTCATCACAGGGAAATTTTTTTCTTTTTCTCTTTATTGTATCTAAATGAAATGATGGATGATATTAACTAAGCTCATTGTGGCAGTTATTACATACTATTAGTTAGCGCACAATGTATGTAAGTCAAACTCGTATTTAAACAGTGATTTAAACTAGCATTTATATAGTGATGTAGGTCAACTACATCTCAAGAAAACTGAAAAAAATTAAAATTACATAAAACTTTTTAAGTGCTAGTTGGTTAACTGGCTGGTTGGTTGATTCAGAGAAAAGTTTTCTGAACATGCCAAAATCAGGTCAGTAGCACAAACTGCAGGGCCAGTCGTCAGAACTCGGAAATTCCAGCTGAAGGTTCCCACTCCCACACCCGGCTCACTGCTATTTACCTGAAGACATTTAAAGGTCAGGGTGGTATTGTTCAGCTGTGAACTTTTCACTTCTACCAGGATCATACGTATTAAAGAGGTATGTGTGTGTGTGTGTGTGTGTGTGTGTCTCCCCGTGAGATAGCTGCTGTCAGAGTCTCTTCTGGGTTTACCCCAGAGGATCTGTTTTCTCCCAGAGGTTTAGCAGAACTGCAGTTGTGGGAATCTTCTACCAGGGGCCCTGACTGCTGCCATGGTCTACGGGACCTCTAAAATCTGTCATCTGTGTTGCTGGCTCTCTGAACTCCTATAACCCTCGGCTGCCTATAAGCCATCCAATCTAACAATGAATTTTGATCATGCCTTAAACCACTTGGGTTCCCCTGGTGGCTCAGATGGTAAAGAATCTGCCTGCAATATGGGAAACCTGGGCTCAATCCCTTGGTTGGTAAGATCTCCTAGAGGGCGGCATGGCAACCCACTCCAGTATTCTTGCTTGGAGAATTCCATGGACAGAGGAGCCTGGCAGCTACAGTCCATGGGGTTGCAAAGAGCTGGACACGACTGAGCGACTTTCACTTTGAAACCACTTACTAATTATTTCGGGTAAGTCTTAACTCCATAACTAGACCAAGCTCCCTCTAGGGCGTGCGCAGAGACCTCAGCATCAACTTCTGGTCCACAGCCTCCAGCTCAGTTCAGTACACAAGAGAATCGCTCAAAAAACAGCAGATGACTGAAGAGTGAGTGGGATTCCTACATCCTCAGGGCAGCTGACAAGACTGTCCTGGTTGTGGCCCAACATCCTGCCTCTGGACAGTAGCGCAGGGTGGGGACAGAAGGAGGGTGGCTCAGGAAAGAGGCTACTCCCAAGAGCGTTATCCCTAAGTGGTGCATTTTGACCAAATTTATGGTAATAGGTTGGCATGACCAGCTGTTAAGAATGTGACAAAAAGACATTAGAGGAAGCAGCGAGAACATCACAGTCATCTAGTTTATCAGATACGCCAGTTTCCTGCCTCATGTCTCTCTAGAGTATTTCTGTGAAAGCACTAAAGAGTCTGAACTCCTTACTCAGGGCTGCAGCAGATGGGGTTTCTGGTCGCTCTTTCTTCATCTCTCCTCACTCACTGCCCTCCAGCCTCACAGGCTTCTGCCTGTTCTGCATCATAGCAAGACCACCTCAGGACCTTTGCATGTGCTGATGTAAGGTTCTGCCTCCAGAACTTTGTATGGCTTTTTCTCATCCTTCACATTTTTGCTTAAGAAGCCCTTCCCCCGAGACAGCTTTGCCAACCATCCAATGGAAACCTAAAGAACCTTCCATCCTCAGTCACCCGCCATGACAGCACTTACCATATCTGGTCTTTTCCTGAGTTTCTGTTTCCTCCTCTGTTACAACTCACTAGAATGCAATCACCTTCACAGGAGATATCAATTTGTTTTCTTCATGCTGGATCCCCAGCACCCTAAAATGATCCTGGCTTGGCCCAGGCACACTGTCTGTGCTGGCTGACTGGTAACTAGAACACCTACGCTTTACTGAGGACTTTAAAACCTTTACATAGATAGACTCATTTAATCCCCACAATAAGCCAAGACATATGCACCACTATTGGGCTTCCCTGGTGGCTCAGTGGCAAAGAACCCACCTGCCAGTGCAGAAGATGCGGGTTCAGTCCTGGGGTTGGAAAGATGGCAACCCACTCCAGTATTCTTGCCTGGGAAATCCCCTAGACAGAGGAACCTGGCAGGCTGTGGTCCATGGGGTTGCAAAAGAGTCAGACACGACTTAGCAACTAAACAACAACAGGCACTGCTATTATCTTCCTTTTAAAAATGAGGGAAGTGAGGCACAGAGAGGCAGCATTTATGGCTCAGAGTCCCACGACCGGTAAGAAGTGGACAGAGCTTTGAACGCACAGTCTGACTCCAGAGCCTATGCTCTTAACCTTGACAGTGACCATGATGGAACACGCTGGGAACACGAGCAGTCAGACATGGAGATGGAAGGCCTTTACCATCTGCTCTTCCTAAAGTCAGATCTGGGTGCAGACAGGAGCTGGTGCTAATGGCACATCTCAGGTGTCCTTCCCTTTCTCCAGCGGTCCATCCTAAGGGTGGTCAGAATGCAGGTTTTCGCATGTGGGCACACATGGTCTGCTCCCCACTCTGCCTCCTCAGGGAGGTCCTTCCTCCCCAGGTTAGGTCCAGCCTCTGTGGCACATTGCTCCAATACAGGCAGAGCTGGGCTTGCAGCCTGCACTTCCCAGTCTGCCCAAGCCTGCAGCAACCACCCTCTGTTCAACAGTTATATCAAGCGTGGCCTCTTCTGGCCCTCTGGCATAGCTCTTATCACACTGGATTCCAAATTTAATGTTTGATTATTCTCCCATGTTTAAAAATAATCCCATGATCAATGGTTAGCAGTGGCTAAGGGTGGGAGGAGACCGGTGAATTAGCAGAGCACAAAGGATTTTTAAGGTATAAAACTACTTCCAATGATATTACCGTGGTAGAGATATGTCATATGTATTTGTCTAAACCTATAGAATGTACAACACCATGAATGAACCTTAATATAAACTGTTCTGTGATAATGATGTATCAATGTAGGTTCTATTGATTGTAACAAATATACCACTCTGGTGGGGGTGTTGATAATGGGGGAGTTTATGCATATGTGAGGGCAGGAGGTATACAGAAACCCTATACTTTCCTCCTAAATTTGCTGTGAACCTAAAACTGTTCTTTTTAAATAATCTTTTAAAAAATGGTTAAAGTGGAAATTTTAATGTTTTATATACATACATTTAACTACAACTTAAAATAATCCTATGAAGCAAGGCTCTTAATTCCAGAGAATCCCTCTCAACCTCCAACCCTCTCCTCCCAGAGTGAATCAGTGCTTGACTCCGTGATATTTTCAGAATAACCACAACACCTGTGATTACTGGACTAAATAAAGGCAAAGAGGCAGATTTTCTAACAAGCAAGACAGAGATGACCCTATGGCCAAATCTCTGAATGTTGATTTTTTATCTGGGGTAGGTTTGGATGGAATAATCCCCATCCTCACTCAACCCCTTCTGTGTTTCATTGGTGGTTGGTGGGACTGAAATTCGATTCAACACCTATAGAGGTCATGTTATCAGTACATATCGAGTGATCCAATTGATTTGATTTTTAAAATTTAACCTAAAAAAGTAATTGAATATATATCCTAAGATGCATGTGCATATATGTGCATAACGGTATTTTTTAAATAATGAAAACTCAGAAACAGCCTAAATATCCAGGAGTAGAAAATTTATTAAAGACTTGACTCAATAAATCCATATAATTAAACACTAAGGAGCCTCTTTTTAATCAAAGTAACTTTGTTGAGGTTTCACTTGTATGCAATAAAACATACTCATTAATTCTATGAGTTGGCAAATATATATACACATGAGACCTTCGCCCCAGTCAAGACACATAATATTACCATCACTTTAAGAAGTCTCTTCATGATCTTGACAGTCAGTCTCCCCCAACCTCTCAGCTGTAGGCAAATAGGAATCCGTTTTCTGTCACTGTAGATTAGTGTCTGTTTTAGAATCTCTTCTTTGAGTTATGATTGACCTACCAAAAAACTACACATATTTAATATATACCACTTGATGAAATAATTATACATCTCCAGGAGATGGTGAAGGACAGGGTAGCCTGGCATGCTGCAGTCCACTGGGTCGCAAAGAGTCGGACACAACTGAGCAAATGAACAGCAACAATACATCTGTGAAACCACCGCTACAAACTATGTCAGAAACCTATCCCTCACCGCCAAAAGTTTTGTCCCACCTTCTTTATTTATTATTACTTTTTGCAATATGAATGTATAAGAGCCACCCTCTTAATTGTATTTAGGTGTACAATACAGCATTGTTAAATATAGGCTCTATACTGTACAGTAAATCTCTAGGACTTATCCATCTTCCATAACTGAAACTTTATGCCCTTTGAATAATGCCTTTCCATGTTCTGTCCCTGTCTCCCAGCTCCTGGCAACCACCATTCAACTCTTCCCTGTATATGTTTGACTGTTTTTGATTCCTCCTATAAGTGGAATCTTTTGTGCCTACTTTATTTCACTTAACGTAATATCCTCCAGATTCATCCATGCTGCAAATGGCAGAATTTCCTTCTTTTTTAAGGCCAAATAATGTTCCATTGTATGCATATTCCACTTTTCCCTTAATCCTTCATCAGTCAATAGATGTTTCCATGTCTTGGCTCCTATGAATTATTCTGCAATTACTATTAGAATGCAGAATTTTATCTAAGTTGAATCATATAATATGCAGTCTTCTGTGTTTGGTTGCTTTAGCTAAGCGTAATGTTTTATAGATTCATCAATCTTATCTGTATTAGTAGTTCATTGTTTATTGTTGAGCGGCATTTCATTTTATGCATATTGTATAGCTGTTGGTGTATATTTAGGTTGTTGGTTGGTTATTTCTAGTTGGGGCTATTCTGGGTAAAGCTCCTATGAATATTTCTTTTGGGGATTTTTTTTTTTGTGGACATACGTGGTAAATACTTAGTAGTGAAATAACTGAGTCATATGGTAAGTATATGTTAAACTAGTTTTAAAAACTGCTGAATTAGAGACACAGATGTAGACAATAAACTTATAGATACCAAAGTAGGAGGGGTGGGATGAGTTGGAATTGATATATAAACACTAAAACATATAAAATAGATAACTAGTGAGAACCTACTATATAGCACAGGGAACTCTACTCAATGCTCTGTGGTGACCTAAATGGAAAGGAAATCTGAAACACGGGGGACATATGTATCTGTGTAACTGATTCACTTTGCTATACAGCTGAAACTAACACAGTGCTGTACAGCTGAAACTAACGCAAAGCAACTATAATGCAACAAAATAAAGAAACTTTAAAGACTGCTGAACAGTTTTCCAAAGTGATCGTACCATTTTACATTCTCACTAACAATGCAGGGGAGTTCCAGGTGCCCCACAACTTTGCCAACACTTGGTATTGTCCTTCTTTTGCATTTTGGTCACTCTAATGGTTGTATAGTTATATCTCATTGTGAGATATATTTCTTTTCAGATTATTTTCCATTAGAGATTATTATAGGATATTTTGAGTATAGTTACCTGTGCTATGTAGTAAACCCTTGCTATTTATCTATTTTCTCTATATTGGTATATATCTATTAATCTCATGTGCTGTGCTGTGCTGTGCTGTGCTTAGTCGCTCAGTCATGTCCAACTCTTTGCACTCCCATGGACTGTAGCCCCCCAGGCTCCTCATCCATAGGAATTCTTCAGGCAAAAATACTGGAGTGGCTTGCCATGCCATCCTCCAGGGGATCTTCCCAACCCACAAATTGAATCCAGGTCTTCCACATCACAGGCAGATTCTTTACCATCTGAGACACCAAGGAAGCCCATGAATACTGGAGTGGGTAGCCTATCCCTCCTCCAGAGGATCTTCTTTTTATTTTTTTCTGAAGGACATTCTTTTTATTTTTTTTTCTAAATTTATTCACTTTAACTGGAGGCTAATTACTTTACAATACTGTAGTGGTTTTAACATACATTGCCATGAATCAGGTGTACATGCGTCTCCATTCTGGATAAGAAAGCTGTGGTAATATACACAATGAAATATTACTCAGCCATTAAAAAGAATACATTTGAATCAGTTCTAATGAGGTGGATGAAACTGGGGCCTACTATACAGAGTGAAGTAAGCCAGAAAGAAAAACATCAATACAGGGGATCTTCTTGACCCAGGAATCAAACCACAGTATCCTGAATTGCAGGCAGATTCTTGTCCAGCTGAGCTACCAGAGAAGCTCAATTTCATACTCCTAGCTAATCTCCTAATTTATCCCTTCTCCTCTTTCCCCTTTGGGAACCATATGTTTGTTTTCTATGTCTATGAGTCTATTTTTGTTATCAAATAAATTCAGTCGTATTATTTTTTAGATTCCACAAACAAGTGATATTATGTAATATTTGTCTTTGACTGACTTCACTTAATATGATAATCTCTAGGTCTATCCACGCTATTGCAAATGACAGTATTTCATTCTTTTCATGGCTGAGTAGTATTCCACTGTCTATATGTACCACGTCTTCTTTATCCACTCATCTGTCAGTGGACATTTAGGTCATTCCATATCTTGGCTATTGTAAATACAGCTGCAATGAACATTGGGGTGCAGGTATCTTTTCAAATTAGAGTTTCCTCTACATATGCCCCATGAATGGTATTGCTAGATCATACGATAACTCCGGTTTTAGTTTTTAAGGAACCTCAATATTGTTTTCCACAATGGCTGCACCAATCTACATTCCCACCAACAGTGTAGGAGGGTTCCCTTTTCTCTGCACTCTCTCCAGCATTGATTATTTGTAGACCTTTTCATAATGCCCATTTGAACTGGTGTGAGGTGATTCCACATGGTAGTTTTGATTTGTGCTTCTTTAATAAGCAAAATTGAGCATCTTTTAATGAGCTTGTTGGTCATCTGTCTTCTTTGGAGAAATGTCTGTATTTTGTCTATTTTAAAATTAGATGATCTGTCTTCTTAGTATTATATTGTGAGGGTGCTTTAAAGATTTCACATACAAGTCTGTTGCCAGATGGATGTATTGTGAATTAATTCCCAATTTTGGTTTACATTTCCTTTTTTAAAGAGTGTTTTTCCAAAGAGTACCTTTTGGGTTTTTATGAAGTCTGACTTAACCAACTTTTATGGTTTGTGCTTTTTATATCCTGTCTAATACAGTATTGCCTAACAAAATTGCAAAGATTTTCCTTCTATATTTTCTTCTAGAAACGTCATAGTTTTCATTTCAATGTTTAAGCCTATGATAATTTCTAGCTTTATGTCTTAAATTTTATATGTAATGGTTGAGGTTTATTTTTTCAACACTGATATCCAATTTTTCTGCATCAGTTATCACATTGGGCCTACATCTTTGTTGAAAAGACTAGCATTTCCTCACTGAATTACTTTGGTGCTTTTGTCAAGAATCAGTTGGCTTTATACGTGCAAATTTATTTCTGGAATCTCCCTTCTGTTCCTCTAATCTATATGTTGATTTTTTTATGCAACACCATACGCCTTGATAAGTGTAACTTATCAAGTTCCAATAGGTGTATTATACTGATCAGGTAGTGAATGCCCTCCAATGTTTTTCTTATTTTTAAAAATCATGCTGGCAATTCTAAATTATCTGCATTTTCATATACATTTTAAAATCAGCCTATCAAATTTTAAAAAGGCCACTAAGATTTTGACTGGGATTACAACGAATCTATAGATTGCTTTGGGGAGAACTGACACCTTAACAATAAGTCTCTCGCCTATAAATGCTGCTATACCCATTTATTCAGCTAATCTTTAGTTTCTCTCAGAAATTGTTTTAGTGTACAGATTGTGCACTTATTTTATTAGATTTACACCCAAGTTTTGTCTGTCTTTTTATTTTTATTTCAGTTTCCCATTGTTCATTGCTAGTATATAGAAAAACAATTGATATTTTGGTTTTTTACTTTCTATCCTGTACTGTTTCTAAAATTCACTTTTTCCAACAACATTTTTAGGATTTTCTTGGGATTTGTCTATATAGATGACCATATCATCTGTAAGGTAAAAAGGTTTACTCCTTCATTTCCAATCTGCATACCTTTTATTTCTTTTCATTATTCATTTCATGACTTGTTGAATGTCATATGGGAATGAGTTGCGATCTTCTCCTCCAGGGGTTTGACCCAAGGGATCAAACCTGTGTCTCCTGCATCTGCAGGTGGATTCTTTACTGCTGTCACTGGGGAAGCTCTAGTATGGGTCCTGAGATCTGTCCAATTCTACCAAACACAGCAGTTCTCTAATGAGCAATCTTCTCTACAGAGCTTCAGTGGCTAGTCAAGGCTTTGTTAGAGCTGCACCTTCCTGACCAAGCTTACTTTCTCCCTTTCCTTTCACAGGTATCAGAGCTGCTTCATGGTTTGAGAGCTTTGCCTGAAGAATTGTGCTCTCGTCCCTTATGTTTCACAAGTGTTTGGTGGTGGTCGCTAAGTTGTATCTGACTCTTCTGTGACCCCATGGACTGTAGCCTGCCAGGTTCCTCTGTCCGTGGGATTTCCCAGGCAAGAATACTGGAGTGGGGTGCCATTTCCTTCCCCAGGGGATCTTTCCTACCCAGGGGTCGAGCCCACATCTCCTGCATTAGCAGGCAGATTCTTTAACACTGAGCCACCTCAAAAGCTCTTTCACAGATGTTACCCCCAAATAAATTTCTTGCAGTCCTTTCTATCTCATCATCTGTTTCTTGGAGGACTCAAGCTAACATAATGCATTATACTGTCTATATATTGCTAGATTCAATTCGTTAGTATTTCTTGAGGATGCTTTTGTCTGTGTGCATCAGGGATATTGTCCTATAGTTTTATCTTGTAATGTTTTGATCTGGTTTTAATATCAATGTTATACAAGCCTTGTTAACCAACTGAATCGGGAAGTGTTCTTGATTCTTCCTATTGAAAGATAAAAGGGTCAATTCATCAAGAATACAAAGCCATCCTAAATGTGAATGCACTTAGTAACAAAACTTAAAATACATGAGCAAAAATTGACAGAAATGAAAGGAGAAAAAGACACATTCGCAGTTACTGTTGGAAATTTTAGGACACCTTTTTCAGTAATTGATAGAATAAGTAGACAGAAAAATCTATAAAGATACAAAACACTTGAAGATCACTCTCAACCAGCTCGACTGGCAGGTGCTAATAGAATGCAATAGCCAGGGACTTCCCAGGAGGCCCCGTGGTTAAGATTCCACCCTCAATTCAGCGCAGGGGTGCAGGCTTCATCCTTGGTCAGAGAGCTAGGGTTCCATATGCCACAGGGTGTGGCCAAATCAGCCAACATCAGTAGAATCCATATTGCATTTTTAAAAAAACATTTACCAAGATAGACTATAGGCTGGGCCATAAAAATCAAACAAAAAAGCTTTAGTAAATTTAAATGGATTGAAATCACATTATGTCTGTAGTCTGATCAAATTGAGCAAATGAAATAAAAATTTAAAACATTAACAACAAATAAATAATTTGAAAATGAAAACATATTTGGAAACTAAATAACACATTTCTAAGGAGCTTATGAGTCAAATAAAAAATCACAAGGAAAACAAGAAATATGTTTAAAATTAAGAATGATGTAAACACAACTTATTGAAATTTGTGTGATACAGCTAAAGTAGTGCTTAGAGGGAAATTCATGCCTTTAAATGTTTATATTAGAAAGGAAAAGAACGATTAAAATCAATAAAACTGGCAGTCAGTTTTTTGAAAAGACAAATAAAATTTAAAAATTCCTAGCTATACTGACAGGAAGAAAGGGTAGGGGAAAGAAAGGAAGAAAGAGAGGGAAAGAGAGATTACCAATATCAGAAGAGACATCACTATAGATCCTATAGAAATCAAAAGGATAATGAGAGAATATTATGAACAACTTTATACCATTAAATTGAAAAGCACATGTGAAATGGGCAAATTCCTTGAAAGACAAAAATTATCAAATAAAATATCTGATTCACCTTATATCTATTAAAGAAATTGAATGTTTGATCTAAACTTTTCCCCTAGAGAAAACTCCAGGCTCAGATAGCTTTACTTGTGAATTTTATCAAAATTTTAAGAAAGAAATTACACAAATTCTATAAAAATTTTCAGAAGAAAGAAAAGATAATACTTTCCAATTCATTTTGTGAGATTGGTTTAACTCTAAAACCAAAACTTGACAAATATATTACAAGAAAAGAAAACCATTAGAACAATATTCCTAATAAACTGAGGGAGATGCTTAAGAATGATATATGATAGGTCATTCAGATTTCAGAATATTTTATAATTGAGTCCATCTTACATATATAGGTATAAATAAATATGTATACACATATATATATGTAGGCACACATATATGTGTGCATATGTGGAGAGAGAGAGAGAAGGGGAGTAAGGAAAGAGAAGAAGCAGAAGGCTATACATTAAAATGTTTCCAAGTGGAAAGTGAGATTTAGAGTGATTCTTGTTTCGCCCTTTGCTTATCTGATTTTAACTTATTTCTGAAATAAACATTGTGTATTGTAGATACCCTTTAATTTTTTAATAAAAGGGAGAAATAAAATTATAAAATGAATTCTTTAGAAAAGTAAGCCAAGTATCAACCCAGAGAGATGTACCACCAGTCCCAGTCCCTGCCAAAGTGCTGAAGTTACCATCGTCAGATGTAATCTCGGCCACCACTTGCCTCTGGGGAAGAAGGCCACTCACCCCACTCAGAATGATTTGTCCTGGAGTAGCTCAACGGTTGCTGACTTGTATTAATAGTCATTTAGGAACCCTCTCATGCCTTCCCATCCCTAAATGACTGGCAGATGTAAAGAACAGTCCAGATATGCTGGCCCTCTCCTCTTTGTACCTCTCAGGCATCAAACCTTTTCAGAAACAGAGAAAGGACATCTTCATCCAAATAGCACTTTCTAAGAAAGGCCCTTCCCAACTCCATGAATCAGTGAGGTTTCTCTGTTTTTGGACACTGCCTTGTCTGCATAATTCTCTCTTCCCACCCTTAACCTCCATACCTTTGGGGAATTGTTCTTTCCCCATTCCCTGGGGTTCAGGTAGAACTCAAGTCTCTCTACCCTCTAGTTACAGACCTTAGCAAGTGACTCCTGGGCTGCCAATCAAAGTCCTCTCTCAGGAGTTTTACAAAGGTCACTGAGAGCTAAGTTCTATTTCCTCTTGGATTACAAGCCATGCAGACATATCCACAGGGCTGCTGGAAACCAGGACCCTTGGCAAGGGTGGGGGTGGGGTGAGGGGGAAGCCCAAGAGAAGAAGGCTAACAAAAGAAAGGCAGTGAGATAAAGACCCAGTTACTTGAGCCAATGTATCTTTCTGCTTAGACAATTTTGAGTTGGGTTTCTCCTATTGCAAATGAAAGTATCCTACTAAGACCTTCAAAGCATCTTTTCCATTATAGCCCTTAACCAATCAGTATTATGCATTCACTTAGTTCCTTCTTTAATGCCTTTCTCCACCAGTCTGTTCCCCTGGAGAAGGAAATGGCAACCCACTCCAGTATACTTTCCTAGGAAATCCCATGGACAGAAGGAGCCTGGCAGGCTACAGTCCATGGGGTCACAGAGAGTCAGACATGACTTAGCGACTGAGCACATATGCACCACCAATCTGTGAGCTCCCTCCAGCTAAGTTCCATGTCTACTTATTTTTTATTTATTTATTTATTTTATTTTTTAACTTTACAATATCGTATTGGTTTTGCCATATATCAACATGAATCCGCCACAGGTATACACGTGTTCCCCATCCCGAACCCTCCTCCCTCCTCCCTCCCCATACCATCCCTCTGGGTCATCCCAGTGCACCAGCCCCAAGCATCCAGTATCGTGCATCGAACCTGGACTGGCGACTCGTTTCATATATGATATTATACATGTTTCAATGCCATTCTCCCAAATCATCCCACCCTCTCCCCACCTCATTAGAACTGATTCAAATGTATTCTTTTTAATGGCTGAGTAATACTCCATTGTGCATATGTACCACAGCTTTCTTATCCATTCATCTGCCCATGTCTATTTAATTCACTACTGTTTACCTAGCCCCTGACACAATGCTTCCCTGGAACATAGTAAGATGTCAATAAATATAAAGTGAATGAACAAATTCATATATGTACCCAGTGGCTATCTATGTCAAATTCTTCTGTGACTTTCTATAAACTTAGACTCAACTATTAATAGAGATCTTGAAAGAGAAGTCTCCTGTTCCCTACTTGGCCCAGCCAGGCAAGGTAACTTTTGAGCTTCAAGAAGAAGTCCAGACTCCAAACTGAGCCATCTCTCATACTTCCCCACCCCACCCTCGTCCTCCCATGAGGCTCCTCCAAGCTCCCTGTTCAGTGGGACTCTGTGACTTAACCTTCCAGATTTTATTAAAAGGAGAACAAGCTTGTAAATGCTTCACTACTATTGGCTCTGACCTCCAGAACCAAGTGTTGATGGAACTGGAAAGCCCTGACCCACTTTGTAGGGACAGGGGTACCTTTAAGCAGGAAGACAAAAGAGACTACGCAAAGGCGGTGAAACATCGTATTTCCTACACTTCCCCGGATTCCCTATCAACATCCAGACTGCAAGGAGAAGTTTTGGAAGTCATAGCTGGATATCACCCAAATGGGAATAACCTGGGCCTGTTAGAATGCAGATTCTTAGGCACCACTCCAGAACCTTCAGAAACTCTTGGATGTAAAAGCACATTTTTAACAAGTGTTTCAGATGATGCTGAGGCACTTAGTTCAGACCGAATCAGGCACCCTCTGTTTTAAGCCCCATTCACCTTGTCGGTGAGGGAGGGAGGGAAGGATTCCAGGATTCCCACCCTAGAGTTGTGGGGATGGATGAACACACAATACCCGATCCAGGACACATGAGATCAATGCAGCCTCTTATTAGTCATCACACTCATAGGCCGGGGGAGGGGAACACTGCACACCGTGCCGGGCCACTCAGGAACAGAGTGAACAACCAGGCGCTGTGAGAGGCAGGCTCTGAAGTACCAAAAGGTGTTCCTTGGATCCCCGGGGAGGACGTGGTTTCTGTCTGAATAATTCCATTGACAGGGAGGGGACTGAAACCACCACCCAGGGATAAGCAGAAACTATGCCTGGTCCTCTGATAAGGAGGGTTATTGAGGGGGGATGGTGTCCTTGGGAGCAGCCTTAGGAGAAGAACTTGTAGTTAAACCATTGGAGGCCATCTCAATTTTACCAGATGTCAAGGCAACATGAAATACTGAGATATGCAGATGACACCACCCTTATGGCAGAAAGTGAAGAGGAACTAAAAAGCCTCTTGATGAAAGTGAAAGTGGAGAGTGAAAAAGTTGGCTTAAAGCTCAACATTCAGAAAACGAAGATCATGGCATCTGGTCCCATCACTTCATGGGAAAGAGATGGGGAAACAGTGGAAACAGTGTCAGACTTTATTTTTGGGGGCTCCAAAATCACTGCAGATGGTGACTGCGGCCATGAAATTAAAAGACGCTTACTCCTTGGAAGGAAAGTTATGACCAACCTAGATAGCATATTCAAAAGCAGACACATTACTTTGCCAACAAAGGTCTGTCTAGTCAAGGCTATGGTTTTTCCAGTGGTCATGTATGGATGTGAGAGTTGGACTGTGAAGAAGGCTGAGTGCCGAAGAATTGATGCTTTTGAACTGTGATGTTGGAGAAAACTCTTGAGAGTCCCTTGGACTCCAAGGAGATCCAACCAGTCCATTCTGAAGGAGATCAGCCCTGGGATTTCTTTGGAAGGAATGATGCTAAAGCTGACACTCTAGTACTTTGGCCACCTCATGCAAAGAGTTGACTCATTGGAAAAGACTCTGATGCTGGGAGGGATTGGGGGCAGGAGGAGAAGGGGACGACAGAGGATGAGATGGCTGGATGGCATCACTGACTCGATGGACGTGAGTCTGAGTGAACTCTGGGAGTTGGTGATTTACAGGGAGGCCTGGCATGCTGCGATTCATGGGGTCACAAAGAGTCGGACACAACTGAGTGACTGAACTGAACTGAACTGAATTTTAGTTGTTACAGCACACCCTTCTGTCACCTCTTCCAGCAAGCACAGCCTCCTTCAAGCTTCCTGGATACCTGTCTGCTTCAAAGTGGGGACAAAATAATGGCAGGTGTGGGTGAAGGATAAACTCAGGACACTAGGCTCTCAGGAGCAAACCACAGTGCACACGGCTTCCCCTAAACTATTAGCTTTAGTGCAGACAGAGAGTGAGAGAAGGAGCCCTCATTTCCAGGCGTCTTCATCCCCCTAGAAAACATAAAGGTGCCCGGAGTGTGAGGCCGCGTGGCATGTCCCACATCATTATCCTGACAGCCTACAACTGACCACGGCAGCTCTGAGCCACAAAGCAAGCTAGCGTCAGTCGCGGATGACAGCCAGAGAGCGTTCACATTGTCTCTGCCCATAAAGAAAACAAACAAAAGCAGAGGGAACAAATCCAGACCACAGTCAAAATATCAGCTGAAGAATGGACAGGATTCACAGAACACCAGCTGAGACACCACCTGCGCATCAAGCAAAGTCCCAGAAAGTTGGATTCTTACGTTTAGCTCCATTTGGGGCCCCTTTGGTGTCTTTTTACTTTCCTCTTCCCCCAGCAAGTCCACAGGCACTAGCCTACTCCCACCAGATACACATGCCTTATTTTGGGGGGAACTCCTTCCACGTACTTGACCTTTTCATATCCCCGATGCACTAATTAAGATCTCTTAGCATAGAGAGTTTTTTTTTTTTCATGAATAAAAAATCTGACAAATGCTCATTGACCACCTACTACGGGCTGGGTCTGTACTGGAAGCCTTTGGAAATCCAAGATGAGTGAGAAAAGAAGTAGACTCATATAGTGGAATGCTACATTGCACTTTTAAAATTCTATACATACTTAAAAAGATCTTCAAAATAAGTTGCTAATTTTTTTTTTAAATGTAACAAGCAGAATAGTGTGGACTATATCATTCAGATTAAAAAGACAGAGGGAGGAAGATAAAGGATGAAGGAGAAATAGGGAGGGAGACAGAAAAACACACTCATTTCTGCATCCACTCCCTAGACAAACACACAAAAAGTGGAAATGATGGCTGCCCTGAGGGAGCGGGGCACAAATGGGGACTCCAGCTGGGGGAGCCTTTTTATCACAGATCCTTTTATACTGATCTAATTTATTGACACCTTTATGTGTTACCTACCTCTCTCTCTCAAAATAAAACAATGTTTAAAAAGAGTAAGAAAATTCAAAACCTGGCAGAGGAGAAAGACCAATAATCATACAGGTAGTGAGCGATGTAGTAAATTCAACGATAAAATTTTCAATGACAAATGTAATTCCTAGGGTTCTCGAAGGAGGGCACCAGTGTCGGGGGAAAAGTCAAGACAAACGTATAGGAGGGAGAGAGATCTTGACTGACTCTCAAAAGTTGAGTAAAATCGAGGGCTGCTTTCCTCCACATCATTTAGCTGTCAAAAAAAAAAAAAAAAAAATCTAGAGGCTCCCTGGAGAGACTTCGTAGGTCTCTGTGGCCTCTTGGGACCGTTAAAGACTGATGCCTGACACTCACAGTGGAAGTGGCAAATCCCTATATTCCCTGAGGGTGCTTAGTTATCCAGGGAAAATAGCAAGCCAGTTACTGAGCTAGTCCAAGCTGGGAGCAGTTAAAGTGAGCATTTGCAGAAATCATTTCTTAATTAGCATCACAGCCTTCTTGCCAATTCCAGATCTCCAGCGATGTGCAAAGCTGGGTAAGGCCTCCCTGGCTTTGATTCCTCAAGGTTATTTTTTAAGTGGTTCCTTTCTATCCAGTGAAGTGAAATTTCTAAATTCCAGCTTCACGAGAACCACCTATTTCTTCCCCACCCCCATTCTTGAGCAACATCTCAGAACGAGTGTTCTTTTAAATGAGACAAGGTCTGTGCTGACATCTCTCTTTAGCAAGCTCCATCAAAATCCTGCACTTGCCCAGTGTCCTTTCCTTGGCCACCGGTAACCAAGGAAACGAGATACTATGGTAACACAGGGAGGAGAGGAAGGGAGGCATCCACACCCAGAGCCCTTCCTCTCTCACTCTGTCCTTTCTCCTGGAATCAAGGCAGCTATGAGGACAGAGAGAACATGCGTTCTCAGCTTCTGGGGGGAGAGGACCAGGACACCCCCCGGGCAGCTTAATGGCTTACACCCAGAGCCTCAGATTCCAAAACTTGGTGCTCTGAGGCCACCCCAAAAATATGGCCTTTCCCAGCCTGAGGGCACAGCACACTCTAGAACCTCTAATGTCCAAAATTCCAGATGTAAAGCAAGTTTATTTAAAAGAGTGGGATAATACAGATTGGAATCATGTCTAAGTAAAACCCTCGACATAACTGAAATTACAACGTATGAGAAAATTACTAAGTGTTTGCACAACCTTTTGCAAGTATTGAATTTTTCTTATGGTTTCTTCCCTCTCCTCTGCTTCCAACTTTCTGCCTCCTAGCTCAGCCCTCCAATGATCTCTCTGTCTCTCAGACCCCCTCCCATTGTATTTTTCTCTGTTTACCTGCCTCTCCCCCTGAGGTCTGCCTTCCTGCTTCTCTCTGTCTCACTCTCCTCTCTCCCCTCCCCCCTGAACTTCACTTGTCACTCTCAGGATGGAGATGCTTAAAGAGAAAGGCTCCCAGTGTCCCGGTGTCAGCTTGGGCCCTGCCATCTCCTCTCCACATAGAGCACCGTGAATCACCCACTGGGACCTCACCGTGGACACACATGATGTGAGACTCAGAGGACCTTGAGACAAATGAAGTGGGTGAGACAAATGAAGTAGGTCAAAATACTACACATTGTGAGACATACGGTGACGTCGTAAGTAATCCAAGTGCAGAGCTCCAGGGCAATGGGGAAACCTACAATTTGTCTCCAATCTTTTGTTTGTTGAATCTTCTTGTACAACCTTAAGAATTCTCTTTAGAGCTCCAAAATCTTTTCTTCTGATTCCCACATGAAATCCTCCGGAACAGGAGCCATCTGGTCTAATTCTTCAGCACTGACTCCCCGCATTGAAACAGTGGTCTCTGGGTTGAATGATAACACAACCCTATAGTCAAAACATTTTGAACATGGAGCCCTCCCTACCTTGATACAAGTGCACATGATTATTTATAAATCACATACATGTACTACAATATTAATAGTTTGTACATGATAAAATAAACACAAAAATGGGATTCAGGATGAAATGATAATGTTATGGGCTTCCCAGGTAGCGCTAGTGGTAAAGAACCCACCTGCCAAAGCAGGAGACGTAAGAGACACATGTTCGGTCCCTGGGTTGGGAAGATCCCCTGGAGGAGGACATGGCAACCCATTCCAGTATTCTTGCCTAGAGAATCCCAGGGACAGAGGAGCCTGGAGAGCTACAGTCCATAACATTGCAAAGAGTTGGACACAACTGAAGCTATGATAGTATGTCATATCCTCTTCCGTCACCCTAATTGACAATATTGTACATCTCATGTTAGTCCACTCAGTCCCTTTAAATGCCTGAGGCTCTGTCCTCCGTGGGATTAGGGTGACTTGAGAAGCCAGGGAAGATTGACAGGAGAATCAGAGTGTGATAGGAGTTCTTTGTCAGGGGGTATATTTATTTCCTGGGGATGCCATGGCAAAGCACCACAAACTGGGGGATTTAAACAATAGAAATGTGTTGTCCATAGTTCTGGGTGTTTAAAGTCTGAGATCCAGGTGTCAGCAGGGCTGGTACCTTCTGGGGGTTGTGAAGGAGACCCTGTTGCACCCTTTCCCCTGGATTCTGGTGGTTTGCTGGCAGTCTCTGGCATTCCTAGCTCGCAGATGCCTCCCCCAGAGTTCAGCCTTCATCCTCATATGGCATTCTCTCCATGTACTTGTCTCTCTGTCCAAATTTCCCCATTCTGTAAAGATGCAGTTATATTGGACGAGGACCCATCCTAGTGTGAATCCTCAGCTTTATAATCTTAACCTGATCATTCTATTTCCAAATAAGGTCACTCCAAATAAGTGTCCCCTCCAAATCTCATACATTGAAACCCTAATCCTCAATGTGACTGTCTTTGGAGATTGGACCTTTAAAGAGGAACTAAGATTACATGAAATCACAAGGGTGGGGCTTTGATCCAATACTGGTGTCTTTGTGAGACGAGGAAGAGACGCCAGCAACACGTGTAGACAGAGAAAAGGCCAGGCGAGGACACGGGAAGAAGGTGGCTTCTGCAAACTAAAGAGAGACCAATCCTGCCAACAGCTCGATCTCGGACTTCCGGTCTCCAGAACTTGGAGGATCAATTCCTACTGTTTAAACATCCAGGCTGTGGTGTTTTGTTATGTCAGCGCTTGCAAACTAATACAGTCAGATTCACGGGTACTGGGGATTAGCACTTCAGCATCCTTCTAGGGCTCGTGGCAAATGGGACAACAAACCAGGCCTTTAGCCTAAGAGGCAGGCTTGATGCTTCTCCAAGGTGGGCAGCTTGGGGCAGCCAGGAGACGTGGGAAAGGGCCCCCTTGCCAGGCTGCTTGGTACCAGTGGATGGCACAGCCTCTGTCTGAGGGCGGCCATCCCCAGACTCAGGTCTACCAGGCATGGGGCTCTGACCAACCACTAGTTCTAGAAAAGTCTACATTCACCAAAGCAGTCTTGCATTGTCTTTCATTCTGAGGTTCCCAAATGCTTTGTAGCTGTTATTTCTAGAAGAAACTTCTGATTCTTTGGGAAAAAAAAAAAAAATGCGTTTGAAACAGCCACGCAGCCAGGCTGTTCCTGGAAGAACAAAGACACACCCTCCCAATTCTTGATGGAAAGGAAGACAGATTGGGGCGTTTGTTTCCTAAACAAGAATTGAACGTTTATGACTTGTACTGTTTAATTATGACCCAAGAGGTTTACTAACCTTGCGCATTCTGTCTGCAGTGCCTGTTTAATTTTGGTATTAAAAAGACATGGTTGCTATATAGCTACCAAGTAACAGGTGTTTAAGCCTCAATAAATAACAGTTTTTAATAATAAGGTTCTGAAATGCATAGATCACATCTCCCTGTTAATTCTCTAAGAAAAACGTTTTAATTATCTATTGACACGTATTGCACATGGAACAACCGTCATTTCAAAAGATAAATGGGTTTATAGGCTAGTCGGGTTAATTAAAAGCCAGTGGAGTATTACAAGTGTATTTACTGGGGAATATTCACTGTAGGAGAGGAACAGTTCTTCCACAGTTGTCAGAATTCTGTAAATGTATTGTTTAATAACCACTTGGCACTTAATTATAGTGAGATGGTGAGAGCTTAAATCTAAGCAGAGTGCACTCCAGTTATCTCTTCTGTAGTTATGGCTTCTCCCCAACCACACAGACTTTTTTAGATCAGACCACACCAAGCAGGATCTGATGGTCAGGATCACTGCTGACCAGAAACTTTCCACGTCCCCGGCACTGTTATGAGCAAATGACTGTTCTGATCTTGGAAAACAAAAAGGAAAGTTGAGGTTCAGCTCCAGACCAATTCTGAGGAAGGGCTACAAGATGAAGTAATAGCCCGAGGTGCTCAAGGGCCTTCACCACTGTCCATTTTTCTATGTTTCACTCCCGACCTCATTCACCTCTCACTCCAAAACCCACTAAGTGTCTCACAAGCACCACAGCCCTGGCCACAAAGAAAGCTGTGTTCCAGAGGACAGCTGCTCCATCAGCTTGATCTGATAGGAAGTAGGGACAATAAACCCGCAGCCAACCGATGAGGACAACCCAGCATGAGCAAGAAACAAGCTTTTGTCAAGTCACAGAGATATGGGAAGTGTTTGTTATTCCGGCAGAACTTAGCCTAACCTGACTCATACACTTCACCAACCCCAGATCCTGGCATAGGGAAGACGTTCTGTGAATACTTGACAATGAATAGATACATAAGTCCACCAATGGATCTTTCCCTACTTCTCTAGAATATTACCTGATGCTGGGGAATCACTTCCAGGCTTCTGAGGAACTTTAAGGATCTCTCCTCGTGTGTATAGCAAGAAGATCCACCACTGCGCTGAGAAGCTTGATTTCTGGGTTCTAGTCAGAACCTCCTAAGGCATACTGATTCATGGCTGTTATTGTGAGCAACTTGGCTTTTTGTGAAGGGTTTGGGAAAAGAATCAGAGGAGCAATGATCCTCTGAAATGAGAGTCCATGTGCTTGTGTGTGTGTGTGTGAGTGTGTGTGTTGGTCTTTCCATCATCCATTTTCTTGCCCCTCATAATGGCTCCCCAGTTTTTCTTTGTGGAACAACTCCCATCCTCACCTCAGGTCTTGTGGTTTGTGTGGCACTGACCATACTCTAAGTTCTAGGAGTGGGTATAACTTGTCATGGTCACAAAACAAGGTAATGATAAAGACAAAACAAGAACCAAAGCCTCCCAATCCTGGGTCTAATCCATCATTTTACATTGATTTTCTCTGATTCGCTCCCAGGACCTGGGGCTATAGTGGCGAGAAAAGTAGATGGAGAGTCTGCTGTCTGAGTGCTCCAAATGCGCTATCCACCCGGAAAGCACGCCCCATCCTCCCTGCTTCCCATCCAGCCCCCTGTTCCCCAAACTCTATTCTAACTGCCTCAACCATCTCCAGCCCTTCTCTCTTTTCTGAATTCTTTCTGTTGCAAGCTCTGGCAGATGAGACAGACAAAAGTTGGACAGGTCACCCACAGGAGTGGGTGGGTGTCTAGGCCAGGGAGGCTATGGCCTAAAAGAGGAGGGACCAGGGGATGATGGGGTGATGCTCTTTCACAACACCACATAACCCCCCACCCCGGCACTGAAGCTGGAGCTGCTTGGCCTCATGGGAGGCCCAGGACTCGGCAAGCCGTCTCCTCACCCCATATCGGGGAGCTCCTGACTGGCCCTGCAGGCAGCCCACCTCTGACCAGATCCTAACACTGCTTCCCCATCTTCCGGAAAAGAAAACAGAAAGTCCTGGAAGTGACAGGGCCCTCAACCACTCTGCTGGAAACAGAGGCATTGGAAGCCACAGGGAGAAGGAATGGGCCAAGAAGCTGATTGCATTGCCCTTGGCAACCACACGTCCCAGCAGTTCGAGTCAATACTGTAGCATTCACTGGGATGTGGTTTCCTGAAGCTCACAAAAGAAATCTATATTGTTCTCAGGAGCCACCAACCTTTCTGCAGGCAGCACGTGTCCCCTCCAGGCTGTGGGCAGTTTAAAGGGACAAAAAAACCCAGCCCAGAAGATGGCTAAGCCCCAGCCCCCAGATCAATGGCCTGAGGGGAATATGGCATTTCACCTGCTCGCTGTCCCTCTCCCTCACCCCATAGCCGCAAGCCTCAGTCCCACAGTTCCAGTGGCCTCCAAACGAAGATGTGACCTTTGTTTTAGTCTCTCATTCCCAATCCAGCCTAATAATAGCAGCTAACTATTGGTCTGTTTCCAAAGCCCTTTAGAATTGGGCCATTATTATATATTAACTGTCCAGAAGACACTTCACAGTATTAACTCATTTGATTCTCAGAAAGCCCAACCTCATGGGGTAGATACTATTAGTATCCCTGTTTGTTGACTGAGGAATCTGAAGCACAGAGCAGTTAAGTAATTCACCCAAAGTTACACAGCTCCTCCTTCATGGAAGCAGGCAGTCTAGCCCACATTCTTCACCATTATGCCATACCACCCCTCCCAGAGAACCCTCCCTTAGCTCCCATGCTTAAAGGAAACGGCTTTGGAAACAGACCAATCAAGATCAAAATTTCAGTTCTAGCCCTTACCAGCTGTGGGACTTGGACAAGCTACCAAACCTCTGTGATCTCATTTTCCTCATCTGTAGTATCAGTATGATGACAACAGTGCCTATCTTATAGGGTAATTCCAGGGGTCCACTTAGATGGCCTATCACCCTTTAAATCCCCACTGCCTGTCCTATGCTCAGCTGCTGCAACAGCAAACTA
Organism: Bos indicus x Bos taurus; assembly: GCF_003369695.1. NCBI lineage: Eukaryota > Metazoa > Chordata > Mammalia > Artiodactyla > Bovidae > Bos > Bos indicus x Bos taurus. Next base: position 48,481,281 of record NC_040093.1, read on the forward strand.
TTTTCATTTGCCCACATGTGTTCTGCATATCCCACTGCCTCTGCCTGGACCTCTCTCTACCCCTTAACTGGCCAGCTCCTCTCATCTCTCAGGTCTCAGCTGGACATGCCTCCTCTGAGCAGCCTTCCCGATTTTCTGTTATGTACTGATGGTCTCACTGGTGTTCTGCACAGCCCAGCACCTCCTACCATGGCCCCCATCACACTTTACTGTAACTATCCCCAGATGTGTCCTCCACTGTGCTCTGAGCTCAGCAAGGGCATGACAGTGACCTCATCCCACCCTAAATCCACAGTGTCCAGCAAAGTGCATGGAATAAGTCAGTAAATATTTGCTGCGTAAATGACTAAATGAAAACTCCTTTGTGTTGATGTTTGTATTCTTGCTTTGTCCTTCTTAATAGATAGTAGCAGCTAGGCATACTATTTGCCTCTGAATTCCCCACTAGACCTGGCACATAAAAGCAGAGCCGGGACTGGGGAGCTGAGTTGAAGTGCCAAGGGCGTGAATGTAAGGAGGACTCAAGCTTCGTTCAAGTGCAGGGTGGGCTCAGAGTCCTGTGTTAGTGACACCTACTTTAAATTAATGGATGGCCCAACAGATCAGTTATAAATCTCTATCTCTGTCCTCAAGGAGTTCTCAGACTCGTGATGATTTATATTCATCGTTGAAGACTGGCAGAGCCACACCTACCAGCTTCCTTTGGGCTTCTCTTTGGCGCAACCCCCATCATCTGACACTCTGCTGTGGACCCACCCATGCATGGACCAGGCTGTGGGAGAAAAGGATGTTCACAAAGACCAAGGAAATGTGATGGGAAACCTTGAGGGATGGGCTGAAGTCAGACGGGCAGGGATGGGCAAGAACATGGCAGGTAGAGAACTGGATGAAGAGAGCCAGAGGAATGTCAAATTCATCGAAGAGCCCAAGGAAACTCCTCTGACTGAAACTCAGCCTATAAGCCAATGAGCATAGCTAAGAAGATAGCAATAGCCCCCTCTCCTTTGCATAAAGCCTGCAAAGAATTTTTCCTTCCAGTGTTTCATTTGACCCCTGTGTGGGCTCAGTTGCCTAGCTGTCTCCAACTCTTTGTGACCCCAAGGACTGCAGCCCGCCAGGCTCCTCTTAGAACCCTCCAGAATCCCTTGCCCATGGGATTCTCCAGGCAAGAATACTGGAGTGGCTTGCCATTTCCTCCTCCAGGGGATCCTTAAAACAAAGGAATTATAATTACTCGCATTTTATTGATTAGAACCCTGAGGTTTAGAAATCAAGTGGTTTGCCCAGGATACACAACTAATAAGGTTAGGTTTGAAGACTTATTTAGCTGATTTGGCAGTTCCCACCCTCAAGCCTTAGATATAGTTGCCCTGTATCTAGTATGACTTTCCACCTCCCATGGAGCATTCATGGAACCAGAGTTTCTTATAATCAAGATTTAAATACTCTTTGCTGAGAGCAGCTGCAAAGCATTTTTGATTACAATCTTTCTTTTAAGCAACTAGACAGAGGTCTAGGAGAATCAGGAGGAAAGTGCCTTGTTCCATTACCCTGGCTTCTTGCTCAGTTCAGCAAATGGAGTAACTGAGACCTCCAGGGCAGTGTCTGGGCTTAAGTGAAAACAGAGGTTCAAAGACTCTCAGGCAAACAATGAGGACAGCACGTCACGGCTCTCTGATGTGTGATCCGGATCTTCACCCATTGTGCCTGCTGCCTTTGTCGGAAGAACACAGCAGGTTGGATTAGCTAATCCCCTGCTGGTGGCGAGATGGGAGCCTGAAATTCAGCTCTGAGGATTCCTTGGCTCCAGGGGTCAAGAAGTTAGCAGTGTCTGGAGCCAGCGCTGCACGGCTCCCATTGCTGACAGCTAGCTGAAGGGCCCACATGGGCTGCAGGGAGGTCACAGTGGGGGGTTTCCATTTTAACCCCATTGTTTAGCCAAATGAAGCCAAGATGTTCCTGCTCCCCACTGGAGGAGTCAGCCCGGCTTCAATAATTTCTGAGTGCTGACAGATAATTCAGAGATATTGGATATTTCACCACCTGGGGACTGCCCTTCCCTACCACAGCAATCAGTTACTGCCCGCCAACCAGGGGCCATGTGGAGGCCCTGGGCCCCCTCACGCCTTTACGATCAGGCTCCAGCGTCTTGGAAAATATTGCTTGAATTTATTTATATAATCGTGTTAGGAAGGCAGTGAGTTATTGTGAAGTCAGCATTCTTCCATCTTCCTTCCCACTAATCCTTTGTTTGAGATTCTGCTTGAAGGACTCCGATTACTAATGCAATTACATGCTACCTGGTAAAGGGTAATCCAAAAAAAATTAAACCCCTCCACATATTGTATTTTTCACTCAGAGCCACCCTTCTCCTAAAACCGAGTGCTCACATAAGTCAATTAACTACTGATTTTATGACTACCTGCATTTAAGAACACGTAGGCTTTTGACACCACCCTCGTCTTAAATGCTGCTGCTCATTTGGAGCACCAGTCTTTCAGAGATCTCTGAGTAACAGTAGACACTCTGAGTGGAGTTGATTTTAATAACAACAGAACACAAGGCTACCACCTAGCAGGACAACACGTGTGCATTTTATCCTGGTATCACTAAAACCGAAGGTTGCCTTCTTGACAGTCAATGGCCTTAAAGTCATGCCATCTCTCTTCCATGGACATAGAATAAATGTGAAAATAGTAAGGCAGGACTGCGGGAATATTCTTCTTTGAGTGGTTCAGGAACTATGATATTGAGCCTGTGGACTGCAATCCTAGGATGCTGGTTCTCCAGGAAACAATATTATAAGAATCACCTAAATACTATTTATTGGATTTAAAATTTTACTTTAACCTACAGACAAACTACACAGGCGAAACTATGGTTACAGAGCAAAATATGTTATCCAACTTAAAAGTAAAGATACAGCATGTCTGAATGTGTGGAAAGTATTTGGAGGGAATTAAAAAGCAAATGATATTGTCTGTGATGAGTGAAACAAATGGAAGTCTTAAAAAGTGGCTGAAGTTGCCTAGATGATGAGTAAGGAAAAACAGTGATATAATTGTCTTTGGAGGAGAGAAGATATAAACCGAAGGCCGATATAAGGAAGCTAACTTTTTTATCACAGAAAGAAGTTGAACGACAGTGTCCAGAATTGATCAACCAAAAACAACTGCATAATTATATTATTTAGACATACGGAGGAAACTGTCAGAACTAAAAACAGAAGCCATTACAGTGGTTGCTTCCATTGCCTATGGCCTTCCCAGGTGGTGCTGGTGGTAAAGAACCTGTCTGCGAATCCAGACGATATAAGAGATGTAGGTTGGATCCCTGGGTCAGGAAGATCCCCTGGAGGAGGGCACAGCAACTCACTCTGGTATTCATGTCTGGAAAAACCCATGGACAGAGGAGCCTGGTGGGCTACAGTCCATGAGTTCGCACGGAGTCGGACACTACTGAAGCGATTTAGCACGTATACACGTATTTCCTATGGTTAAAAGAATGAGTAGCCTTGAATTGGGGGTGGATAGTGGCTTCTGGGTGCTGGTCATGCTCCATTTCTTGATCTGGGTGCTCCTTACAAGACTGTCTTTATGAAAATAATCAGCCACACATTTAAGTTATATATGATTTTTCCATTTGTAGGGTATATTTCAACTAAAATTTCCTCATTAAAAGTGCCTGCCTCTGGGGAGCAGGACTAGGAGAAATGAGGGGAGAGACAGGGTATTATTGTTTTCTCATGATCAGCTCAGCTGATTATTCAACCCAGTTCAATCACTTTTATCCATGCAAGGTATTTACTTGCATGAAAATTGTTTTTATGCTGTTTCGTACTGGACCCTCAGGTGAGATGGAATATGAGAAGTTCCGTATCCTCTAAAGGTGACACTTCATGATGTAACTTCCTGGGGGATGGATACCAGCAGACTTGGGGGAAGTGCTTTCAGAGCCCCCAGCAATTTGGGTAGTGAGATGCTGTCCTTGGAGATGCACAAGTCAAGGAGACATGGAATGAGCTCTGCCTAGGGGCCCTTGGGGGCAGTCTGGTTCCCACTGAAACTCTAGGGGACACACATACTTGGGTCCAGGGTACCTGCATCTTTTCTTTTCCTTTTTTTTTTTTTCCTTTGGTCCAGAAAGAAAACTCAAAAAGTCAAGAGTTCCAACGGAAAAATACTCCTTACAAATTGGGATAAGATCAGAACTGGAAACAGGAGGGTCAAAGGAAGACCTTTCATCCACTTTGATGTAGAAGGTGAGCCGCTTGAGGTGGGACGGTGGGGAGGATGACTCTCGGGAAGAGAATACACCAGCAAGACCAAGCAAACTATGATGCTTCACCAGCTGGAGACCAACTTTTGCCCCTGCAACAGTTACTGCCCTCCAAGCAGGGGTGAGGCAGATGGCTGATGACATCAGGCATCCAAGGGCTGGGAACTTAGCATATCTTCTGCTCTGAGATCCTTACACCAGGGATCAGCAGACTGTGGTCCACAGGCCAAACCTGGCCCACTGCCTATTTTTGAACAGTCAACTAGGAATGGCTTGACATCTTTTCAAAAAAAAGTATTGTTATTTATTATTTGGCTGTGCTGGTTGTTAGTGCAGCACCCAGGGTCTTAAGTCTTCATAGCAGCATGTGGGATCTAGTTCCCCAACCAGGGATAGAACCTGGACCCCCTGCTTTGGGATCGAGGAGTTTTAGCCACTAGACCACAAGGGAAGGCCCACCTTGACACTTTTAAATGACTGAAAAATATCAAAATAAAAATAAAATATGCCATGACACATGAAAATTAAATAAAATTTAAGTTTCAGTGTCTGTAAATAAAGTTTTATTGAAACACAGTAGTGCTCATTATTTCCTTTACATACAGTCTCTGGCTGTTTTTGCTACAACAGCAGGTTTGAGTGGTTTCAACATAAAGCCTAAAATATTTATTATCAAGTCTTTTACAGAAAAGGTTTACCAAGTCCTGTTCTCTACCATGACTAGTCAAGGACCCCAAGTACTAGATGTGTTCATCTGGTACTTTAAACTCCCAAAGTACTTGTCTCACTGTAATGATTTTCTTATTTAACATGCTGTAGGAGGAATTTGAGGTCTTCCCAGGCGGCACCAGTGGTAAAGACCCCACCTGCCAGTGCAGGAGACTTATAGACATGGGTTTGATCCCTGGGTCAGGAAGATCCCCGGGAAGAGGGCACAGCAACCCACTCCAGTATTGTTGCCTGGAGAATCCCATGGACAGAGGAGCCCGGCAGACTATAGTCCATGGGGTCAAAAAGAGTCAGACACTGACTGAAGTGACTTAGCATACAGGCACACACACAGGACGAATTTGTCATCATAGAATTGGAATCAAAGAATTTGAAATCATGGAATATAACAGGCCCTCATTTGCAGACTGCCCCATCCTGAATCTCCAATTCTCTACCTGAGAAAACTGGAGTCCCTTCTAAGAAAGTGCTCCCCTCTGCACTCAGGTCACTGTCTTGAGGCTCATGCTCTGTGAAATCAAATCCCCCTCAAGCTCGCTTGCAGCATGAGGTTCAGAAGAGAAACTCAGGAACTCGGGACCAGAACTCAAGCACAGGAGCCTTGGTCCATGCCCCAGATAAGGCAACTCATCGAACTGCCAATTTACTGAGCTCATGGAGGTTTTGTTGATGGGAAATTATAATTTCCCCCGGTCCTCCTGTTGTTTCCGACAGCAAGTGGGCTTTTCCTTAAGCACGGCCAGTCTTCCCTGCCTTTGCAGAAGAATGCCCAGTTCTGATTTTTGGTGCAAAATGACTATGGAGAACTGCCCTGACTCAGTTACTTTAGGGTTTCACAGTCTCTGGGTACAAGGCAGCCTAGGATGAAATGTTGATGGATTCTTCAGTTATTGGGTGAGGTGATGATTGGTGTGTTGCTTGTTTGACAGATTGATTTTTGGTGAGCTGATTCTTGCTAGCTTCCAAACAAAGCCCAAATCTGAGACTGGATGTTGGAGACCACTCATTTGGGGGATTTTCTACGGCAAATTAAAGCTGGGGAGGGAGACCAGGACCCTGCAAAGGCCCCAGTCTCTCAGTTGCATCCAGCCAGGCTGCCTGTGCTTAGCTCCCAGCTATGTGCCTGGAAGTGGCCTCCCAGTAGGCAGGGCTCTTCTCCACTCGGCCTGGTGCTTGTCTTGGAGACCAAGAGCTCCAGGGAGAAGAGAGGCCCTTGCAGTCTCCCTGGGCTTCTCTAGGGACAAAAGAAGATTCCCTAGGTAGTGGGCCTTTTTACCCCTTTTTCCTTGTACAAAGAATAGCATCCGTCAGATAAATTCATCTCATTGAAGCTGGAGGACAGCTGGACCCCAGCCGATCCTGGCAAGCCCCATCTCTGCCACCCCTAGCACAGTGTGCAGTAAGCCAGCAGCTCTGCCCCCAGGGGCACCCACACCTCCACCTGCCGTCCCATCTGTTAATAGCCAAGTTCTGAAATCAATCTACCTGGATTCAAATCCTGGCTCCCTGTTCTAGGAGAGTCACCTGAATGAAAGATTTTGCTTCTCTAGGCCTCAGTTTCTTACCTGTGAATCTGTGAAACAGAGGCTATTTTTCCAATGTACCTAAATTCAGAGAGTAGTAAAGGTTCATTGAGATAATGCATGGAAAGCATTTGAACAGTACCGGACCCACAGAAGCAGATACCATGCTGTTAATATTTCCTTTGTAGGGGAAAGCCCTGCCAAATGCGAACAGGAGTGCCTGAAGGAAGAGCTGGAGTCCTCTGGCCTGTCCATCACTGGAGCCCTGGAGGGTGGCGAAGATGAGTCCCTGGGGTCTCGGGCTGGTTATTTGTTTGGCGAGTCCAAATGACTTATTATACCAGCCCCTGGCAAGGGAGTAGAAAGGAAGAAGATAAAAAATCATAGCATCGATTTTTCCAGCACGTGAAACCAGCAATGTTATTTCCAGATCCATCCTTTCTGAAATTAAATAAAGTTTAGCTCAGTTTGTCAATTTGCTGAAAACCATCTTCATCCGACTTTCTTCATTGTAGTGAAGGGGCTCATGGATGATGGTTTTTCCAGGTAAGTGTTATTGCCTTATAAGTGAGGGATTTTGATGATGGTCCAGAATTTTAAGTGCTTTTCAACCCAATGGTTAGCAATTTGCAAGTGCATCGTCCATAACCATTAGGTGGATGTTTTAACAAATGGGGGCTGTGGTGAGAGAGTCCTCCAGGAGTGAGTTACAGCTATAGAACTCCTCTCTCTTACTCAGTGTACAGTCCCCGAGGTGAGTGAACACTCTCCTGTTTTGAGATACACTTTTGAAAAACCAGAAGCATATTCATCTTTTTACTTCAATTATGAGATTTTGCTTTCCTTCAAAAACAATAAATGTGCTGGTTATTTCAGGTGAGAAAACATAATCTTGAGATTGCCTTAAGGAGAGGTGTTTTCCAAGCCCAAACTCACCCAGGTAAAGGGCTAATAAAAGCCTCCTGAGGTGCCAGGCAGGGGCAGGCAGGAGTAATAAGTGGCCTGTCAGTCATTGCAAACAGGCAGAACCAATCAGATGGGCCTGGAGGAGATCATACATGGTAAACAGACTGGAAGTGGGGAGGGGTTAATAAAAGCAGGTTCTATATGCCTGACTCACTGTGAGAACAATTCACTAATTAACCCCATATTGCCTAAGGCTTCAATCTGTCCCCGAGATCCCTGACCACAGAAAGGGCAAGACCATGGTTCCCAGGAAGAGTAAATAAAAATGGCCAAGAGAATCAATCTTCTATCAAAAGTCATGGCCTAAGGACTTGAGCTGTTCCTGGTGGTCTGAGTTGTTCAAAATTTTGGTCCTAGGTCTAGGGGGATGTCCAGAGTGGCTTCAACAGGGCCAAGAGCTGAATTCACTCTTTCAAAACTGGTTCCCACTTTTTATTTTAAACTCTGAGTTGTGGGCCCTCCTACCATCTGTGAGCTTCCCAGGCGGCACTAGTGGTAAAGAACCTGCTTGCCAGTGCAGGAGATGTAAGAGAGGTTGGTTCAGTCCTTGGGTTAGGAAGATCCCCTGGAGGAGGAAATGGCAACCTACTCCAGTATTCTTGCCTGCAGAATCCCATGGACAGTGGAGCTTGGGAGGCTACTGTCCATGGGGTATCAAAGAATCAGACAGGACTGAAGTGACTCAGCATGCATGTACCATCTGATGAAATCATCCTCAACCTTCTTGAGAGAGGACTAGCCAGTGCTCTCTCCCTACTCCCAGAACATTTCACACATACCCCAGTGAATACCCTCCAGCACCCAGTACTGCAATGATCTGCCTGGATGCCCATCTCCAGTCTCTACAACAGTGCCTGGAACAGAGGAGGGGAACTCAGGAAAGGTTGGCTGATTGCATAGGATCCCAGGGAAATCCCTCCACGACATAATGGCAATGGTTTGTCAGAAATTCTGGTTTGAGTTTCATTACACTGTAGTTTGTAGTTGGGGACATTTTGGGAAAATGCTAAAGCCCCATTTAAGTAAATCATGGCATATTCAGTCAATAGGCTATTATACAGCCATTAACAGATACAGCAGATTTGTATTTACTGCTTTGAAAAGATGCTTGTGATGTGTTATTGAAGGGGAAAAAAGCAGGCTATAGGATCCCATATTTTACTGAGGGAAGAAGTTTGTATCTGACACACACACATACTTTTGGATTACATCAATAGAGGTGACCACAGGAGCTACATTGAAGTATCAGATTTCAGAGGAACATTGACAAGGTGATCTTCATCCAGAAGAGGGTGATTCAATGGAAAGAATCCAAAACCATGTCATTTGAATAAGGATCAAAAGAACTGAGTGTTTTCCTAATTGGGATAAAAAGATTCAGAGCTGGGCTGAAGGATATGGGTCCAGTGAGAACACTCAGAATGTGAGCTGAAAGCTCTTAAAAGACATGGGAGAGCTGGTAATACTGCAAAGAACAAGATCAAGTAAGTCCCCATGAATAAAGTGTCCTTTGAACTTGGCTCTGAACTCTAAGGGCTTCCTAGGTGGCTCAGTAAGTAAAGAATCCACCTGCAATGCAGGAGACACAGGAGATGTGGGTTCAGTCCCTGGGTTGGAAAGATCCCTTGGAGGAGGGCATGGCAACCTACTCTTGCATTTTTGCCTGGAGAATCCCATGGACAGAGGAGCCTGGCAGGCTACAGTCCATAGGGTCGCAAAGAGTCAGACACAACTGAAGCGACTGAACGCACATGAACTGAACTCTAAAGATGGAGGCAGCCTTTTAGTTACTGGCATCCCAGTCTCACAATTTTGGCATTTCCTTGTACCACCTGCATGACTGTTTACTTATGTTCTTCCTTAAATTATCTTATTTTGAAATAAATTAGTTCCAAAAGGTAACTTTGTTTCACTAATGATGTGGGAAAACCAATATTGCCACCACAAAGAAAGCAATCATAAAAATGCATTTTTAAACACTCCAGAGTTGTTAAATCCCAGTTAAGTGATTGGTGCCTGAAAGCACTGCCTCTAAGATCTGTTTCTTCTTAGTTATAGAGGAGAGTAACAAATACTATAAAGGCTTTAAAGTTAGGCTCATCGCCACCACCTCCTCCCCCCAGGAACTCTGTCCTGGCCAGAAGAGCATAAGAGGTGACCCTCTTCCCTTCTCACCAGGGATCTGAGTAAGCATCCTTACTCAGTAAGGTAAGTAAGCATCCAGTAAGCAGAGGAGAGCAGGAAGGCCTCCAAGACAGGGAAGAGCACAGCAAAGGCGGGGAGGTGCCAGAGGCTCCCCCAACGAACAAGCACAGATTTCTCATTGTAATCTTGTTACACTGCTTTGATTGTTGTGCCATGTGAATATATTAACCATTCAAGACAAAACAATATATATATATGATTTTATTAAGATGCACACTTATATACATACATACATAATCCCTTGTACAGCAATATTCAAAACAAACGAGTGGTCCAGATGTGCTACAGAGCAAAGGCTTTGGAGCTGAGCTGCTTGGAGTTGACTACAGCCCTTCCACTTAGCAACAATGTGGTCTTGAGTAAATTCCTTAACCTTTCCAAACCTCATTGTACTAATCTGTATAAAACGGATTCAATCTCCACCTCTGGATTACGGGACACATTAATAAGATGATTAGTGTAAAGATCTTTGCCCTTCACAAGCATCCAGTGAATTATTGGGTCACTACTTCCTCACCTGTCTCTGTGGTCCTTTGCTTATTTCAAGTGCATCACTATACGTATCTTTTCCTATCTGTCTCTGTCACCCTCATTCCCTTCAGTTCTTTAAAATAAAACTGAAGCATACTTTGTGTCATTTATTATGTGTAGTTAATAGACTGCTCTTTTTCCTGCTCTTAATTTTAATAAGCTAACAAGAACGTTCTGATTTCTAGAAGCAAACAAGCTGGCTGCATTAAATTGCTTTTTACTTCTTTGGATTTCCAATTGATTTCAGGAGCGCAGGTCACTGACTTTTAAGAGCAAAACTGATCACTACTAGCTCTGGTGCAGAGACCAAGGACACCCACCCACTCACACACACACACACACAAGATGTGCACTGGTAAGAATGGGCCTTTCCTATTAAGCACTCTCCAAACTACAATGGTGGATGAAGAGGCCCGGAGAGATTGAAATGTTTCTGTTGAGTTTCATTTCTTTGAATATTTCTGCAGCAACTCTTAATAGAAGTCGGTAAATCTCAGTTTAACCGCCACTATTGAAAGGGAAGGACACAACCAAAGGGGCAAAAGGGTTTTGGCGGCTTCCGAAGTGTCCATTACAGACGGCCTGAGAGACATGACGAATTTGTTTTCTAGTTTGCAGACGCACGCACAACTTCATCACCCTCTCTCTCTCCATCATCCAGGGCTGCTTTCTAAAGATAGACAGACATTTCCTGCAGGACACTCCTTCTTCACTCATTAACGGTGATCAGTAAACCCTGTGGCGTTCATTAAAATGTTTCTCTCCTGCTCAGAAACAACATTTTTTTTTTCTTTAAAAGGCAAGTTTAGCTGCTGCGAGGTCAAAGAAATATATAACAATTATGAAGAAGGTAATCGCCACAGTACTTTGTTATTTTGAGTACGTCCTGGGGGCGGGCAAGCAGTTGTGATTTATTTCCACTCAGACCCTTGAGCCTCATTTGAATATTTACTGGGGTTGTGCTCAGCTCCAGTGGGTCCATGCAAATATGCGGCAGAGTACAGAGCCAAAAACTGACAGCCCTCCGCACAGAGGAGCCCGCGACTTCTGACCCTACCTGGGTTTGCTTTTATGACTTTCATATCCTTGAAGATATTTAAAAGAAGATGAAATATGACAGGTGCTGGGGTTGGCAAAAGCTGCAAGTTGATTGCATTCCGGGCTGCCAGTGGGAACCCCCTCCCGGAATGCCGTCAGCACATTTAAAAGTGTGCAGTTCATTGCTGTCCTCTGCACTTCTCTCCTGACCCACAGAGCAAACCTGGCTCAGCGCATAGACAGGTGGAGCTGGACATTTGTTTTCTGCTGGCCAGCGTTTCCTTTACGTATGTCTCTATCTCCCAACCTCTGCACTTGGGGTTCAAGCCAGCATGACCATTCCTCAGCATCCATGGATAGGCATGTGACCAAGGTTAGCCAATCAGAGCACACATCCCCGTCAGAGCGATTGTTTCAAGGGTAGTCATGTGACTTACCCTGAGCCAATGAAAGCCTTCCCTCGGGTTTTTGGATGACTCTGAGAAAGAGCTTGTCTCCTTCCACCGTGGTTAGCATCTGGCTTGAGTTAAACCTGGGGCCACCATACGGGGAGAGCCTGCATCGTGGGAGGATCCAACATTATTAATAATAGCTGAGATCAGAGATGCAAACAACTCTGAGGACATTCAGTCTTGCTTGAAGCCATTATTGGCATTTTTAGTTAAACAGGCAATAATTCCTTTGGATTAAGCTATACTCCATACTGACCTGGGTCTCTGACACAATCAAAAGATGCCTGACTAAAGGAGATGTGCTTTTACTATAAACTAGCAGAGCAGAATATTCTCTGCCTTTAATGCTTTCCCCGCTGGTTCTTTAAAACCAAAGCATAGCCCAAGGTTTGCCACTCCCTACTGCCTCTCCTGAGAGCAGGTCCTTAAAATATCATTACACAAATCCTCCTCTTAGGGACTGCTTCTCAGGACCCCAAACTAGGAATATGAGGATCTGTAGAAAATATTTAACACAATGATTGACTCATGTGCTCGATAAATGTTGAACATTATTCTCATTCTTGCTACCATTGTTGTTACGTTGATAGAAGAGCTTGAATCAGGATCCAGTTTCCAACTGTACTTTTTTCAACTATGCCAGTGTTTCCTAAAATGTAAAATATATTCCACAGTTGAGCCACAAAAATGATTTTAATTATTAGGCATTTTAGTAATTTTAAAGTTACATAGTTATGGCAAGTAAGTATTGTCTTCTATTGATGGTAGTGGTCATAAAGTCCCTTTATAAAAAATATGTCTCTAAGTAATAAATATAAGCCAATTTTTTAAGTAAGTAGAAGATATCCTGAAGTTTATGAAGATATGGCAAAAATTTTGGAGCTGGTCTACTCACAGAAAACTCTGAGCCACCCACCCCGCCCACCAGCCCAAACCTTCCCTGCAAATGGCTTTCCGGTCACAGCTAAGGTCTTGCTGGGCCTGGCAGAAATGAGCGGTGAGCCAGAGCTCCCATTGTAGCCATTACTGTGCACATGCTGACACTGGACTCTGTAAGTCGCTGGAGCGGGGGAGGAGGATGAGCAATGGCCTGAGGAGAGAAATGTGGCATCTGTGGGAGCTGGAAAGAAATGTAATTTGGGTTCCTTGGCCTGAGAGAAAGATAAATAAGAACACAGTAAGTGCGAAACCAAGCCTAGAATTTGTCCCAGGTGAACAGAGATGCCCCAACACAAGACTGTCCCCAGAGAACCTCAACAAATGAAGCTACTCTTCCTACCTACCTTTTCCGGTCCCACTCCTTTGGACGCTGTGATGGTCCAGGCCCAGCACTAGTCAAATTCCACCAACTAAATAACTGTTTAACTTGAGGCCAGCTACCCAACCTCTCTAAGCCCTCTCCGCCTCCATGATCCCATCTGTAAAATGTGAAAGGTGAGCCTCATTCCAGACAAGGCTGGCCAGCAGCACAGAAGTCATGTACAGAGCCTTTATCACAGACTGTGGTCCAGGTTGGGCATTTTCAGGTGTGCGCTGTCTTCATTCCAGTCCTAACCAGGGCAGAAAGTCCAGTATCACCCCCAGCTAAGCAACAGGTAGAGTCCAGGGATTAACTGGCCTCTGCAGCCAGGGTCTGAAGCATCTCCTCTGTATCTGCCTGGATCTTTGGCCCAGCTTCAAGCTTCCCTCCAAGGAAACACACTGTCCCCTTTATATAAAGCGCTCTTGGTGCACTACCCAAATCCCCAGCACTGGGCAAGTTAAAAACCTGTACACTGCATGTTTGGGCTGCTAAGGGCTCATAGCTGCACCTTCCTCCAGAGAACTGCCCTTGACCAATGGGAACCACCTCACCCAGAGAAGCCTGGGGGCCTGCAGGCAATGACTGGCACAGCAATATAAAACTTAGTCACCTTGCTTCAAGACACTGCAACTCTGTGAAGCTATTCATGCTCCAGAGCCTTCAGAGGGCTCAGGCTGAGGCTAGATGTCAGCTGAAACCACATCGTTGCATCTTTCCCTACACTACACTTGCCCTCCTCACTCCATTACAAGTTTCTTCTGAGCATATTCCCTCAATGGATTACCTACACAAAATTCCCCTTCCCGGCTCTGGTTGGAAGCTGATCAAAGATACCTTTGTACATCAGACAAGATGCTTGCAATAGAAGGAAAGATACGCTAGCTCCCGCAGAAGCTAGCTCTGGTGACATTTTCCCTAAATGAAGACAGTGTAACAGAGGATGTTGAGAGGCAGGGGGCCTGGTTCACTCTGTTAGGCATTGCTGAGGAGCCAAAGCTCTTGAAGGGCAGGAGTCTGGTCAGCTCCAGGCATCTAAGCAGTGTTGGCTGCCCTTCTCCATAAGGCCCTGGCCTTAACAGGACTCAGCTCCTCAATCTAGAACATGTATGATAAAAGCCAACCCCTTTGATATCGCAATCAAGTAAGTCCTTAATGAGCCAGCCCCTGCAGACCTCTCCAGACTCACTCATCACTCTCCACCTTGCTCACCATCCTCCAGCCACACCAGCTTTCCTTCTAACCCTACGCAATGCCAAGTTTTTCCACCTTTAGGGGACTTTCTGCCCTCCTTTTTGGAATCCCCTTTTCTGCCTCTTCCCATGAATAAGTTCTTACTCAAGACTCAGCTGCAATGACCCTTCTCAGAGAAGGCTTCCCTGATTACCTGCTCATTCTTTGTCACACTCCCCTGTTTTATTCCTTTATAGTGGTTATGATCTGATAACTTTATATTTATTTGTGTCCTTATAAATCTAGCTTTAAAAGTCTGTGTTGACCCATAAAAAAATGATCTACATCCCCAGTACCTAGGACAATATCAGGCATTTAATAGATGCTCAATAAAGTTTTACAAATAAAGGAATGATCATGCTCAAGCTTCTGAGTCTCTGAACTAAGAGTTCTAGTCCCAGGAGGACCTGATGGGCTCAACTTGGTCACATATCTCCTCCCCAGGCAAATTAGAGTCTAGTCATACAGACACAGAGAAGGCAATGGCATCCCACTCCAGTACTCTTGCCTGGAAAATCCCATGGATAGAGGAGCCTGGTAGGCTGCAGTCCATGGAGTCGCTAAGAGTCGGACATGACTTCACTTTCACTTTCACTTTTCACTTTCATGCATTGGAGAAGGAAATGGCAACCCACTCCAGTGTTCTTGCCTGGAGAATCCCAGGGACGGGGGAGCCTGGTGGGCTGCCGTCTATGGGGTTGCACAGTCAGGCATTACTGAAGCAACTTAGCAGCAGCAGCATAAAGACAAGCCCACTGGAGGCTGCCCCTTTGGGATGGAGCACCAGTCCTAAACAAGAAAGATCTTAATCTGTGGAGCCCCCACCTGGTGTTTGCCATACCCAGGAGCTCAAATTTACAGCTGCTGCCACTTCCCAATGCCATGCCTTGTGCCATATCCTCACTCCATGGGCACTAGTTCCTGCCTCTCTGGCTGGGATATAATAGTCCCTTTGGGTTTTGTGTGCTGGAACCTCAACTTGATCTCCGCAGCAGGGTTTACCCTCTGTGCCATATATTCTCCCCATCTCCAGTGACAGAGGAAGCACTTAAACTCTCATCAGTTAACACTAACCGGTTCAAGACCAATGTTTATACTTCTCTTTCTTTCATAATCACGTTCATACACGTCATTTCACCCAGTCCTTAAAAACTCCCTGTGAGAGGAGAGGGTGAGATGTATGGAGAGAGTAACATGGAAACTTATATTACCATATGTAAAATAGATAGCCAATGGGAATTTGCTGTTTAGCTCAGGGAACTCAAACAGGGGCTCTGTATCAACCTAGAGGGGTGGGATAGGGAAGGACATGGGAGGGAGGTTCAAGAGGGAGGGGGCATATGTATACCTATGGCTGATTCATGTTGATTTTTGACAGAAAACAATAAAATTCTGTAAAGCAATTATCCTTCAATTAAAAAATAAATACTTTTTTTTAAAAACCTCCCTGTAAGGTGGGAAGGACAAAAATACATCTCTTCTGGGGCGCTAAGCTGGAGGATAGCCTCTTTGCTCCCCTCAAGTGGGAGGCTGCCTAAGATTGAAGCCCAAACTGATGGAAGCAGAGTAAAGTGATGAGGGGCAGGGGAACAGTGTCCTGAGGAATTGTCTGAAGCTCCGTTCTTAAGCCAATTCTAGCCATAGACTTTTTAGATATATGCTTGTAAAAATGCCAGTGTAAGTTGAGTTTCTGTCACTTACAATTTGAAAAGCCCAGATGATGAGGTCCTGTCAACCTGACATTCTGGGGCCCTATTCCCAAAGGCACTCAGAACTTTAGAAAGAGCTTTGGATTCTACCTTTTAAGTTCCAACTTGGAGACCTTGTGTAGGTATGCTATATGCCAGAGTGGGAAAGGCAGTCAAACTCTGGAGTCACGGTATCTGGGTTCAAGTCTGGTTCTCATTACTAGCTGTGTGAACTTGAGGAACTTAATCTCTCTGATTTCAGTTCCTGTGTCAGTTGGAATAGGATAGGTTACCCTATGATAACAATCCCAGAACCGCAGTGATTAAAAATAATAAAATTTGTTTTGCGCTCATACTCCACATCCATCATGCGTCACCGGGGCTTTCTGCTACTCAGTCCTCATTTTGGGGCCCCGCTGACTGAGTACCTGACATTCAGAGCATTGCCAGTCTCTGTGACAGAAGGAAAGGACCCGATCACCCACTGGCTCTTAAAGCTTCCACCTGCAAGAAATGCGTGACGCTTCGTTGTGGTCGCTGTTCAGTCACTAAGTCACGTCTGATTCTTTAGTGACCCCACGGATGGTAGCCCACCAGGCTCCTCTGTTCATGGGATTTCCCAGGCAAGAATACTGGAGTGGACTGCCACTTCCTTCTCCAGGGGATCTTCCAGACCCAGGGATTGAACCCACATATCCTGCACTGACAGGCGAACTCTTTACCACTGAGCCACCAGGGAAGCCAGCATGACACTTATGCTCATATTATTTTAATCAAAACAACTCACATGGCTATCTCTAACTTCCAAGTGAGCAGGAATATGCAAACTCATCACATATTTAGAAGAAAAAGCAAGAAACAATCTTCTGAACAGCACTAATAATGAGCATAGTTCCCTCCTATATAGATGTGGATAATAGTTATACCTACACTATAGGTTTGTCCTAAGCATTAAGTGTGTTAACTCACATAAAGCACTTAAAACAACATCTGGCACATATTAAGTATTCAATAAATGTTATCGATAGCTGCTGATATTACCATGCCCCCTGCCCCTGGGAATCGCCCTACATGCAAAGAGACTTGCATTGCTGAGTGACCTGCCTACCAGAGAACTAGAAAAAGCGTGTCCAGGTCACATCTTACTGCCAGACAGCAGCAAGAGGCACAGAGGCCAATTAGTGACTTGATTACAAATTACATGGTAGGTTTGTCATCAGGCATCACTAGCCCTTTAAATCCTTCCAAGTTGAAAGAAGCAGAGAATGACTTGCTACCTAACAATGGGCAATTCTTTGGATTGTCCACACTGTGTCTGTTTCTGAATCTCCCACAAAATATGGGGATAGGACTCAGCAAGCATTTCCTCACAACACAGATATAATAAAAACTTGTGGGGTACCTTCCCCTACTCCCCACCCCATTCACCCACCACCCCTACCCTGCCAACAGTGACATTTTCATGGTCTCCAGCAAAATACTTCCTCATCTTGAGGGTAAACACTGAAGCATGTGATAAGGAAAAAATTTTTAAGTAACCTCAAAATATCTCTAGGAGTTATCCTAAGGATATGCTGCTCTCCAAACTATATGTTCAAAGTGCTCATTGTTTGTGTCCCCAAAACTGGAACAGTCATCAAGTGTTGTGTGGTTATATAAGGCATGGTGAGCCCATCAAAAAAAAAAAAAAGAATTAAATGAAAAATGTAAGAGAATTAGAAATAAGTAATAGCCTTTAAAAGAATTAGAATTGATAGAATGTCCATTGTGTGTGTGTTACTTGCTCAGTCGTGTCTGATTCTTTGTGACCCTGTGGACTGTAGCCAGCCAGGCTCCTCTGTCCATGGAATTCTCAAAGGAGGAATACTGGAGTGGGTTGCCATTCTTTTCTCCAGATGATCTTCCTGACCCAGAAATTGAACCTGGGTCTCCTGCATTGCAGGCAGATTCTTTACCATCTGAGCTACCAGGGAAGCCCAGTATGTCCATTATAATAGATCAAATTGATTTATATGTACTGATATGTAGACTCCAAGAGATATTAATAAGTCAAAGGGTAAGATGCAGAGCTGTACCTGTATTATAACCCATTTGTATACATTTTAAGTAGTATACCTATGTAGGCTGGTAGGGATCACTGCTGTGTGCTAAGTCACTTCAGTCATGTCCGACTCTCTGTGACCCCATGGACTGCAGCCCACCAGGCTTCTCTGTCCATGGTATTCTCCAGGCACGAATACTGGAGTGGGTTGCCATTTCCTCCTCCAAGGGATCTTCCCGACCCAAGGATCGAACCCACGTCTCTTATGTCTCCTGCATTGGCAGGCAGGTTCTTTACAGCTAGTGCCACCATAGGAAATTATTAATTTTCCCAGGGAACAAAATTCTGAAGGGGCAGATATATGTGGTTAGAGGTGAGAGAAAAGAGGTGTGTAGTTTTCATGATTTACCTTCTTGTGTTATCTGCATTTTTATCACTACTGAGTTATGTTTATATTTAGAATTCATCTTAAAATTTTAAGGAGTATTAATCATTTGACCACACAGGAGCAGAGGTTAACATCTTTGGTGAGTGTCGGTGATATTTATTGGAGTCAAGGAACTGGAACTCTTTATTGTTTTAGTTGAAGTATGGTTGTTGAAAATGTTGTGTTAGTTCCTGGTGTATACCAAAGTGATTCATATATATATATATATATATTTCATTTTATATTCTTTCCCGTTAGAGTTTACTGCAAGATACTGAATAAAGTTCCCTGAGCTATACGAAAGAACCATGCTGTTTATCTATTTTGTATAAAGTAGTTTGTATCTGCTAATCCCATACTCCGGCTTTACCCGCTTCCAGCCTTTCCCCTTTGGTAACCAGAAGTTTGTTTTCTACGTCTGTGAGTCCGTTTCTGTTTTGTAAATAAGTTCGTTTGTATCCTATTTTAGATTCTACATATAAAATATATCTTTCTCTGGCTGACTTCATTTTAGTATAATCTCTAGGTCCATCCACGTTGCTGCAAATGGCATTATTTCATTCTTTTTATGGCTGAGTACCGTTCCTTGTATATATGTACCACCTCTTTATCCGTTCACCTGTCAATGGACATTTAGGTTGCTTCTTTATCTTGGCTATTGCAAATGGTGCTGCTATGAACATTGAGGTGCATGTGTCTTTTTGAATTAGAGTTTTCTACATATATATGCCCAGGAGTGGGATTGCTGGATCATATGGTAACTCTGTTTTTTGTTTTTAAGAAAACTCCATATTTTTTCCCATAGTGGCTGCATTGATTTGCAGTCCCAACAACAGCAGAGGAGGAGGGAATCGGAACTCTTAGACATCTTTCTGGTATGGGGAGAGGGGGTAGGCTTGCCCCAGGAAAGACCCCTCACTCTGCCAAGTCTGACTTCGCCCTGGGGTGCAAGGGGGGCTCCAGTGATGAAGGGCAGTCAGAAGCAGTGTGTGAGTATGTAAGGGGGTCTTTGTCTGGGCCACGGTGGTGTGGCATTGTGTGAGCAGCTTTACTTGCCAATGAAAGAGCCACTAGCTGACAGAACATCTAGGTACCAGGAATGGAAATTGGAAGCATCAGTCCCTGGGGTTGGGATAAATTTCATGACCACAAGCACTCAGTGGGCATACATTTCCAAGTGGCCACCTTGCATGGATGTTTTAAGGGCTGAATGAGATGATGTGCATGAACGTGGATTGGAAAGGACATAGAAGACATGTTCTGCTGCCATCAACCTATTTTCCCAGATAAGGACACTGAGGACATGTAAGGGAAATGCACCCCCCTTCTCACAGCCTGTGAGTGTGGGAGCCAGGTTTCAAATCTAGGCTGCCTGCCCCCCAGGCTGGATTCTTAAGCCATACAATTCACTGCATTTCTAAGATGCCCTACAGAACTCTACCCCTATGCAGGAAGGGACCACCTGCCACATTCACTGCTATGTCCCCGGTCTGCATGAAACACTGGCCAGTGAACCCCGGTCTGTATGAACCACTGGCCAGTGAATCAAGTTGCTCTTTGACTTACCCCGGCTCTGGCCCCAGGTCCTTGGAGATGCTCCTTCAGGGATGGCGGGCAGCCTGCTCTCGGTACCCAGGCCTGGAGGGACCAGAACTTATTCTTCTTGGGTCCTGTGAAATGATGGGCTTTCCTGGTCCCTTCTAGCCAGTCTGCCAGAGGCCAGCAGACACCTTTATCTTTCGTGGAGGAAGCCCTGTTCTTTGACTCAGACCCTCCAGGGCACAGCCCAGCCTCCCAGGTCCTCTTTGGCCCTAAACCCTGACCCTTTCGGCAGAGTTCTCAAGCCTATGCCTCAGGCAGGGTGGATCAGTGGACAGTCTAGGAGTCAGAGTACCTGACTTCTTGTCGTGGCCTTGCTCACATGATTCTTAAATAAATGCATTCTCTTCCTTTGTGAACTGGAAAAATCTCATAGGTGCTCTATGCCTCAGTTTCCTCCACCAATAAAATGAGTCCCATTCAACTTGCCCTAACTTACAGCTTGGCTGTCAGGCACATGTGTTTTCTGGCAGGTGTGCTAGATGCTGTGATGCATCCCCAGATCCTTCTTTCAGGACCAAGAATACCTTCCCTCATGTGTGGACACTGTCTGCTGATGGCTCAGAGCTGAGCTCCCCTCCACCCTTCCCCAACTAGGAACTACCTTCAGCTGAGGGGAGCTGCCCTTCCCAAGGGTACACCTTTTCCCAGTTCCTGTCCTTGTGCGGGCATGGAGGCTGGTTCCCTTATCCCACTTCAGGGCATCTGAAGTCCATCCCAGCTGCAGAGGTCCCCACCAGCTTAACTGAGAACTTTGCTGCAACTGCCCTGCAGCCCAGCCTCCCCTGCTGTGCACTTCTGTCATCCTCACCCCGCACAGATCTTGGTCCTGGGGACTCTTCCGTGAAAACTTCTACGTGCAAATTTCTCTCAAAGTCTGATTTACAGAGAAACTGACCTAAGACAATTAATGTATTGATTAAAAACCAGGGTTACCACATTATGAAATAATTGGCGGGAACAGAATCAGAAAATAGAAATACAGATCACATCCCACTCTAATAACTTAAAGCACATTCATTCAATCGCTTATTATTAAATTTGTGAGAAAACAGTGACAAGACTTTATGCAGCAATTTGTTCTGTTTCTTTCCATCTTTTCCTATAATGTGTATTTTTATAAAATTATAATCAAACAACATTATGTATGCCATTTTCATCCTGCTGTTTTTTGTTCAGTACATTGTAAGTATTAGCCATGTATTTGAATCTTTTGAAATGTTTTTTATAGCATAATAACCCATTGAGTAATGACTTATTGGCAGACTATTTTCCTTTTTTTTTTATTTCCCTTCTTTCCATATTTTTTTTATTTTATTTTTAAACTTTACAAAATTGTATTAGTTTTGCCAAATATCAAAATGAATCCGCCACAGGTATACATGTGTTCCCCATCCTGAACCCTCCACCCTCCTCCCTCCCCATACCATCCCTCTGGGTCGTCCCAGTGCACTAGCCGCAAGCATCCAGTATCGTGCATCGAACCTGGACTGGCAACTCGTTTCATACATGATATTATACGTGTTTCAATGCCATTCTCTCTTATTGGCAGACTATTTTCCTAATGGCACACATCTAGCCTGACTTAGGGTTTAAAATTATGAATTATACTGGTGAACATACTAGGGATGTAGCTTTGTCCATATTTAGAATGGCTTCCTCCAGCTGGATGTCCAGAAGTAGAATGATTGTATGCAAACCTATAAAAGCACATTTAAAATGGTTTTCTCAATGGATGATGTAAAATTAGGAGAGTGGGAATGGCCCAGTCTCTTGCTGTTTTAGCTCTGTGACCTGGGGCAACTTACTCAACTTCTCTGAGCCCCACAGTGGAAAGTGTGGAAGGAGAGGCAAGGGGTGAGAGCTCTGACACCATATCCCCTCAACTGACTATGTGCCAGGACTCTGCTCTGAGATGAACTTTGGAGAGACGGCCCCCAGAGCCTCACCTGCTGGCCTGTGAGAGGAAGGATGTGGCGCTTAGAGACAGGCTGTAATGAATTCTCCTCTCTCCTTTCAAATCGTCGGAAGTTTTATGGTTGGATTAATAGTGTTATGAATTGAGTTAAACAAGGCTCTCCTTCCCCCAGGACCTCAAATAGCGGAAATCAGATGAAGCAGTAATCCTCTTCCACATGCAGCAAGTTTATTAAAATCCGTCTTAGTGTAAAGAGAGGACCGGAGCTGGGGAGGTGGGGGTCTGAGGCAAGGGCGGCAGTGGGCTGGGAAGGGCTTCCAGGGTCCTGAGCAGGACATGTGAAGCTGGGGCATCATGAGTTTGTAATTGCCTAATTAACATTTTTTGAGTTAGAACATTCAGATCAAGTTAGTCCTCCTTGTCATCCTCCCAAATCCAGCTCCCACTCTTCATGGAAGTGATCAAGGACTTGGGATTGGACAGCACAGTGCCCAAAGGAACTTAATCCATAATATTTGGATGCTTTTAAGCTATCAATTTGATATATTGTTCTGGACCTGCTTTATCCATCACCAGAATACAAATATAGATGGAGGATTGGTTGATCAACTGATTGGTTGATTAAGATACTTCACAGAGTGTATATAAAATTATGTTACATGAATCTCTTGGCATAAATGAGATCCTGCTGTATATATTAGGTAGCAGTTTGCCACCATCTATGTTGACATACAGAGATCTAGGTCAGTCCTTATAACTGACTGGTAGTATTCCATCATTTGAATACAGCATATTTTATTTAGCTGTTCTCCTATTCTTGGACCCTGGAATTGTCTGCTGTGCTTTGCTAGTAAATTCCATGGTGCAAAGAGCACCCTGGAGCCTGGATCTCTGTGCACACAGACAAGGCTTATCTACAGTGAGCATGGAGCAGTGGAATTGGTGGTGTCTAAGGGCTGGCACCTCCCCAACCTTCTGGGGTTTCTGGGAGCAAAGCAAACAAACAGAAATACCAAATCCATGGTCTAAAATTTCCATCATCCATCTAGGCTCCTGCACGTGAACAGGGAAAATAGATGATTCCATTTTACAGATGGGGTCCAGAGAGGTAAGGTGAATTGCCCCAATTTGTAGAGGCTGTAAGAGAAGAAAGGAAGATAAACCAGAAAGTGGCACAGTCAGAGGAGGTCAGGGGAGGAATTAGG
The DNA here is from genome assembly GCF_003369695.1 of Bos indicus x Bos taurus. Lineage (NCBI taxonomy): Eukaryota > Metazoa > Chordata > Mammalia > Artiodactyla > Bovidae > Bos > Bos indicus x Bos taurus. The sequence goes on from NC_040093.1 coordinate 48,504,414, forward strand.
ATGGGAGGGAAGTGATTGCAGGGCAGGGGAAATGAAGGACCTCCTCCACAGAGAAGTCCCAGACTCAGCAGCACCTGTGTTGTCTAAACACACAGAGAACCCCCGGCAGAAAGAACTGCAACAAGCCCTCACTAATTGCTATCATCTAAATGAAGTGATTCATACTCCTTTGCCCATGCATAATTAGCTAATAAATTACGAATGAGTAATCGTCTCTCATGAGGCAGCAGGAAGGAGAGGAGCCGTCACACACAGACCCTAATTTTCCTTTGGGACTATCACTAAATCATGACTCCCTTTGGAATCGCAAGCAATTTTTTCCCTTTATTATTACAAGGCTATTCTTGGCTTTGACAAATCAGGGCTTCTAAAATCACCAAGCCAAGCACTCGTTCCCCCAAACTACCTCTTTTATCAGGGAAGAACTCTCTATTACAACACACTTTCAGTTTGCCAAGTGACCTTCAACAGCCCTTCCAGAAGGAAAAGAAGAGGAAATGCAATGGAAATAGTATATCAGATGCTCTCAGAAGCAGCGTTTCTGCTGGCCTGGGAAGTCTGCAAGGGGGCACCAGCAGTGCCTGTCCCAAAACAAATAGTTACTTCCCCCTCTAAATTTGGGAACTATCTGGACCCAAGCCATGTCCTCCTGAAGAATCCCCCATCCCGAGGGAAGAGGCAAGGCCCTGACACTGATGTTTTGAACAAGTGATTGGAGCCAGTGGACTAAGAGGATGAGCATTTGTTTCTGTTAGACAAAAAGGTGTTCTCCAGGGCAGCAAGGTGGCAGAGGTCTATGTGTGTGACCTCACACATCAAGGTACCCTGGGTTATCATTTTCCTCCTCCTAAAAAGTGTCTTCTCCAACTTCTCAGGTGCATTAGGACTCCAACTCAGAAATTCTAGGGCTCTTTTTTCCCTGGTGGTCCAGTGGTTAAGAATCCATCTGCCAGTGCTGGGGGCATGGGTTCAATTCCTGCTACAGGGAAGATTCCACATTCTGTGAGCCACAACTACTGAAGCCCATGTTCCCCAGAGCCCATGCTCCGCAACTAGAGAGTAGCCCCCACTCACCACAACTGGAGAAAGCCTGTGCAGAGCAACAAAGACCCAGGGTAGCCAAAAAGAAATAAATAATTAAAAAAGAAATCCTAGGCCCATGCTTTCTCCTACAACCACCAAATCCACCCACTGCTACAAACTAAGAATGTGGTGACATGTTGATGCCCCAGGGAACTGGGGTGCATTTCACTGGGGTTGTATAAATTAGGGCTCTTTCACTGGAAGCCATAGTGCATGCTAAGTTGCTTCAGTCATGTCTGACTCTTTGCGATCCTATGGACTGTAGCCTGCCAGGCTCCTCTGTCTATGCGATTCTCCGGGCAAGAATACTGGAGTGGGTTGCCGTTTCTTTCTCCAGCAAGTCATGGTGACCAATCCCAATTGTGTAAGCTGTTTGCAGGATGAAAGAGCTCTGAAGATGGGTGCACAACCATGTGAATATTCTTATCTCTACTGAAATGTACACTTAAAACTGGCTAAGGTGAGGCATGGAGAAGGCAATGGCACCCCACTCCAGTACTCTTGCCTGGAAAACCCCATGGACAGAGGAGCCTGGTAGGCTGCAGTCTATGGGGTTGTTAACAGTCGGAGACGACTGAGCGACTTCACTTTCACTTTTCACTTTCATGCATTGGAGAAGGAAATGGCAACCCACTCCAGTGTTCTTGCCTGGAGAATCCCAGGGATGGGGGAGCCTGGTGGGCTGCCCTCTATGGGGTCGCACAGAGTCGGGCACGACTAAAGCGACTTAGCAGCAGTAGCAGCAGCAAGGTGAGGCAAGGACGTGGAGAAACTGGAACCCTTACTCACTGTTGGTGGGAATGTAAAATGGTATAGCTACTGTGGAAAGCAGTATGGAGGCTCCTCCAAAAAATTAAAAATAGAACTACCATATGATCCCACAATCCCATTTCTGGGTATGTATGCAGAATTGAAAATGGGATCTCAAAGAGATATGTGCATTCTTGTGTTTACTGAAGCATTATTTACAAAAACCAAGATGTGACAACAACTTAAATATTCACTGATGGATGAGTGAGTAAAGACAATTTGGTATATCTACAATGGGATATTATTCAGCTTTAACAAAGAAGGAAATTTTGTCATATGCTACATTCATATGAATGAAACTTAAGGACATTATGGTAAGTGAAATATATCAGTCATAAGAAGACAAATCTTACGTGATTCCATAAGTGAGGTATATAAAATAGTCAAATTCATAGTGCAGAAAGTAGACTGGTAGTTGCCAGCATCTGGGAGAGAGAAAGATGGGAGGTGTTCTTCAGTAGGCGTGGCGTTTCAGACATGCAGAATAGGAGAATGTTCTGGGGATCTGTTATGGGAAGTCTAAAGAGATCAACAATGGCAGTGGTTGACAATATTGTACTGTATACCTGGAAATTGTTGGGTGGGTCAATTTTATGTTTTGTGTTTTATTGCCACAATTTTTTTTTAAAAAAAGAATATATTGTGCAAATATTCCCTTGTCAATAAAAATGGCATCATCCCCCCCAAATGATGAAGCTTAGTAAATTTTATGTTAGGATTATTTTACCACAGTTAGACATTTTTATTTTTATTTAGGCCAATAGGGGAATTTGAAATCTTATATAGTTAAAAGGAATCATCTTGGGTGTTAGCTTTGAGAACTGATTACACAAAACATCAACTGCCAGGAAATTATTTGATTCTTAGAAGAATCCAGAAACATAAAACCACACATCACCACACTGTCCTGCGAGGAAATTCCAGGGGAGACCCAGAGGAGACTCAGGAACCAAAGGTGGTGTTTCTCCAGGGGGCTGTGCTGGACCCCTGGCTTCCCCTTCCGCCTTTGGACTTGGGGGCGGCCCCTCATCTCCCTATCAGTTTCTGACCCCTGGCTTCCCCTTCCGCCTTTGGACTTGGGGGCGGCCCCTCATCTCCCTATCAGTTTCTGTCTCTGGGCCTTGGGGGCTGGAGCAGTTCGTTGATCTTTATTCCTCTTTTAATCATTAACCTTGTATGACCCTATCTCTAAAGTTTTCTTTTCCTTTCTCCTTTTTCCTTTTTTACTTCTTTTGTTTTGGTAGTCTCAAAAAAAAAAAAAAAGAAAACCCACACACTTTCCATATGGTGCCCTTCCTGGAGACCGGCCAACTCCCCAGTTCCCCAGGGCTGGTCCATGCATATGCATGGGCCAAGAAGGCTGTCCAGCCACCCGCAGTGTGATCACAGCCACCAAATGTGCCCGTGCCAGCCGGTCCCAGCACTGCCCTCCCTGCCTGTCAGTCCTCAGGTCTCCACTGCCTTGTCAGGCCTCTGAAATAGTGGCAGTAAAGGCGAGTCCACAAGCCCGGTGAGCGCACCGCTGATCTGCGGGTATGGACAGAAGAAAGGGGAGGTGGGGGTGGCTGCAGATTCACAAAAGGCCTCAAACTCAGACTTCCCATTTGCACCAAAGGACGTTATACCTCAAGTCACAGGGACACACAAAAGGATGGAAATAAGACCCTCATTCTCCAGCTTCGAACATGGGTCCCCTCGCCCGACCCCACCACCTGGCATGCACTGTGAATTAAGTTCTTAAAAATAAATCCCGTAATTATCTTGTGAATAGCAAATTACATTGTAGGACATTGCCACCTGTGGTAGAACACTGAAAGCAGAATTAAGTCGGGGGATTATGAGTGACGCATAGCTATCATTCAGATTGTAATTGGTATGACACTATCTGTTGTATCAAAAGTTCTGAAGTGTCATTATTTTGCCATAAATGTTCTGCTATTTTGCATTAATCAAAATTATTTAGACGTGTATTTTATGGGAACAGGGTAGTAAATTATTGTGTTACATTTGCTTTAGTGTTAAAGCACTAATTTGTTCAAAGAAAACATTTAAAATATACAATTTTTTGTTGCCCTAATTTGGTATTTCTTCATTTCTTTAATATAGAGGAAGAATCAAATATAGAAGTTACCCAGGTCTAACTCCTGAGCATCTATGAGCACCTACTGTGTGCAAGATACTGTCAGGGGATCTGGGATGAATGACACACAGTTCTACCCTGGAGGAACTCATGGGATAAGAAGACAAAATGTGTAACCTAATAGCCAAGACTCAAGGCAAAATCAGAGCCATGCAGGTGGAGGACATACCAGAGGGCTGCTTGGAGGAGGTGGCCCTTCAACTCAATATTTAGGAGCTAGAAGCTCCTGAAAAGCTTAATATTTAAGAGCTAGAAGAATCCATGGAGTCTATTCTAAACCTCTCTTTTTGCATAAACTGAGACACAGAAAGAGGAAAGTAATATATTGTCTCCAAGTAAAATATTGACATGAAATTGACAGCTAACTCGACATGAGCGGGCAGGAGGTGAACGGTAGGGAAGCCAAGTGGGAAGGAGGGACAACAGCTCCAGGTGGAAGAAATGGCATCAGCAAAGGTTGAACAGCTGGGAAGTTCAAATGTCTGCAGTGGCCCTTTAATGGATGTTAGCTTTGTTCCCCTGCCTGGACCCCACTCTGAATCCATGTGGTTTACATGGCATTGACCCAACTCCAGGTTGGGCACATGCCCAGTTGTGACCAATCAGCTTGTTGCCCACTCCAGGCTTGCATGATTGGCTCAGAGACAGGCACGTAGCCTAGGTGGGTCCAGGGAGACTCAGTATCCAGAAGTCCACCAGAGCAAACAAGAAAAAGATGTAAATCATGGGCTGCGGTGGCACCACTGGGGACCAGCTTGCTTGAGATGAGTGAGCCCAGAGGAAAAGAACACTGAAGTTCCAAAATAAACACTCGAGTCTTGAATTCTGCTGCCTGAATCCACAGTTGCTTATCAACTGTAGAGACTAATTCATTCTCCCTTTGGTCAAATCAATCTAACTTGGGCTTCTATCATTTTCCTTGGAAGAATCCTGATGGCCTCACTCCAGTGAAAGGATAGTCCAGTTCTAGAAAGAGAAGGAGACCTCCTCAGCCTCCTGCGTTGGAACATCTGCGTAAGCTAGTTCCACAGGTAAGCTGACTGAGCCCTGGGAAATCCCCTGGAAAGACGCACGAGACAGTGAAACTTCTGTGAAGCAGGTTGATTTGCCCTCCAAATGAACCTTCCTCCTGGGGTTCACCTGGGGCAGAGGAAGCTGGGTGATCTGAGTCTGCAGACAGCGTGTGAGCTGCTGGGTAAGATGAGAACCTCCTCAAGGCGGACGGTCTGTAGATCCTTCTGTGCTTCCCGAAGTCTCCTCTGTTCCTCCGAATCCTTGTTGTCTCCAATATCCGAAGCCCCACAGCACTGTTAACTTCTGCCCAAGTTTGATCAAAAGCAGGTGAAAAATACAAAGCCTGACAGACAGTTGAAGACCAACCTTCAAAACCAATTTCCAAACAGCCTACAGTCCCACAGATTCAGTGTCCCAAGAGCGCATCTCTGCAAAAGCCTGAGTCAGCCTGAACTAGTAGCAGGCAGGGAAGAACACTCTCATGAATTACAGGGCTCGAAGCTGCCAGCCAGGAGGCAGGGCGGAAAGTTCATATGTTACGAGGCTGCTGAACAAAGGTTGGCAGGGTGCTATGTGCTGAGAGGTGACAGTATCTTCAGTGACACCTCCCAGGACTATTTCCATTCAAGGTGCAAGGGCCCCAGGGCTTAGCTGGTGCAGGAAGAGATGAGGTGAGCCTGAGCATGCAGGAGAGTTAATAAGAACTGCAAGGCCAGGAGCTCTGCCGGGGTGTGGAGGACATTGGAAAGCACCCGGCCTCCCCCCAACAAATAATCATGCACAATGAGGGGAGCAGGGAGAAGGATGAGAAAGAGGAGGCTTGGGGCCATCTGTTTACAGAACGGCACAGCCCTGGCAGCAGGTGGAGAGTTCTGAAAGGCCTCCCAACCCCAGAAGCCTGGATAGCAGGCCTCCTCTGCCATCCTCCCTGAGCCCAGCATTGCTGACTGATATGGCTCCTCCTTGAGTGGAGAGCCCAGTGCCCAGAGCTAGAGGAAGGGCCAGAAGTCTGCTCTCCCTCACCTCTCCTGCCTGCTTCCCAGAGGACTGTGCCACCCAAGAGCACTAGCTTTCAGCCTGGACTCAGGACCTGGCCCTCTTAGGCCCCGGCTCAGGTGCAACCTGACCACTGCCTCACCTGGCTTTGCCTCAGGAGACACACTCTCTGCCTGCCAAGTCTAAGGAAAGCGAGGAGTCCCTGGCCTTGGGTTATAAACATGATGGGTGAGGTGACTGCACATTCTGGCGCCCACTCCATCACCTGGGGTGGTCCTCCAATACCCAGAGCAGTCGTACATCCCCTAGGGCAGTCGTCCACCAAGTCAGTCCTCTGTGGTTTGAAGGAATGCCTCAGAGCAGGCTTGTTACCCTCCATGGGTCTATCTGATTCAAGCCTGCTTCTCCAGCCCCAGGGTGAGGGCCTTAAGTGAGAGATGCTCACAAACTATGTGTTCAATTAGTGGCCAGAACTGATAGTCAGGAAAAAGTGCCTGCTCCCCTTCAAAGCATCAAGGGGCAAAATATCCATGACAGGCATCTGGAGTTTGGAACAAGTTGATGATAAATGTGGGCTTTTCAATCAGACTCAAGTTCTGCCAGACTTGGGCCAAGCCCCATGCAGCCACTCATGAGCTACACAACTTTGGTTAAGCAAGGTAAGCTCTTCGGACTCCATGTCCTCACATGTCAAGTGGGGATCCTGGGATGACAGTGGTACATACCTTGGAGCCTTAAACATCAAGTGCTCAGCATGTTGTCAGATGTGTGATGCTTCAGCCTCTCTTATTTTTGTGCACGCATGCTGCTAAGTCACTTCAGTTGTGTCCCACTGTTTGTGATTCCATGGACTGTAGCCCACCAGGCTCCTCTGTCCGTGGGATTCTCCAGGCAAGAATACTGGAGCGGATTGCCATGCCCTCCTCCAGGGGATCTTCCCGACCCAGGGATCAAACCTGCATCTCTTAGGTCTCCTGTATTGGCAGGCAGGTTCTTTACCACTAGCACCACCTGGGAAGCCCCCTTTATTTCCAGGAAAGCCCTTTAAGGCAGATCTTAATATTTGTCTCCATCTTACAGATGAGAACACCGAGGCTCAGAGAGATGAAATCACTTGTCCATGCTGAAAAATGGCAGAGTCATGATTTGAAGCCAGGTCTGTCTGGCTATCTAATAATCCCTGCCCTTCCTGGGATCTCCCATGGCTGTGCCTGGCATGTGGCTAGGGCTCCGAGAAGGTTGCTAAACTGTCTTGAGGGTAAGTGCAAGGCATTGGGAGACCAAGGGTTGAGAAGGCCTGTGGTGAAAATTATAACACCTGCAGACAGAGTTTAAGAAGATGGAGGCAGGCCACACCATGGTCCAGAGTTGGCAGTGTCTGCGATGCCCACAGCTCCGCGGCCAAGCCAATGGTCTGGCCAGCCACCTGGGGTGGAATTAATGCCTTCGGGTGCAGTTGGAATTGATGGATAGCTTCATTTATTCATTGATTCATTCAACACATACTTATACACAGTGTGCCAGGCAGCAACATGAAGCTAATGGAACAGTGAGATGACCGTGAATGTGGGGCCCCCAGGAGGCCCAGGCTTTCCCCTCACTGCAGGAGGGAGGTGCAGAGAGGGAGAAACTGCTGCCCACCCATTAAGGGCTCCCAGGGCCCCTCCCTGAGGCCTGTGAGGGCTCTCCTCTCCCTCCCCCAGCCTCCCCACTGGGACACAGCCTTAGAGCATGTGAGGCCACTCAGGACCTTCAAACCACCCATGTGTAGGCAGACCAAACTGGAAATGAGCTCCCTCTCCAACTTTGGCAGGTGCCTACAGCCCTTTGGCAGAATTGCCAAGCTGGATGGCCACCTTTGCCAGCACTGATGGTGTAGAAGGGAGACTGGGAACTGAAGTGTGGCCCTCATCTCTTCACTGAACCAGTATTTATCAAGCACCACTCTGGGCCTGCCAGGGGGGCTGAGGAGGGATCCAAGTGAACCGGCGGGACAAAGGCAGGGCCGTGGGACCCTCGGCAGGCTAGCCTCCTCCTCACCGCAGGGGGCAGAGAGAACAGAGAGACCTGCTCTGGAGAGAGGACTACTGAGTTTGGTCCCCAGGGGCCTCGGTGCCTCCTCTGACTCCCCAGGCACCTCACTGAAAGCCTGGGGGGCGAGGGGAGCGGCAGCGGGTACCCCACAGCTTGAGGAGCATCCTCCTGTAGGGATGTTCCTGAGTCCCAGGTGAGGCAGGTGCCACCCCCATGTCTGCAGATGCCCGTAGCCCCCCACGCCCACTCGGTTTGTGTGCTGGCTCCTGCCTAGACTGGCTCTGGAAGCAGTTTTTTTTTTTTTAACCAACATGTTTCGACAATCCACACCTCATTCCTGATACTAGCAGCCTGCCCTGCCCACTGGGCCGCTGCCCTAACCCCTGTCCTCATGAGCACTCTTCTCTCTGGGGTACTCCTCTGGTCATCGAATGACGAGGGGTTGGGCTTGAAGGTCCTACCCTGTTGAGTGGGCTCCTCTCACAGCTCCAAGAGACATTAGGACCAGCGGTGACCCTAGGGCGGTAAATGGGCAGGGATGGGGGATTGGTGGAGGGGGGCGGGTCTTGTTCAACTCTGTCATTTGACAGATGGAAAAACGGAGGCCCAGAGTCCTAACCTGCCCCTTAGTCCCCTGTCCCTACATCCAGCATCCCAAACGGGTTTCCTACAAACCTTCGCCCTGCCTGCATCCCCTGATGCCACAGCCTTCCTGAAAGGAAGCAGGGACAGCTCTTAAAGAGGTCAATGCTGCTGCTATGGACAAGGAAATGCAACCCAGCTGAGCGGTGTCTCGGGACCACCTTTATAGATAGCATCTGAAACCCACTGACTCCACACCTGCGGCCTCTCCCGTCGTCAGCCTCTAAACCCAGGTGAGAAATTGAGACTTAACCCCAGCAGGCCAAATGAACCCCGCAAATTAGCCCTCCTGGATGGAGGCACCCAGCCAGGAGGCAACAAGAGGCTGGGCCAGACGGCGGCTCCCGGGTGCAGAGGAGTGCCTACAGGCCTTGCTCATATTTAAAACTTCCTTTCATATATTTTTAATAAAACAACTGATACAAATTCAAAACCAACTTCATAAATCAAACATTATTCAATGCTGGCGGCTTCAAGGTTTCCCGGTGCTTGGCTGGGAGCGCGCCTCTCTTCCAGACGGGTTTCGTACTCTGGAGCTGGAGGTTTTGTGAAAGGTTTATTGGATTTCATAGTCCCTTAAGGGGAAACCCTTTAAATGTCTTTGCAATTATAAGTCTAATAACACTTTCAGCCCTTGGACACAGCCTTGACTTGACAGAGATAAGGAACTAGAAGTTGCTCAGTCAATACCAAGCTATTAATCTCTGTCACCTCGCTGTCGCCGCAGCTCAGGAAAACAATGTCGTTTCTTGACCTAGGTGAAGGCACGGAGTGATTTTATTCAGAATGTCAGCATTCATCAACCCAGATTTTGTCACCCCCTCCCAAACTGGAGTTCTTCAGTTCTTCATCCTGCCTCTGATGACACCCTTCCAGGGAAAAGAGTTTCTTTCAGTCTTGGCCTATTATTATTATTTAGCACTTATTCAAGTGTAAAAAGCCTTTAAGAATAAAGTTTTTCCTCCCTTGAAGAGACCTGGCAGATGAATCACTTTGGGCTGCTCCTCAGCGACCCAAGCCAAGGACGTCTGGAAGTTACCAAGGCAGTGTTTGTTTACATATTTAAATGAAGGTCAATTTTTATCCTGTCTCTGCTCAGATTTGATTAGGGTGGGGCTCTCCCCCCTCCCTCAGTGGCCTCCTTCTCCTCGACCTTGAAAGAAACCCAAGAAATTGTTTAAAAGAAAAGCCAGTGAAAGTCCTGTTGAGAAACTAATAAGAATGAAATCAGATGGTTCCTAGCTGAGCAGTCAGCCACTCCCCCCACCACAGGCAAAGGGACCAGGGAGTGCCCACTTTTGCCCACCTGGGACCTGGGCTCTGGTATACAGGGTGGGATGGAGCAGTGCTGGTGGGCACCTACCCTAAAGTTCAGGGTGCCCCTCCAGGCTAGGGAAGTGCCAGTCAGGCTTCCAAAGGCCTATGTCTGTCCTCAGGCAGGACAGAAATCACTCCAGAGATTTTGTGGCTCCATGGAAAACTTCAGGCTATGGGGGCAGCCAGAGAGGAGCAGGCAGGCTGCCAGGCCCTTAAACCATAGGTTGTAACTGTTCCATGAGGTGCACCCCTGCCTCAGATTGTTGGGATTATTTTTGAGCCATCAGAGACCTTCAAACCTGGACCACCTTAGCTCAACCACTTTCTGGATCACTTTCCTGACTTCTGCTCAACCAGATGCCTTGGCTTTTAGAAAGGGTTGGTATAACGGGCAGCTACCTTTACAGGTAGAAGCCTTCACATACCTTCTAGGACTAAGCACCTTCTCCTACTAAATAGTTCCTACCTAAGAATCCTTTTGCTATGTTGTTCAGTCACTCAGTCCTGTCTGACTCTTTGCGACCCCGTGGGCTGCAGGATGCCAGGCTTCCCTGTCCTTCACTATCTCCTGGAGCTTGCTCAAACTCATGTCCGTTAAATCAGTAATGCCCTCAACCATCTCATCCTCTGTTGTCCCCTTATCCTCTGGCCTTCAGTTTTTCTCAGCATCAGGGTCTTTTCTAATGAGTTGGCTCTTCATATCAGGTGGCCAAAGTATTGGAGCTTCAGCTTCAGCTTCAGCATCAGTCCTTCCAATGAATAGTCAGGATTGATTTCCTTTAGGATTGCCTGGGTTAATCTTATTGTCCAAAGGACTCTCAAGAGTCTTCTCTAGCACCACAGTCTGAAAGTATGCTTCTTTGGTGCTCAGCCAGATTGTAATTCAGCTATAAACAATGACAACCCTGTCTCCTTAGAGAAAACTCTAAGGGTTTTCCTTTTTCACTGTGGGTTCCAGGAAGCTCAAGGTCAAATCATCTACTAGAACTGATGTATTTGCATTAAACTTTAGTCTTGATTTTCTTCTGCTGGTTGTATTTTGGCAACTTGTTATCACATCCTTTCCTATAAGTCACTTTGAATCCCTTTCCCACAGATATGGGGTTTAAATGAATAAAGACATTCCAGGAACCTATGAATTGATCGTAGGACTGGGACTTGGTAGATCAAAATATAGTCACAGTTCTGCTTCTGACTTCCCTGAGGTCTGCATGCATATCAGCCAGATATCAGTTTTCTTATCTATCGAATGGAACTATAGGACAAATCTGTGTGTGTGTGTGTATATATATATATATATATAAATATATATATATAAGACAAACATGACAAAGCTATATATATCTGTCTGTCTCTAGGACAACTACCTCTGATTCGCTGATCTTCTGCCACACTAAGCAGATGCAGATTAAAAGCAGGAACTCTGGAGCCAGACTTCCCCAGGGTACTGAATGACCAGCTCCGCCTGGCTTACCTGGCAGTGTCCTGGTTTCAGCACTGAAAAGTCCCATGTCCCAGGCAAACCCCCAGGCCCCGGGGAAATTGGGAAGGTTGGTCACCCTACAGGTTCACCTGCTGGCTTGCCATTCACTGTCTATGTCACCTTGGCAAGTTAATTAAGTTACTAGTGTCTCAGCTTCCTCAGTCTTCAGAACAGGATTATAAATAGAGCTGCCTCCTGGCATTATTATAAATTGGAGGCACATTCATATTTGTAAAGCACATAGAACAGTTTTGGCACATAGAAAACACTATGAGTGTTCATTAAATAAATGCTATAGCCATTTGCTTCCTGCACAAGTTAGAGAAATTTTTCACAATAATTGTTAACCAAAAAAGAAAAAAAAAAAAATTTACTGACTCTGATATTCATGGAGCAAGAAATGTTGTCCGGAGAGTGGAGACTGTCTCAGAACTCTTCTGGGTGAAAGTGGAGGGAGGCACAACTCTCAGGGAGAATGGGGGCAGAGTGTGACTCAGGAAAACCATTCATTCCAGACACAGGGACGGAACCCACATGCCCTGCCCAGAGAGGCCAGCGAGCCCCTGGCCTCAATGTTTTCTCAGTGATGACAGCCATCAGGGAAGGAAGCTGGAATGTGGCCCTGGTGTCCACCAGAGAGTTCAGTCAGACTCCCCTTCCAGAACGAGTCACAGAAAGGGACTGAGTTTGGATGTCACTGTTCACTCCTTGTGAGAATGGGGACTGCTGCTGCTGAGCAGGCTGGAGCTGGGAACCCAGGGCTTTCTCTAGGGATTAGACAGTAGCTCTGCGGGGCTATGCGTCCTCTCCTGAGATAGGACCAGGCTCGACTCCACGGAGTTCCTACCTTCCATCAAACCCAGCTGCCTGGATGGCTGAGGGGCCCCTAACTAAAGACTGTGCCCCTCTTAGCACACTGGTCATTATTAGGTAATCACTGCATTCAGCCCGGGCTGAGCCAACCCCTGCCCTCTAGGAACTTACTCTCTGCTTGGCAGACAAGACTAACAGCATCTGCAGTTTCTTCTCCCAACATTTGCTTCCACTTTCTATTGTTCCATCTCCCTCTCTCCTCCCAGGTAAGAAATTAAACTTTTCCAAGGCATGGAGGAGGTATTAAGCCCGCTCTTCCCCTGTGTTCCCTGCAGGGCTTGGCTCAGGCACCGGCACCTTAAAGGCCCTCATGGAATTCCTCTTGGGCAAAGACTAACTCCATAAAATAAAAGAGAGACTGTCAAGAACTGTGCTGTTCAGTATGATAGCCCCAGTCACAGTGTGGCTATTTAAATGAATTAAAATTAAATTAAAAATTCAGGAGGAAGAGACAGAAGAACAGAACCCCATAAGGAGGACGGATACAGGTGAGTTCCCCATATTCCGCCCCAACTGCAAATTTTGCCTCCTGTCCTGGGAGCTTGGGGCATAGTACCATTGCCAGTATCCTCCAAAACACTGAAGATTCAGAAGTTCCCAGCCTGAAGGCTCTTTAGGTCTCTCCCTGGGCCCAGTATCATTTAAAGTCAGCAAGTAAATAGCAAAATAGAGTCTAGATATCAGTTGGGAGAAAAGCCAGGAGATCATATAAGGGAAACAAAATAGGAAGCTAACCACTTCCTAATCTTGTAACAGCCAAGACTCCGACTCTGATCACTAAGTGGGGGGTTCCTAAAGTGAAAGTGAAAGTCGCTCAGTCGTGTTCAACTCCTTGTGACCCCATGGACTTTATACATGGGATTCTCCAGGCCAGAATACAGGAGTGGGTTGCCATTCCCTTCTCCAGGGAATCTTCCCAACCCAGGGATCAAATCCAGGTCTCCAACATTGCAGGTGGATTCTTTACCAGCTAAGTCACCAGGAAAACCCAGGGGGTTGGTATAAGCCCCGCAAATATGCTGAAGTCATCTGAATCAAGGGCCACCCAGCTGAATCTGTTTAGGGGAAGCATCCAGGGGATGTTTAGGGGAGAAGGCTCAGTCGGTCCCTGTCACCCAAAGCTGCCAGACACTGGAGGAGAGGCCACAAGATCCTGTGTGAAATTAGGCAGAGGGCCACAGGAGGTGCATGTCTCTGTTTAGCAATAGATCTACCTTGAAAATAAATGCAGACTTTGTTTATAAAATGATGGCAGTTCCCAGCCTTTATTCAGGGATTTGAGTTTTACGAGAAACTTATACATATAGTGTTTTTTTTTTCTTTTCTTTCTAGAGTCCTGGAGTGTGTCCAACTCTTTGTGACCCCATGGACTGTAGCCCACCAGGCTCCTCTGTCCATGGAATTCTTCAGACAAGAATACTGGAGTGGGTTGCCATTTCCTTCTCCAGGTGATCTTCCCAACCCAGGGATCAAACCCAGGTCTCCTACATTGTAGGCAGTTTCTTTACTGTCTGAGCCTCAAGGGAAGCCGTAGAAGGAAGTGGCTATTCCCACGTCATAAAATATGAGGATCCGTTTCAGTAAAATACTTGTCTTAAATCACGTGGGTAGAAACTCAGCTGGCCCACAGATTACAAATTGACAGAGGAAATTTAACTCTGAAAGACAATCATATTTTTAAACAATACTATTAATAGGTAGGGTTTCCCAGGGGGCGCTAATGGTAAAGAACTTGCCTGCCAATTCAGGAGAGGCAAAAGACTCAGATTTGATCCCTAAGTCAGGAAGATCCCCTGGAGAAGGGAATGGCAGCCCACTCTGGTATTCTTGCCTAGAAAAGCCCATGGACAGAGGAGCCTGGTGGGCTGTAGTCCATGGGGTCACAAAGAGTCGGACATGACTAGCACTCACGCACATTGATAGGTAACATCTCGTGAACATTCATCATATACCTGGTATAGAGCTAAGTGGTCCACATGTATTACCTCAGTGAATCCACACCACCAACAGCCATCCTGTTTTACAGATATGGGAATTAAGTCTTGGAGAAGCCCAACAACTTGCTTAGTCACACACCAGGAAAGATAAAGATTTGGTCCAATTGGTAGTTATAATGTGGGTTTATAGGCCACATTATAGGGTCATAATCTTTTCAAGTTTGAATGAGGGAACTAAAAATTCAATAGAAAATGTCAAAGAAGAAATTAGCTTCTATAATAACTTCTAAATGGCCCAACGGAGCAGCTCTCTGAAAGCTCAGATGATTAAAGATGTGGCCGGGTGTTTCCTTTGGCAGGAGGAAATTGCCTTTGTCTTGAGAAACATTTTCTCTCCCGTGTGTTCACTGAGGTGAGACCAGGGTTAGCAGCCTGGAGGGAGGGACTTCAACTCGGGCACAGGATGGGAGCAGATGAGGTGCCTTTGACCAGGAAACGTGTCAGCACCTAAGGCACCTCCCCACATGGAAGCCCACAGGGAGTCAAGCCAGACAGTGTTAAGTTCTGCCAGCTGCAGGTATGGGCAGGGGCGTCGGCCTGGCTCCTGGGGCACAAAGCCCATAAATCAGCTCCCAAGCCTGCTGCACAATTGCCATGCGTCTCTTTCAAGCAGCTCCGAGAAAAAATGGCTCCATCTGCTCACTGCTAGGTAATAAATAAAATGGAACTGGAGCAAAATGGATGGAAAGCAATTTTTGGAAGATGAATTTCTGAAAGAATTGGCCACCATTTGTGCAACTTCTCTGGTGCCGGAAATGGCCTCCTGAGACCCTGCCAGGCCCAATGGCTGGAGGAGGCACTAATGGGCAAAAAAGAGAAGAACAGTCCTTCCTGGTGACAGACTGGTCAGGAAAGAGTGCTTTACAAAGAACTTCCGGCTCCTGACTCCTCCCCCTTCTCTTCGTCCTTCTCTTTCATCCTCTCCATCATTATCACCATCACCCGTCATCACTATCACCACCATCCTCATCATCACCAGCCTTATCACTACCGTCATCACTGTCGTGCTTATTGGACTAATTGGCTTACTGACGCCCTGCTGTATACAAGCAAGCTGCTGAAATCTCTGATATCTTTATGAGAATTACCTCCTTTCAAGTCTCATTGAGGCCTGCCCTGCCCACACTACAGTAAAACTGCAAAACCCCTCACCATTGCATTCACAGATGCTCTTTTTCTCCAGTTTTACGGAGGCATAATTGACATGTATCACAGTATGAGTTTCAGGTGTACAGCATAAAGATTTGAATTGCAGATGTTGTGAAATGATTACCAGGATATATTTAGTAAACACCCATCATCTCATATAAATACAATAAAAAGAAATAGAAAAAATAAAGAGAAAAAAAAGTCACCTTATAACGAGAACTCTTAGGATTTATCCTCTTAACAACTTTCATATATACCATATGGCAGGGGTAACTAGTCATGTTGTATGTTAGCTCTCTAGTAGCATAGATTATCTTAAGGGGATTTGTCTGTTTTTCTGCCACTGTATCCTCAGTGCTAAGTATAACTCCTGACCTGTGGAAAGTGAAAGACAGAAAGTGAAGTCGCTCAGTCGTGTCCAACTCTTTGCGATCCCATGGACTATTGGGTTCTATCAGGGTTCTCCGTCCATGGGATTTTCCAAGCAAGAGTACTGGAGTGGTTTGCCATTTCCTTCTCCAGAGGCTCTTTCCAACCTAGGAATCAAACCCAGGTCTCCCGCATTGTAGGCAGACGCTTTACCATCTGAGCCACTAGGGAAAGCCCTCAATAAATGTACTGGATAAGTGAAGGAGTGAATGATCCCTGGAATCCTCACAACCCTATGAGACATATCTGGCCTATGCCTCTCTCTTCACACTCATCTCTTGCACCTGGCCCCACTACATCTCGTATATGCTGTGACATATAGTTACAGTCCTCTAACACTGTAGCTCCTGGCCTCTTGGTGCATGCCCTTCCGGTTATCTGACAGCCCTCTGCACACACCTTCAGGCAGGCTTCAGCTCTTCCTCCAGCTCTGCTCTGACCACCCAGGAGAGTCACCCACGTTATTCTTCCCTTTCAGCTCTTACAAAGGATGTGCTTCTTTGTTTACTTACAGGAGTGGACATCTGCCTGGGTTCAGTCCACAGGGGCAGTAGATTTCTCTAGATCACCAGAACTCAGCATGGAGCCTGGCACAGAGCAGGTACTCCAAGAAATACTCTTAACCCATTTATAGATGAGGAAATTGGAACGAGGAGCTGGGACTTGATATTAGGTCAAAATCCAAAGTCCATAAACTTGGGCATCACCCTATGTGGTTCTCTGAGTTTGTTTGATTCTTGTTAAGTTCAGCCACATCCATGGCCATGTCCATTATCTGCCCTGCTTCCCAGGTGACTTCCCTCAGCACCTTTCTAAGATAATCACTTCCTTGTTTGTACTTTCAGTGAATATCTATCAGGCACCTCTGGGCCAGATGCTGTTCTAGAAGATGTGGTCAGTGTAGACCAGAACCCTGCTCTCATGGAGCATACACTTTAGTGAGACAATAGCTAGTAAGAAAAGGAAGAAGAAGTTTCAGAGCAGGACAAATGTAGTGAAGACAATAGAAATGAGAGTGATGTGGCAGAGAGGGGTAAGGAGGTGAACAATTACTCTAAATAAGGTGTTTGCATGTCATTCTCCTATTTTTGCCTTCCATGCAATCAGAAAAACCCTCTTAACCACTTCTCCTGCTCCATAGGCAGCTTTTTAGCTACTGTCTCTGCTTAGTCTGACCCTCTGCATCAGCCCAACAGATGAGACTGTATCCATCAGAGCAAGGGACAGAATGAAAAGAATAGAATCCTTCCTGGCCCTAGGTGAAAACTCCTGGTCAAGCTTTGTGTCTGTCACATGAACCTGAAATTCCTAGTGTATCTGACATACCTGGGCTGGAGACCAGCCCAGAACATGTACCCAGCAGATCTGGAGACTCAGACAACGTGACCCTTCTCTCTCTGGGTCACATGTGGATAATTTAGAGCTAACTGAGGTTTTACCTATAATCTCAAAGACCTACATCAGAAATGAGATTTTTACCCACACCTTCCCCTGCCAAGAGGAGTAGAAGGGGCTTAATATGCATCTGCATGTGGTTAAATAGTCAGTTTTCCCATGTAGCATAATGATGCTGAAGCTGAAGCTCCAATACTGTGGCCACCTGATATGAAAAGCTGACTGTTTGGAAAAGACCCTGATGCTGGGAAAGATTGAAGGCAGGAGGAGAAGGGAATGACAGAGGATGAGATGGTTGGGTGGCATCACCAACTCGATGGACATGAATTTGAGCAAGCTCTGGGAGTTGGTGATGGACAGGGAAACCTGCTATGCTGCAGTCCATGGGGTGGTAAACAGTTAGACACGACTGAGCAACTGAACTGAACTGAAGACATAGCATAAGGCAACACAACTTTAAGGCAAGGGAAATGCCCCGTAGGTTCCTCCAGAAAAAGCTGGTCAACTGCCTGCCCCAGGCTCTTCCCCATCCTAAACTCACCCACCCAGATGGAGGAAGAGGAACACTGCAGACCTGGGTTCTGAGCTGACTCATCCTTTGTGACTCTGACACATCCTTGTCTTTCCTTAACCTCACCTTTTCTACATATACAAGGGGAAAGCAAGCTGCATATTACCTTCCTCACAGGTCAGCTGTGAGGCTGTGAACACTGACCTCATGTAACTTCTCCAGCCTTTCCTCTACACTAACTCACCCCAGAGATCAAAGACCTCAGTGTGCATGTGTGCGTGCATGCTCAGTCGCTCAGTTGTGTCTGATTCTTTGTGACCCTGTGGACTGTAGCCCGCCAGGGTTCTCTGTCCATGGGATTCTCCAGGCAAGAATCCTGGAGTGGGTTTCCATGCCCTCCTCCAGGGGATCTTCCTGACCCAGGGATCAAACCCAGGTCTCCTGCATCTTCTGCATCACAGCAGATTCTTTTCTGCTGAGCCACCAGGGTTAGTAACTACCATCAAATGCGTTGGATGGATGGATGGATGGAACCCAATTAGCTCAAATGTCTTAGGGCAGCTCCTAAGGGTAGAAAAATTGAAGGAAAGTTGGCTTAAGAGTGACCATGAGAAGCTAGAGATGCCCTACTTAGGTCAAGAGGCTGATGAAGGTCATCTGTCTTCTTCATGTTATCTTTCACTTGTGAAAAGTGCATAGGGTTGACTGGAGTGGAATCTTTGACAGCAAAGTAAAGTAGAAGGAGTAGGAACAGAGTAGCCACAGAGTAGGAACTGTGGCTCCTCTTGTTTCCTGGGGTGAGGGATGGGGAAGAATGCAGGACACTGAAAATTTCAAATGGCTTTAAGAGGTGTGGAGACCGCTGTACTTCAGCAGCATCTCTCACTATGTCTTTCTGTCTCTGTCTCTCTCTCCCATTGGGCTGGGCCTGGCATCTCTCAGGATGGCCTTTTGAATTGAAGGCTCCATAAATATCAGAGCTTCCCAGGTGACGCTGGTGGTAAAGAACCCGCCTGCCAGTGCAGAAGATGTAAGAGACGCAGGTTTGATCCTGGGTCAGGAAGATCCCCTGGAGGAGGGCACAGCAACCCACTCCAGTATTCTTGCCTGGAGAATCTCATAGAGAGAGGAGCCTGGCAGGCTACAGTCCGTAGGTTGAAAAGACGACTGAAGCTGGACACGACTGAAGCGACTCAGCATAAATATCAAGCATCTTGGTGACAACACGGTCCGTTGCTCACTGGCCCACCTCATTCTACATAGCAGAAAAGGATGAAGCACAAGGAAGAAATGAGGTCAGTAGAAACAAAGCCAGAATGGAAATTGTGACAAAAATATAAGATGTTTATTTCAAGGCTAATGAGGCAAACCACACTTCAGGAAAATGGCAATTATAACTTGACGGTAATAGATTGGAGGTGCTGTTGCTGCTGCTGCTGCACACTCCTCTTCCAAGCAGTGTTGCTTCTGGGGCCTCCCTCCTCCAGGATCCAGCAACTCGTAGGAGCCCAGGCTCAGGAAACAGGTGGACATGTTTGAGGGGAGGGGGTCCCAGTCACTCCTGGGGTCCAGCCCTGCCCAGAGCCCTTACTAACTCTGCCGTGTCCATCAATGCCACCGCTTTCCTCCCCACAGCTCTTCACTTGCTCCTCTGTAGGACCTGGGGCTTCCCAAATGTCACTCACTTGCATGGCGTCTTCACAGCTTTTGCCATATCCACTTACCATCTGTACCTTCTTTTTTAAAATTATTTTTTCTTTAATTTGATGTATTTCATTTACTTTTTTATTGGGGTATAGTTGCTTTACAAAATTGTGTTGGTTTCTGTTGTTCAATGAAGCGAATTAGCCATATATGTATATGTACTTATCCCCTCCGTCTTAGATCTCCCTCCCATTTCACCCCCATCCCACTCCTCTAGGTCACCACAGAGCACCGAGCTGAGCTCCCTGTGCTGTACCGCAGGTTCCCACTAGCTGGCTGCTTTACACATGGTGGTGCGTGTACATCTATCTCAATCTCCCAGTTCATCCCACCTCCCCGCCCTCCATGTCCACACATCCATTCCCTACAGCTGCACCTCTAATCCTGCCCTGCAAATAGGTTCAAAAGTACCATTTTTCTAGATTCCACATACATGCATTAATATATGATATTTATTTACTTTCAAAATGTAACTTTACAATATAATTGCTCCTGATGAAAAACTGGATCACCTGTCATAATTAATTAAGCATGTAATTCTTAAACACATTCTTCCATGTGTCACCTAAAATCTTGCATACAAGGTAGAAGAGGTCCCCCCTTCTACCCAGAGACTCATTGAGAATTAAAATCAATCCTAATCTGAATTCACCTCACTATGACTTTCAAGTCCTGAGATCCTTTTGGAACTAAGAAGATCATCCCCTATCAAAAATTCATCACAGTGTACTGCTATTCATTCTCTCACTCATTCATTCATTCAATTCATTCCATAGACAAGTATCAAGCTACCATGTGCCAGGCACTGTTTTGAACACTTGACATACAACAGTTAGTAAAACAGACCAAAATATTTCTGCCTTCTAGGAGCTTCCATTTTAATGATAAAAACAGGCCAATAATAAACATAATCTATAAGGAAATTGGGAGAAGGCGATGGCATCCCACTCCAGTACCCTTGCCTGGAAAATCCCATGGACGGAGGAGCCTGGTAGCCTGCAGTCCATGGGATTGCAAACAGTGGGACACGACTGAGTGACTTCACTTTCACTTTTCACTTTCATGCATTGGAGAAGGAAATGGCAACCCACTCCAGTGTTCTTGCCTGGAGAATCCCAGGGACGGCGGGGCCTAGTGGGCTGCCGTCTATGGGGTTGCACAGAGTCGGACATGACTGAAGCGACTTAGCAGCAGCAGCATAAGGAAATTATATAATAAATAACTGTAAAAACTGCTAAGGGATTAGGAGATTCTGAAAGAGAGGATGAAAATTTCAACTAGGTGGCAGGGTAGCCTCATGGAGAAAGTAAGCTGGGAAGGGAGAGAGGCAGCCATGTGGCATCTGGTAGAAGAGGATTCCCAGCTGGGGACCAGCCATTGCCAAGGACCTTGATGAAGGAGCAACCAGGAGGCTGGTATAAGTGATGCTGAGAAGAGTAAGGAAAGATGTGAGAGAAGGGGCAGGGAGCAGACCACATGAGCCAGTGGAAGAATCTGAGTTTTATTTTGTGGGAAATTTGGAGCCATTGAAGGATTTCAAGCAGAAGCAAGGAATGATCTTACTTGTATTTTTAAAGAACCACTCTGGCTATTCAATTCAGACTAGGCTATTAGAGAATGGGGGTTGGGAGAAGGTAAAGAATAGAAAGCAGGGAGGCCTGATATTAAGAGACTGTCAAAATCATCCAATAATGAGATGTTAGTGGGTGGATAGAGTGGTTGATGCCTAAAATTTAGATTCTGGATATATTGTGAAGATGCAACTTGAAGGATTAACTAGGGAATATGAAACAGAGAAATCAAGAGTAACACCAAAATTTCTGACCTGAGTAACTGGAAGTAATGAATCAACATAGACTGAGAGGGAGACAAGTGAGAAGAGTAGGTTTGCAGAGGAAGGAGTTCAGTTTGCGATTAGAAGGGTTGAAGATGTCTATTGGGCATCTCTGATAAACTGTGCAATTGCCACAAATGTTTGCTATATTTCCCCCGCTTTACTGTTGTCAAGATTGACCATAGGACTTGATTTGGCCAATGAAATATGAGCAGAAGTTTCAAGAACCAGTTTATGGTTTGCTGTGTTTTCTATTTTCCCTAAAATTGTGATCAGCAATGTTCCAGGTGGGAGCCGCTGCATCAGCCTAAGTCCTGAGTGATGACATAGTGCAGAGCGTGAAGGATACATAGCATGAGTGAGAAATAAACTTTTTTGTGATATGCCACTGAGACTCGAGGTCATCATTAGCAAAGCATAACCGAGTCTCTCCTATCTGCTACAGCATCCTGGTGGGAATATCAAGTAGGCAGTGGGGGACACTTGCCTTGAGTGAAAGAGAGAGGTCCAGGCTGGAGAAATAAAATGGGAATCCACTGACATAAGGGTGGTATTTGAAACCTTAAGACCTGGTGAAGCCAAGGAAAGACACACAAGGCAAGGGGGCCAAGAACTGAGTCTTGGGACCTCCAACATTCAGAGATTGTGAGAGGAGGAAGAGGCAGAAAAAAAGCTGAGAAGGAGTTAAAAGTGTGAAGGAGGAAAAGTAACAGTGTGATTTCCTGAGAGTCAAAGAAAGAAAGCGTACCAAAGAGAGGGGCGATTGTGACTGATGCAGCTGACCATTCAACCAAGATGAGAACACAGAATTGACCTTTGGATTTGGTAACATGGAAGTCGCTGATGGTCCTGCCAATGGCAATTTTGTGGGGTGGTGATGGGAGGAAACATCAGACTGGGTTTGGTTTAAGTGAAAGGGAAGGGAAAGAGCTGGAGACAGTAAGCACAGACAACAGGTCGTGCTACAGAGGTGGGAAAAGAAACAGTTGTAGATGATACAGTAGAAGGGGTCAGGTATGATTTTAACTGAGGGAAATAACAGCACGGCTTGCATGTTTCAGAGAAAGCCCAAGCAGAGAGATTTTTTGTTGCAGTAGGAGGTGGAGGAAAGGATTGTTGGAGCGATGTCCCTCGAGAGGCAAGAAGGAGCAGGACTCGGTGCACACCTGGAAGGGTCAGTTTCATACTGGGGCCCAGACGATCCCTCTGTGGTAACAGGCAGGAAAGGCTTTCCAGGTGGCTCAGTGGTAAAGAATCTGCCTGCCAATGCAGGAGGTGTGGATTTGATCCCTGGGTCGAGAAGATCCCCTGGAGAAGGAAATGGCAACCCATTCCAGTATGGGAATTTCTTGCCTGGGAAATCCCATGGACAGAGGAGCCTGGTGGGCTACAGTCCATGGAGTCACAAAGAGCAGGACACAACTGAGCGAATAAACAACAACAGGCAGGAAAGCAGAGTATTAGACATCGAGCCTTTCACAGTCTAAATCCAGAGAGTCACTCGTGATGCCTTGGTCCATCTCCATAACTTTGCTGCCACTTCCAGTGATTCTAATAATACTAGAGACTCATTCCTGTAATTTTTCCCCTTTAATCTCTGGCTTTGATTCAAAACCCCTCTTCTTCACTCCCCCAGCCAGACTTGAGCTGCTCAGAGACAAGAAAGGAGTACAAGGTCTAGATCTGAGGTTTGCCCTCTTCTTCCCTTTTTCACCTTTTCTAGCTTGGGGGACAAGAAAGAAAGACAGTAGGTTCCCTCCCAGGTCTGCTGATATGTGGATGCTGGGGAGGGGTCCTGCTCAGGCCAGATCCATCTGAAGCTGTGGATTCCATGTAACTGTTCACAGAGCCAGATTCAGCTTCACCCCAGCCTCTGGACAGCAGAGGCTCTCCCTTGATAAAGCAGCGACATCTCCCTCTGGTCCAGTCAGTAGAGCCACCCTTCTCTGGGTCAGACATTGTATTTTTTGGCCCAACATTTGCCAGGGCACTCGGGGTTCTTTCCTTTCTGCAAATGTCATGTCCTGCCAGGGTATTTGTCCACAACTTCCAGAACTAGGGAGCCCTGGACTCACTCTCTTCCTCTAGATGCCATCTGACTGTATTTTATCATCTGACTCCCCAACTAGATTGTAAAATCCATGAGAGCAGGGGTGTTTATCTTGTTCACCTTGTGAAATCCCTGTGCCCACAGATACCTGACATCTGGTTGACACTCAATAAATATCTATTTTAAATGAATGAATGAACAAAGTAGGAATCATACCCCACTTCTTCCTGAACACATTGTGGTAGATAGTACAGTAAAAGACCCTGTAAAACTTGTCTTTCCATATCCTCAACCTCGAATAGGCCTCTCCTACATTGAATCTGGGCTTGGCCATGTAGCTTGCCTTGGCTAATGGGACATTAGCAAGAATGACCCAAGCATAACCTTGTACAAGGGGGCTCATTTTCTTTCTTGCTACTTTTGGAACAGCCACCACATTTAAAAGGCCAGAATAACTTGCTGGGAAAGTGTGACTCAGCTAACAGCCAGCACCAATCACCAGATACCTGATAAGGCCATCTTAGATCACCCAGCCCCAGCCAAGCCACTACATGAGTGCAGCCACAGGGGAGACCCTTATCAAACTGGTAACCTCTAGAATCATGAGCAAGTAAATGACTATAATTCTTAGCCACTAAGTTTTCAAATAGTTTCTCATGCAGGGGTAGACAACTGTTACAACACATAACACTTTGGTCCCTTCCATCCTGCACAAAGTAGTTTCCCCCAAACAATATCCCTCTCGTCTTCTCAGCAGCATTCAAACTCAGGAGTCCAGAGGATTTGACAAGGCCCGGATTCCTCTTGGTGAGTCCTCAACCCCGTAAGTCATTAGGGCAGCTGAAACCACAACCATAACCTAATCTGACCTTTGGAAAATAACCAGTGTAGTTTCAGCTCTCACTCTGCCTGTCCATGCACAGGAATGAGGAAGGGAGAGTTCACCTTGACTCTTATAGGAGCCCCTGGCCAGAGAATCCATAGTCTTTCCCAGGAGAGAGTCAAGGAGGCTGGGCCAGGTAGCTGCAGCAGCATGAGCCCTGGCCAGTATGCTCCGGAACTCACTCCAAGTCCCCCGTGACTTCGGAAGCCCCCACCCAGAGGGCACTGCGGGGTTTTGTTGAGACCTGCCATGCCTTCCCCCCTCAGTCTCCCAGGTCCTGCTGCTCCCTCCCTCCAAGCAGAGATCTGCCAGTGATACTCACTAGGGGAATCATATTCCAGCCTTCTGACTCCATGGAATTAAAAACCTGGTCTGCCATATTAGCAAGGGTGAATAGACAGGACTAGAGACACTACCTTAAACACACAATTCCGGCTCCACCAGCCCCATCTGTGGTGTAATTAAGGTGCATGGGAACAGATGTGGTCTCATTGTGCACAGGCCACAGATCCCAGAGCCTTTGAAGCCAGGCATCTGGGGCCCCAACAGGGACCGCTTCCCATTCCTGAGACCAGTTCACATCTAATGCAAGCACCCAAGGTTTCAACCTCAGTCATATGTACTGAGTGAGACGTGCCTGCAGATGTCTTCCCTGTGGATGTCCACACAGGGAAACATTGTGTCCCTCCCAGGCCCTGCCCAGCCTTTAACCCCAAGAGCTCCCCAGCTCTGCAAGATGGCTCTGGGCCCATCCAGAAACACCTCAGTCTTTCTCCTGCCCCCAGGACCACCCAAGATGGAAGCTAGTCCTCTAGATCAGAGGCCAACACAGAGGCATTCAGAGGTGTTACGAATTAGCTAATGACATGGTGGTTTAAGAACCAGAAACTTTATGTAAAACTTGAAATGCCTAGAGTCTCTTGAGCTTGGCAACAATATGCCTGCTTGTACAAGTCAGATGGAGTTGAGTAGCGGCTATTCCCCAGATAGAATCCTCATGGACAGAGAAGCCTGGCAGGCTACAACCCATAGGGTCACAAAGAGTCAGACTCAACTGAAGCGACTGAGCGCAGATGCTCACATACTGCAGGCCACCACAGTCCCCACTACTCCATGTTGAATCATACTCAGCCCACCTTGCTCATTGGCATTACCTGCCTGGAGCCCATAGGTGTTTCCCTTTGGGTCTTGAAGCAGATATGGAGATGTGCTGCCCAAATGGCCCTGCAAAGACGGGCTTGCATCCCAACTGCAGAGAGTATGGCCCACAGACAGCCTCACCATGTCACTCCTTCAGGCTCTGCCTCAGCTGCAGGGAGCTGCCTCATCCTTGGTCAGACTGCCCAGGGCTGCCGGTGTCACATCCAGTGGCTGAGTGAGGTTGGGGCATACAGACTCTGCCAGGCAAGTCTCCCAGGCAGCCTGTGCCTCTTGGATGGGGCTGGTTAATGCTCAGTCAGATCTCCAATGCAGTTTCACTTCTTCATCTGCTCCTGCTTTCTCCCCACTTATTTCTCAGAAATTGGGACCTAATAAATATTTTGTGCCCCAGGCTCAGATTCTGGAAATCCTAAGCTGCAGCACAGAACTAAATGAGGCTCAGACAGATGCAGATTTTTCCAAGGTCTCCTCAACAGAGAGGGACAGAGCCGTGGTCTCCTGACTCAGAAAGGAGCCCTGCTGGGAAATTTCTTCTTGCGAATCACTCAGACCCATCCTCTCTCCTCCCCTACAATAGAAAAAGAAGTGTATTAGATTGGTCTCCCTCAATAATAGAGTCCAAAACAAGGATGTTACGCAGGTCATTAACTTGGGAGGTGATCTCAAGCAAGAGTGAAGGAACAAAGAGAGTGGCCCAGTGAGGGAGGAAAAGTCATTAAAATGGTGTATTGTTACAACAGCTCCAATGGACAGCCAGGGCTCGAGCCCACTGGGATCTCTGAGTGTCCATACCACCTCCCAGAACTGTCCACCGAAGTGTTGCCCCAGACAGTAATCACCCATTCTGAGCTCTGCTAGAGCATGAGCCAAGCTGATTCCCACACTGCTGAATGAAACCCCCAGAGACAGAAAGTGGAAAGTCGTGCCCTGCACAAAGAAGCTGACAATAGGCTATTACAATGAGGGTAACCTACAATAGTAAAAGAATTTACAACATTCAGAAGTAGCATAGAACAGAGTTCCTAAATCTGTTTGTTGGGAAGAAGAAAGAAAGCTACACAAAGGAGACCAACTGTGAGAAGTGTTTTGAAGGATGAATAGGAGTTTATGACATCAGTAAGGCAGAAGGCTCAGCCAAGGAGGCAAGACTGCATAGTTCATTTGGAGCACTGTGTTAAACATCCGGAGAAAGACCGAAGGCAGAACTGGTGAAGAAGGCAGGAACTAGACCTGAGATGCTCTAAAATCATTTCGAATAACTTGAATTTTTGCCCAAAGGGGTCTTTTAATTTTATGTTTTTAGTATCATATAGTAAAGTTGACTTCTTTTCTTGTGACAATTCTGTGAATTTTAACATATGTATAGATTCATGTAATCACCACATGAGGTGAAGGCCCTCCTACCATCTGTGGGCTTCCCAGATGGCACTAGTGGTAAAGAACTCGCCTGCAAATGCAGGAGATGTAAGAGATGATGGTTTGATCCCTGAATTAGGACAATCCCCTGGAGGAGGAAATGGCAACCCACTCCAGTATTCTTGCCTGCAGAAGCCCATAGCCAGAGGAGCCTGGAAGCCTGTAAGGTCTCAAAGAGATGGACATGACTGAAGCTACTTAGCATGCCTGCACATAGGGGAGAGATACCCTGGAGAAGAACCCACAGAACTCAGGGTTGAGAAAGGAGTCTAGGATGACTTATCAAGAGTAGAGACGAAGCTGGAATTTCACTGTGAAGAGCAGGACTGGATCAAGAGAGTGGACCAGACTCCCTCCCCTGCTGCCTGTGAAGCTCTGTGCAGATGAGAGCACCAAATAGCTTGACTCCATTGACTCAGGAAAATTTATGTCCTACTCCATGGTGGGGCTGTGGGGGGCAGCAGGGCAGGAGGGTGGACTTGTGTCTAGCTGCCAGGTTGAGTTGGTAGAATTCTAAATCTGCCTATAACCTGCATCCTGGGAATGACCTATGCTGGTTGTAAACATGGATGCATATGTCCTGATAGTGAATCAGACAAAGAGCTCCAAATGTGAAGCTTCTGGGGAAGGAATCAAACAAGTATCACTCCTCCAGGGAAGAATTCCTGCAGAATTCTCCAGTAAGTTTCCTTCCTCTCATCTCTAAAGCACCCACCCTTCTCTGACAGCCTCCAGTGTTGTGAATTTTGAAATTCTCTTCTTATCCTTGCTTTCCTCTGAACTTCATAGTTATTCTAGTATTACTATCCCACTTTCCACTGGAGGTTCAGAGAGAGTAAATGTCCCATCTAAGGTCAGGCATCCGGTGAGCGGAGACTTGGGATCAGAAGCCAGTCTTTGGATTCCCTTGTGAAGTACCTTCAAATCCAGAGTAAATTGGATGTAAGAACGTCTCCATGCATCACAGCCTGGTTAATCTGTGTGTTGGGTTGACAACTCCCCACCCCCCGTCACCATCTGACCCCAACTTTCTGAAAACTGTTCCTCGTGTCTTTTTCCCCTATGTTTACAGCAGCCATGTTTTCATAATAGCATACACACACTTCACCTCACAGCTGATTGGTTCACAGTAGACACCTGACCCAAGGAGAGCCAATCAGAGTCCCTCCCCTGGGAATTTTGGGCTGTGATTGAGAAAGAAATAACATGTGGCTTTTGGCTACATCTTCCACTACACAGCATGGGAAACAGAACTGACAGAAAGAGAGAAAGTGGAAAATAACATACAGAGCAGATCAAAGGAACAGTTAATGGGGATAACTTGTTAGGAGCCTTCCAGAAAGGGGGCTCCATGGAAGCTGGCTGTGGCGTCCCAGAGCTGATCTGGTTCTTAGATTTCCTGGGGCTTGGGGCTCAGATCTTCCTCAGACTTTGTGAGAATCTCGAGTCCTGCCAATAAGCAACTGCCCTTGCCTTTTTCCCTTTAAACTTGTCAGTACTGTTCATATATCTTGGGAAGTAAAAAGAAAAGCCTGATGACCACAGATCCTCTTGCTTTTCTTTACGTAACAGATCACTATCTAAAATTATCTCACATACCTGTTTTCTGTCTCCTTCTTTCACTGGAACATGAGCTCCCTTAGAGCAGAGACATTGTTTCTCCAAGCTATATCCCCACTGCCTAGCACTGTGTCTGGCACACAGTGTGCTCGCAAGACATAGTCACCAAGCAAATCACCGAGCAAGGAATAAGTTAGCTATAGAACTCCAAAGAATTAACGCTTTTGAACTGTGGTGTTGGAGAAGACTCTTGAGAGTCCCTTGGACTGCAAGGAGATCAAACCAGTCAATCCTAAAGGAAATCACTCCTGAATACTCATTGGAAGGACTGGTGCTGAAGCTGAAACTCCAAAACTTTGGCCACCTGATGCGAAGAACTGACTCATTGGAAAAGACCCTGATGCTGGGAAAGGTTAAAGACAGGAGGAGAACAGGAAAATAGAGGATGAGATGGTTGGATGGCATCACCAACTCAATGGACATGAGTTTGAGCAAGCTCTGGGTGTTGGTGATGGATAGGGAAGACTGGCGTGCTGCAGTCCATGGGGTTGCAAAGAGTCAGACATGACTGAGGGACGGAACTAAATTGAGCTAGAGCGGCCCTTAGAAATCCTCCAGTTCTATGGCCTTGTTTTGTAGAGAAGGGAGTGAGAGCTAAAGGAGGAGAGTATTGACACAGGGCCCTCAGTGAGTTGGTAGATGATCTGGGACTAGAACACAGGCCTTCTGAGTCTGTCCAGGGCTAAGGGAATAAGCTGCCCAGAACAATTGCAGGAAGAGCTCCAGATGCCCAACAGTCCCTAAGTGCCTGGCACTGTGCTAAGAGCTTTCTAGTGCTGGCTTATGTAAGCCTTACACACACCTGAAAGAGCAGTCTCCTGACTCCCATTTTACAGATGAGGAAACAGAGGCCTGGAGGCATTGCACAGCTTTCTCAACACCCACATGAGGAGTAAATGCACATCTTTCCCTTGTCCATTTGCCCATAATCTTTACCCTTTTTGCTTCAAAATCTTGAATGTACCAGTGTCCTTCTGGGGACTCTAGCAACCCAGGACCCCCACTCCATCAGGATCATTCTTTCCTGGGCCACAGACCCAGACAGTTATGCCATCTATCTGACCTGTTAAGATGTATCTGTCCCAATCCTGTACCTATGAATCCTCGTAGCCTGTGATTCCATCTAAAAAGTGAATTTACCTGGCATGGGCACATTCGCTAGGGATATAGAGACTGGGAGAGGTTGATGGCAACTCTTTTAAGAGGTCTTTGCACTTTGACACAGGACTTAAAGATCCATCTCCTCCTCAATCATAGGGTTCATTCTCTAACATGGGATCCAGCCCTGTGTCAAATCACTGGGAGTGAGACTTTGAAGCTGGAGTCCTTTGGACCCATTATGTCATGGCCTTCCAGTGACTATTTCATTCCAGCCCTGCAGACAGTCAGTTTTAGTTACTGGAACCCAAGAAAGGGCTTGAAATGGAGAGAGAAAACAAAACAAAACACTGAACCTGGGGTCAGAAGGCCTGATTTCAAGGGCAAAATCCACCCCCTGCTAACTTTGTGACTGGATTAGTTGTAGGCTTCTGTGAATGCCATGTAGCTTTTACAAAAGGGTTGAGTCAGGAAAAGATTGTATTAATATGCTTTCCAGAAGGATGATCTAGAATAATTCTCATAATAAAAAAATAAATGGGGGTGGGGGACTTCCCTGGTGATCCAGTGGTTAAGAATCCACCTGCCAATGCAGGGAACATGGGTTCCATCCCTGATCCAGGAAGATCCCACGTGCTGCAGAACAGCTAAGCCTGTGAAGCCCATGCACTCTAGAGCCTGTTCATTCCAAGAGAAGTCACCTCAATGAGAAGCCATGTACCACAGCTAGAGAGTAGCCCTGGCTCGCCACAACTAGAGAAAGTCCATGTGCAACAATGAAGACCCAGTACAGTCAAAAGTAAATAAATAAATGTTAAAAAAAGAATAAAAGGGAAATAATTGCTATAGACTCTTTGGGCCCTTATTCACAGCACTTACTATGAGCTCTTACTATGAACCAGGCCTGTGTCAAGCACAGAAACAGCCCAGAGCCACTGACTTTTCTGACTGAGAGCTTGAAAAAGCAGAGACTGAAGCTTTCCTGATGAGTGCCTCTGGACTCCAAGAATTAAAGACCATCCCAGCAAAGGTTAATTGGTTAAATTTATCAGCCACTAGAAAAGGAATTTCCACTTGGCAATTAAGTTTGCAAATATTGTACAACCTTATAGAGTGTATTTGTCCAAATTGATGTGTTCTTTTTCATGTAATAATCAATTAGTGGGTGTTTCAGTTGCTTAATTAGCTCTGCATGTAAATTAATCTCTGCATATTGAAATTGCAAGCCCAGCCTTGTAACATTGGCTTGTTTCTGAGATAAATCAAATTACTGCAGCCCCAGCAAAGGTTCCTGGTTTTAAGAGTCACCAAAAGCCAGCAGGTTCCCTTTGCCACCTGAGCGTAGGGGCTTAGGGAGGATTTGGAGCATAATAGCCAGGCTAATTATATTTACCCATAGAGAGGACTCTGCGTCAGTTCTTATTTCTGCTCTTAGGCAAAGCTGCTTGTTGAATGATTAAATTCACTGAGCCATTCAGGTCTCATGCCCAAGTCTTGATATTACTGAGGAGTAAAAGCTGTGTTTCCCATTCCCCAGGTAGAGGTGAGAGATAGCAGACAAAACCCACCCCCTGATATATTAAAGAAGATAGAAAGTGAAAACAAGGGTAAATTCATGACTAGTTCTGACTCAATCCAAAGGAAATTCCAAACCCTCCGGCCACACCTCGTGACAGTGACCTCTCCCTGCATCTAAGGAGGCCACCCCTCAGCTCTCACAGGTTACATGCTGTGGTGCGGGTTCATGGTGCAGACATGTGATACGGAACAAAATAGATACCAGTTCAAATTCTGACCCTGCTGTCTGTCTCTGCTGTCTGACTCTGCTGACTGTGGACAATTCCAGCACTCTTTTCACGTGTGAAATGAAAGTAATAACATCTCACCTCCTCACACAGTCCAGGTGAGAAGCAGACAAGAAGAGCCATGTAAAAACTATTTGTAAATGATATACAAGTGTTGGTTATTTTGGGGTTTCGTGTTTTTCCCTGTGCTCAGTTAAGTCTGACTGTTTGAGACCCTATCGATTGTAGCCCACCAGTTTTCTCTGTCCATAGGATTTCCCAGGCAAGAATACTTGCCATTTCCTCCTCCAGGGGATCTTCCCAACCTGAGGATCAAACCCGAATCTCCTGCATCTCCTGCACGGCAGGCAGATTCTTTACCTCTGAGCCACCAGGAAAGCTCCATGTTTTTTCCTGGCATCTTTCAAAAGCATGGACTGAGTTGTCTCTTCCCTCTTGGGTCCCACATGATTCCCACCATGGAGTTGAGTGCTCAACAGTGCTTATGAAGACAGGACATCTGACCTTGGGCAACCTTTCTGGGAATTTTGTTGCCTGGTTCCTGAACCCCTACTTGGCTTGGTTTCCTATAGGTATTTTGAGACATAAAGAAATAAAATCCGGGAAGTGGGATGGATTGGGAAATTGGGATTGACATATATACATGTATATAAATAAATATACATGTATATATACAAGTATATACATGTATAAAATATGTATATACATTTATATACTATTATAAAATAGGTAACTAATGAGAACTGACTGTATAGCACAGGGAACTCTACTGAATTCTCTGTGGTGACCTAAAGGGGAAGGAAATCCCAAAAAAGAGGGGATATGTGTGTACACATGGCTGATTCACTTTGCTGTACAGCAGAAAGTAACACAATATTGTAAAGCAGCTATACTCCAATTTAAAAAAGAAGAAGAATCTTGTTTCTGGACCTCTAGATTCTTGAGGTTGTGTAGACAAGCAAGAAAGAACTGGGTGGCCCATATAATCAGATGCTATGTGCCTTGTCACTGCCTTGTAAGCCTGGCCAACCATACCAAGAAACGGGGACCTGTCTTTCCATTGTCTCAACCCAGAGAAAATCTACTTTGGGGCCAGAACCATCTCATTGGTCACCCACAGGGGTCCAGGCCCTGGAGGCATCACCCAAAGGCCCATAGACTCTACTGAACCTCCCAGTGACTCTGAGCATCCAGGAGTTCTTCACAAAGATGCGGTGAAACAGGCGTCATCCAAGGCTTGCCACATGACTCAGCCCCCGGAAACAGGGATCCCTTCTGGCCCAGAAAACTCAGTACATCTCTGACAACATAGTAAATGTTCAGTAAAAACATAAGAATGGGGGTGGGGGTGGTGGGGTGGGGAATGAGCACTGATAAAGGAGTAAGTGAACCCGTGCATACATAAAAATAAAGGAATTCGTGAGAAATGAAAGAATGCATAAAAGAATGAAGAAAGGAATGGATTTTAATAAGCAAACAAATACATGGTCCCAGTCAAGAATGGAGACCCCAGTCTTCCTGCCCACACCCTGCCTTGCACACCAAACATTCTCATCTCATGGGTGCCCCTGAGAGCCACACAGACATGGGATCACTTTTTGTTACAACAAGAAATCCCCTTCATCCTTCAGGACCCAGGATGTGTCTTCAAGTCCTTGAGAAATTCATTTTCACATTTCATTATCTGTTGCCTGAGAACACGGAGTGTTTCTGCAGCCAAGAGTTGCAAGCCCCTAGAATTTGCACCCAGTCATGTAGCCCTCAGCTGCCGGTGCCTTGGCGCTGAACTTCCAAGGGACCATGGGTACCAGAAATGACCACTGAGTGTCTACGAATGCTCTGATGACCCAAAGTGACATTTATTGGAGACAGATAACTGAGGACTGGAGCTCTTCACTTGAAACATGGGGAAAATGGACACTCTGCCTCCCTAGCTGCCATTTCCTCTCTCTCATCTTGGAACTAAAGCCTCCCCAGCGCTGCATCCCCAAAGCCTGGGGTTTGGCTACACTGTAGTTTTCCCACAGGTTCCTGAGAAGTTCTGCTAAGGGAAGTGGCGCAGAGCTGGCCTAGCTTAGGGGCTGGTCTGCTGGAAGGACCCAGCCGACATGACCTGAGCACCCACCACATCCGTTGTACAAGCTTTCCACAGAAACATACACAATTAAAATTGTCTTCTTTAATATCCTTCTCTATTCTTCTCAAGGACAAGGTGCACAACCTGGCCTCTTTTCTAGCTGCTAACTAATCAGTTTATCACCTCCTCTCCACACACACACACACACACACACACACACCTGACAGATGCAAACAAGATTCGCTGTTTCTAGACTCACTGCAGATTTTTTTCTCTCCCTCCTCTCTCCTCTCTTGTAAATTCTATTTTTTTCTTTTTGGCAAAAGTCCAGATTGCCTCCCCTTCTCTGCTAGGATAACCATTGATTTCATTTTGCCTGAGCCTGGGGGCAGGGCGGGGGGTGTCCCTAGGATGCTGGACTTTCAGTTTTAGAAATAAGACAGTCCCAGACAAACTAAGACAACTTTGTCACCTTATCACTTGCAAATGAGAATGTTTGTGTGCAGAATAACTGCCTCTAAGTTATTCTTTGAAACTACTTTAACTAAACTAAACTAACTACCCTTGAAATACTTACACACACTCCATAAAGCACTCAAAAATATTACTGTTATAAATTTTATAATTACTATTATACTTTTCATATTAATATTATAATTTTTGCTGTTATTATATTCTGGTTGCTCACGTGCAATGTCACCCCTACTCTAAAAATATTTCTCCCCCTTCTCGTGCTCACAATTCAGCAATTTACCCCACAGTTTGTGATGAGTCAACACCATCATTTTTTTTAATATAATTTTTTAATTTTTTTTTTTTTTGGCTGCAGCAGATCTTAATTGTGGCATGCAAGCTCAGTATTTGCAAAGCAAGGCTCAGTTGCCCCGGGCATATGGGATCTTAGCTCTCTGACCAGAGATCAAACCACATTCCCTGCTTTGGAAGGCAGATTCTTAACCACTGGACGACCAGGGAAGACCTAATGGCACCATTTTAACTTAACAAAACTTAGAAGGTTCCACTGTGTCCCAAGCACTGTGCTAGACTGAGATTCAACAGTAAACTCTGAACACACTGAGTGAGGCTTACGTTGAGTGAAGGAGATACACACTGGATGAATGGACCCTGAGTTCATGTCTATTGAGCAAGTAGTCAGAGCTGAGCAGGAGGTGGGCAAGGCACCGTGAGGGAGCACAGCCTGAACTGGGGTTGGGACTCAAGCCAGGCCTTTCTGGGGGAGTGACATTGAAGTTAAGACCCAAGTGTGGTGGGAGTTAGTTAGGCACAAAGAGGTAAATTGCCCATTTGGGGAGATACATGCAGCCCTGTGAGTCTGGGTTTTTCCTTGAGATCTTAGGATTAATGAACCAGAAACTCTAGTTATTATAAATGAAGCCAGTAGTGAAAACTGTACAGTTAAAGACTTCTCTGTATCATACATAAGTTTTCCATATTCAACTGCTTCATGAGAATTGTCATTTATATATGTACCACAGTCTGAGCCACTGTGATGCATACAAGTCTACTTTGACAGCAGAGTTGGTTATAAAAAAAGTCTCTTGACTATCAAAAGCACTCCACCCCCTTCTCAGAGGCTCCTGAGTGAATCAGGATCGTGTGAGTGGAGGAAAGAGCATGAGAATTGCAGTCAGAAGCCCTGGCGTCCAGATGTCATCTCACCCTCACTAACAAGGTACCCTATGCTGGCCGTTATCCCCTCTGGGCTTCCCTTTCCCAGTCTGTAAATCAGTACAAGGATAATCCTGCCCCACCCCAGCTAATCTGCAGGGTTTATATGAGGAACCAAGGATAAAGCCCTGGAAAGCATTCGCTGTCCTGTCTAGCTCTCCCTCCAAGCTGTGAGCTACATCATGAGGGGCCCAGGAGTTCCTGGGACACAGTAGGAGAATGCGAGGGGTGGGGAGGCTCTCTGAGAAACAGTTGGAAGAAGTCATGCAGTGTTAAGAGACATGAGCCAAAAACACAGGTAGGTTTGAGATTCAGGAAAACATAGGCTTCACTCCAAGCCCCACTCCCTTTCTAGTTGTGTGACCTTAACTTGGTGACAGAATGGCTCTCTGCCTCAGTTTCCCCCAACAATGGGATAATAATGCCCACTTTTCAAGGCTGAGTTGGGAAATTAAGACAGTGGAAATAAAGGGATGAGCCTAACTTCCAGGCGCTGACTTTTCAGTCACAACTCAAAAGAATCCAAGCCCTTTCCTGCCGAAGCGCCTTTGCACATGCTGCTCCCTTTGGCTGCAATGCTGTTCTTTGGGCACTCTGTACATCCTACATATCCTTCAATCTTCACCTTAAACGCAGTGTCCTCAGAGGGGCCTTTCCCGGCCACCCCACTTCCATAGGCCTTCCTCTATAAATCTCTATTCAAAAACTCCCTGAATAGCACTGTTGTACAAAACTCAGTTGCTTAACACAACCAGCATCCAATATCTCACTGTATCTGTGGGCCAGGGGTCTGACTGCGCGCAGGTGGGTCTCTGGCTCAGGGTCCCGGAGAGGTTGGAATCAAGGTGTTGACTGAGGCTGCAGTCACCCCAAGGGTCAACCTGAGAAGGAGCCACCTCCAGGCTCACTCACAAGGCCATTGACAGGGCTCGAGAACTGAAGCTGCAGCTTCCTGCTGCACAGGCCTCTGGTAGGGCTACACACAGGCAGCTGTCTTCCATCAGAGTGAGGGGTGGGAAAGAGACACTGGGGGCAAGCACAACAGAAGTCGCTTGTTTTAATCATCTTCAAAGTGACACCCCATCACTTTTGCCACCTTCCATTCCTCAGAAGTGTCACCAGGCCCAGGCCACCCTGAAGGGGACAACTTTAAAACAGGGCCTATTAGCACATGGGATCACTGGGCACCATTTCGAGGTTGCCTCCCAGAGTAACCTTTGGAACACTTTCTCAATCCACTATTTCTCATTTATTTCTTTCGCTTTTTCATCATGCCTTGTCTTCTACAAGACAGCCAGCTCCATGGGGATAGGAACCACATGCCCAGTACCAGGCTAATAGGAGGCATTTAAAAAAGAATAAATTCACAAATTAACAAAAGCCAGCACTGGGCTGTGGGTTGGCGGAGAACGAGATGCAGGCTTGCTCACAGGTGTGTGAGCCAGACAAGGAAACGGACAGGCACAGCAGGCCACGTCTTCGCTGTTGTTTTTTCAACCTCACAAGGGACCACGGCTCTTGCCTTGCAAAATAACAGAAAAAGTTCCCAGCTTCTGCAGAAGGATTTGTTTTGCCTTCTGGGTCCCTGTCATAATTTCCGATATTGTGCCAACAACTCCTCCCTCTGTGTTGGGTGGGGGTGCGGGAGTGGCAGGGGAGACACAGACAGACTGTGGAAGGAGAAAAGTTCTACAGGGCACAGTAATCCTCTGAAAGGTTTTGACGAGTCGACCGGCCAGGGGCCCTAGAGCTGACTGCCGGCTGCCCGCTGCCCTGCTTGACGAATCGCTTGCCAGAGAGCCTGGCCAGCGGGAGCTCTGACCTTGGAGAGAGAGCGATCCGTCTTCATGGAAACACACTGTCATAAGCACATGTCTCAATTTTGCTAGGGCAGGCACTGGGGCTGCATGAGAAGAGAGCCTTGGACATGACTAAGGAGGAAAAATGTGTGGCCCATCCAGGGGCAGGGAAGCAGTTAAAATTAACCCAGAGTGACCCTGGAGAGCGGGGCTGGAAATCAACACGTTTCCCTCCAGTGGCGGCATGTTCCCAGCAAGGCCAGCAGTGCAGCCGCTCCTTCCTTGGGGAGCTAAAGGGGCCTCACCTCCCATTGTCAGGATCAGGCTCTCCACTTGTCACCAAGGACAAGCCAGGAGGGCATCTCTGGAGGCAGTGCCTTTGGCGTCTCAGTTTCTGGCAGCAAAAACCATGCACTGGCCCTGCTTCATCCTGAAGGTCAAGGAGGAGACGCCCTAAGGGACAGGGTGGGTGATAAATCTGGTGTCTCTACAGTTGCTTCTCTGAGGACCCAGTTGAGCCATTCCCCTCTGTCTGTGTTGACAGCTCTGGGGGAGATTTATCTGCCAGGATCTGGGGTTGCTGCAGAAGCAGCCAACTCATGAATCTGGAAAAGAGGCATTGACTGAAGCCCGGGGTCTGCTTATTAGAGAAGAGAAAGGACAGGAAGAAGGGCTCAAAGCTCCTGCCGGGCCCCCATTTTGAGTGACACAGGATAGGGGTATTATGGGATGGCTGGGCCAGGCTATTTTGGGATGAATTGGACAAATAGATAATGTTCATGGGGAGAAAATAAAGCCAGAGGTGCTCTGAGAAGCTAATTGTTGGCAACCGATAAAGAGACATTTGTCAGGGAGGGGAGACACAGGTGAGGAGCCTCCGAGGACCTGGTGCTGACGCTCACAGCCCCAAAGCAAACCCCAGGGCTTTCCTGTCAGAATAATGGGTTATCCCGCCCATGACCTGCAGAGGGTCATGGGGTCCAAGATGTAGAGAAGAGGGAAGTTTTCCATCATCCTAAGGTGGAGCCAGGGTCAATCTGCCTGGAGGAGGCACAGGGCTGGACAAGATGACCTCCAAAGAGATTCTTCCAGGAAAACTGTGAGTTATCTCCCAATTTTTGGTGGATATTGTCTTTTCTTGTCTTCTGTGTGCATGTTTGATTGTTTGCCAGTGCTGTTTTTGAGAACTAAATGTCAGGGAGCTGAAGATCCAGTCTGGAGCTTTCAAAAGGGTGATGTTATGTGTATTTATTGCCATTCTATCTTCATATTCCACAAGAAGTAGGGGCAGGCACTGCAACCAATAAACCTTGCCTCAGTGCAAGCCAATTGTTCGGCCCTGACCCCAGAGACATGAAAGTGAAAGTCACTCAGTCATGTCTGATTCTTTACGACCTCATGGACTATACAGTCCATGGAATTCTCCAGGCCAAAATACTGGAGGGGTAGCCTTTCCCTTCTTTGGGGGATCTTTCCAACCCAGGGATCGAACCCAGGTCTCCCACCTTGCAGGCAGATTCTTTACCAGCTTAGCCATAAGAAAACCCAAGAATACTGGAGTGGGCAGCCTATCCCTTCTCCAGCGGATCTTCCCGACCCAGGAATCGAAACAGGGTCTCCTGCATTGCAAGTGGATTGCAAGCTCATTACCAACTGAGCTATCAGAGAAGCCCAATCAGAGACGTGCTTCTGCTGCTGCTGCTGCTAAGTCACTTCAGTTGTGTCCAACTCTGTGCGACCCCATAGACGGCAACCCACCAGGCTCCCCCATCCCAGACATGATGGAGCTCAAATCAGCTCCACAAAGATGTCCTCAGCCCTAGTGGCCCAAGTAGGGAAGAGGGAATACCAGGATTAGACCATCGAGATTTGTTAAGTAGAACATCCCAAAACTCTTCATGAATGACATAGCAAGGAACTATGAAGTGTCACTCAATAGCTTTACCCAGTCCATAGGGTCACAAAGAGTCGGACATGACTGAAATGACTGAGCACACGTACACCCAATGTCACCAGCAGGGCCAAAGCACCATCAGACTGGCCCAGAGAATCTTTAGACATGACTGAAGTGACTGAGCATGCGTGCATGCACCCATTGTCACCAGCAGGGCCAAAGCACCATCAGACTGGCCCAAAGAATCTTTAGACATGACTGAAGTGACTGAGCATGCGTGCACGCACCCACTGTCACCAGCAGGGCCAAAGCACCATCAGACTGACCTGGAGAATCTTGACTGATCATATATGTGTGTTCCATACCACGTGTGCAAGTTAAGTTGCTTCAGTCATGTCCAACTCTGTGTGACCCCATGGACTGCAGCCCACCAGGCTCCTCTAAGGGATTCTCCAGGCAAGAATACTGGAATGGGTTGCCAAGCCCTCCTCCAGGGGATCTTCCCAACCCAGGGATCTAACCCACATCACTTTACATGTCCTGCATTGGCAGGCGGATTCTTTACCGCTAGTGCCACCTGGGAAGCCCTCATCTTCAATTTAATCTTCCTGTCTACGATGGTTAATTTTGTGTGTCAATTTGACCAGGATTCGAGATGCCTAGATATTTGGCTAGACATTATTCTAGACATGTCTATGAGAGTGTTTCCAGATGAGATTAGCATTTGAATTGGTAGACTAAGTAAAGCAGATGGCTCTCCACAGCTAATCTACTGAGGGCCTGACTAGAACCAAATTCACCATCTACCTGGCTACCCGAGCTTTGATCCCCTCCTGCCCTTGAACTGAGACATACACTATGAGCATCTCTGGTTCTCAGGCCTCTGAGCTCACACTGAAACTGTACCAACAGGTTTCCTGGGCCTCCAGCTTGCAGGTGGCAGAGCAGGGGACTTTTCTGCTTGCATAACCACATGGGCCAATTCCTGATAACAAATCTGTATACGTGTGTGTGTGTGTGTGTGTGTGTGTGTATTCTGTTGGTTTTATTTCTCTGGAGAACCCTGACACTCTCCATCCCCTCTCAGGGTGATATTGACCTACTGCGGCCTGTAAAATATTTTTATTCTTTGAATAAGGGTACTTTTATCTCCTATAAAGGTTTAAAATTAGATCTCTTAACAATGGTTAACTAGCTATTACTATTTCAAAAGGAAATAACACTTGGATGGCAACCACCTCTAGGGACAGTATCATATGAATTCCAGTTAAATTTATGGCAAAACCCACCAAAATCTTCTTCTAGCCTCCTTTTGAGTTTAGGGTGTGGTATATGCTAGTTAATCAGTTTTAGAAGGTTGCATATATTGGCAATGTTCAAAGAACTAGAGAAAAATAAAATACTCTCAAGTTTCATCATTGGACAATTGATACTCCATGGGCTTGAATAGCCAGATCTTCTATTTCGGAAGAGTTCAATACCTTTAGATTTTTATGTGATTAACCAATTTTAAAATGTAATCAACTAAATTTGATGTTTTCAGTCACCAAGTAGATGATTTGATCACCATGAAGAAGTAAACCCTGACTGAGTAGCAGATTCTGCCCATTGACAAACGTCTGCTATACCTGATCTGGGGTTCTGCTGTTTCTGGATGTGTGCTGTGCTTAGTCACACAGTCATGTCCTACTCTTTGCAACCCCATGGACTGTAGCCCACCAGGCTCCTCTGTCCATGGGAATTCTCCAGGCAAGAGTCTTGGAGTGGGTTGCCATGCCCTCCTCCAGGGGATCTTCCCAACACAGGAATTGAACCCAGGTCTCTTGCACTGCAGGTGGATTCTGTACCATCTGAGCCACCAGGGAAGCCCATTTCTGGGTAAAAGATGGTAACTTTATTTTCTGTTTTCTTTCTCTCTCTCTCTCTTTTTTTTTTTTTTGGATTCTGAATTTATTTTAACTGACATCAAAGGGTCATGGGGAGATAGTAGAAAAGAGATAAAGGAAGAAATAAAAAGAGAGTAGTGTAACCCTGGGCAAGTTCCTTCTTCTCCTGTAAAAGTGCTGAGTTCTGAGATGCCATAAAAGGGCACGATTCAAAGTGTGAGGGTCCAGTGGCAGTACATTGAGAGGGAGGATCAGGGAGAACACTGAAGTCTTTGCAGGCTAGACCAGGGCTGCCTGGCCTCCTAACACCCTCCAGAAACCCTCTTTGGAGTGAAAGTTGCTTCTGTAAATGTTCCTCTTCTACTGGCTGACCATGAACAGTCACTGACCTGCTGAAAGGAAAGTCTTCAGGTCACTCTAATCTATGTTCTACACAATGATCAATAACACAAGGAGAGTCACACCCTCACCCAGAAATGTGTAACTCAATCAACACTGTGAAGGTGGGAGCAGAATTTGCCCCTGCAAGCCTGCTGTGAACAGCAGAAAGTGTGGGTGATTTCATTATCTGAGATTGCTTTGTCATATTTCTGCTGAACCAAAGGATAACTGAAATGAACATTAAT
The DNA here is from genome assembly GCF_003369695.1 of Bos indicus x Bos taurus. Taxonomy (NCBI): domain Eukaryota; kingdom Metazoa; phylum Chordata; class Mammalia; order Artiodactyla; family Bovidae; genus Bos; species Bos indicus x Bos taurus. The sequence goes on from NC_040093.1 coordinate 48,545,829, forward strand.
AATTCAGGACCATGGCCAGGGTTGCAGAACTTCTGGGCCCTGCTCTTCCCAGCTTTGGGTTCCTCCTGGGTTTGGCTCTAGAAACAGCCTGGATCCCATGGCTGTGAGGAGCCCCAGAGGCCACGTCTATGCCATTTCTCAAGGTTAGTCAAATCTGAGGGCTTTCCTGGTCCTCAAAGGAGACGGAGTCCTTATGGAAGAGAGATGAGTTGATCCCCAGACCCAGCCTGTGGTCAGTTCTCCTGAGCAGTGGAGGTCTCCCCCAGGCCAGAGTTTTCTTCTTTCCTCTGATGCTGTTTCCTTCAAAGGTAGCCATGGTTTTGTGTTTTCTGTTTGTTTGTTTGTTTGTTTGCTTTTTTGACCAAAGGGACATGTTGGCGTAAACCTTGAATGGAACTTTCCTTCCTAGGTGACCTCTCTCTCCACTTCACTGTTCTCCTCCTCCCTCACCTTCTCCTGTTTCTTCTCTCTTTCTTCCCCTCCCTCTGCCCTTTTTCTTCTCTTTCACTCCATTTATTTTCCCTCTTGCTTTAATAGAATTCTAGCATGACAAAGCCAAAATGCTCCCAGAGGAGTCAGGTCCAGAGGTAACAAACCCAGATGTCCTTGGGGGCCAGCAGTTCACTTAAGCGTGTAAAACAAGCATTGAGTACTGGGGCAAGCCTCTCCTGTGGACAGCTGGGCAGTGTGTGTGCCCTGCCTAAAGACATGCAAGTTTCATATTTTTTGAAATCCAGTGCTGGCCAAAAAAACACATTCGGGACCTGAAGGGGTAATCTAGTCTAGGCTGGCTCGCTTCTCTGCAGAGGTTGAAACTAAGGATCAGAGAAAGGGAAGTGATTGGCCCAGGGTCACATGGGAGAAAGGGACTCTCAGCTTCCACACTAGTACCCTTTCCAGAATATCTGAATTTTCTCCTCTGCCCTCTTCTGTGCATTCATTCATGAGTTTATTTCCTCATTTAGCACTGACTTACCCCCAGGCCCAGGCATCAAGGATGCAGATGGATCAGCCATATTCTGCCCGCCCAGGATCCCCAGGTGGCAGTAATCAGTGTGATGAGGGCTGGGGAAAAAATCATAGGCCATTTGCCTAGGACCCCCACAGGCACCAAAGGGACTGTCAGGCATCAAGTCAGGAAACCCTTCCCTCTGACTTTGGACTGTCATCTGGAAACCCTAGGTTCTTACATACTGGCTCTTGAGTGACCCATTGAAGCAGATGAAACCATCAGCATTAACTTACCTTGAGTTAGCCTGAGAATGGCCTTGGCATTCTGGGTCACCAGACTGCTCCATTTCTCCCCCTCCAAGAGCAGGACTGGATGAGTATGCCTGGACCACCCACTGCCCCTTTGGGCCTGGGCCTCTGACATGAACAGGCTTGCTACTGGAATGAAAATCATGATGTGGCCTCAGCAGGGCAGGAATAAACCCAAGTCCAGACCAGAAGGTTCATAGGCCAGGCCTTTACTTCTCAGGGGTCTCTAAGCTTCCAAGGAACACATTTGTCATGTGAGGGCCACAGGTACTTAGAAAACACGCCATCTTGCTTAATCACTGGGACATCCACACAACAGACATTAGCCAACTACCTCCTGTATTCCAACAAAGAAATGGGTAGGACACAGACTCAGCCTTAAGCACCCACTGTCCTGCCAGGAGATGGAGCCACCACCACTTGCTCTGGAAGGCCAGGATGAGAAGCCTGGGACTTGTACAGCCTGGAGATTTTCTTTTGTGCTTCCTGCCTTCTCCTTGGAGTCTCCCCTGACCTTCAGCTTCATTCTCCAATTTTGCTTTCTAACTCCATTTCAGAGTCTCAGAAAGTCTCTTGCATGCTCAGTTGCCAAGTTGTGTCTGACCCTTTGCAGGATCCCATGGACCACAGCCTTCCAGGCTCCTCTGTCCATGGAATTTCCCAGGCAAGAATACTGGAGTGGGTTAGTCCAGCTCAGATTCTCATCCCTTGAGCTTTCACCACCATCCCTAAGGGAACAATGGGCTACATTTAATCCTATCCAGAAGATAAGGAAACCAAGGTCCAGAAAGGAGAGTTGACCCACTCAAGTCACAGGGGTGAGGGGCAGAGCTGGCATGATGTCCTGGTTTCCCCTGAATCCCTGGAGGAGGATAGTGGGGTGTTTTGGAAACAGGCAGTTACCCTGGGACACAGGAACATCCTCACCTCTGTGAACAAGCTATAACTTTGAAACAAGGATCACCTCTAGGTGTGGGACCTGTACTCTATAGTCAGAGCCTAGGGCCCAGGCAAGCATCAAAGGGGAAAATTTGTTAAAGCCATAATAACCTCTAACACTTACTGAGTACCTATGCCTTAGTTTTCACTGAGTACTCTAAGAGATTTACATTTAATCTTTTTAGTGACCATATGGAGATAGGTATGATTTTAAATCTATTTTGCAACGAGGAAACTGAGACACAGAGAGGTCATCTCACTCAGCTCACCGTGGGAGAAGCATAACTGAAGCTCCTAAGACCACGCTCTTAACTGCTCTCGGCACATGCTTTGGCCAGAGCATGCCTTCCATTTTAAAGGAGAGGTATTAACTGATTGTTAAAAGAGCATGGGATGTCATGGATTGGTATTTGCCAAGCAGATGGGTGGGAAATAATTTAAAACCCTTGTCAGCATGAAAACCCAAAAAGGCAAATCATGCCAGCCCCACTGGGATAGGATGGCTAGGACTTGAGAGGTTTTCTTTAGAAGGAAAAACTAAAGATTCCATGGTTCCTTGCAACTGAGTGAAGTGTTAGTCTTCTGACAAATCAGAAATAAGCTCCAGAAACTTCCTACAATCTCTCCTTGCTAATACCCCATGGATTGCCCGTCTTGCCCACCACCAAGTCTCACCATCAGAGATGTGCTTCTTTGGCTTTACTGTGATGGAGCCCATGGACATGTGTCCCCTCTGGAATACATAGACCACTAAGCCTTTGTCAGTCATGCAAGTTCTCTATTGATGAACAAATAATCACAAATTCAGTGGCTTAAAAGCACACACATTTATCATCTCACAGTTTCTGTGGGTCAGAAATCTAGACACAGCTTAACTGAGCCCTCTACATCTGCTGTCTCACAAGACTATAACCTACATATCAGCCAGGGTTGAGGTTTCATCTGAAAGCTCATCTGGGAAGGATTTACTTCTAAATTTACACCTTTGTTGGGGGCAGGATTCAATTCTTTGTGGTTTCCTGTTTTCTGTTGGCTGTTACCCAGAGGCTGGCCTCAGTTCTTGCCACAAGGGCCTCTCCATCCTGACTTTTGGCTTCACCAGGAGCATGCAAGCTGAGAAAGAAATAGAGAGGGTCTGCTAGTAAGATGTACAGTCATCATTCCTAGCCTAATCACAGAAGTGGCATTCCCTTGATATTGAAGTATTCTACTGGTTAAAAGCAGACAGGTTTACACAGACTGAGTACCAGGAGGCAAAAATCCCTGAGGCCATCTTATGAGCTACCTACAACATAAGTTTTAAAGCTGAATTCATTTATCTATTATTTAGCTCTTTACAGCAAAATAGTTAGGTGATAGCAAGTGGGTTCTGATGAAAGGAAGGAGGAGGGACAATTTTGGAAACTGGGTTCTGTCCAGGTTGAGCCTGGTGTGCAAGCTGTGAATTGCCAATAAACCAAATGTGGGTTTCCCAGAAATTTGCATCCCTATTTGTAGACAGGTGGAGGCAAGGAGAACAAGGCCAGTCCTTGTGGTTTTTCTCCATTTGTCCCTCTGCCATGGCTTTGGCACTGAATCATAACCTGAACCTCCCACCGTGCTAAGACTGGCAGTGAGCCTGCATTGCCCCCGTCACCAGAACATCCATCCTCCCCTCCATAGCCTAAAGGACATCCAGCTCTAGCTTCCTGTGCATATTGCCTCCAGAGCCTGTGCCACAAATACTGAGCTGTTCCCTGGTCTACTGCTAAAATCCCAGGCCCAACACTTGGGGTTAGCCTTGTTGCTTACATTTTGGACATTGTGGCTCCCCGTGTTTTTAAAGCCATAGCATTCTCCCTAGAGAAGTTATATAAAGGAACACTTACTTTATTAAAAGCCCTCTGACAGAGACACATCATTATTCAAGATTGGCTTAACAAAGGCTTAATAAAGACAACAATGAGAAGATATTAACTCATTTGGCTCATGTTTGAGAACCTGACAGATCTGAGAGGTAGGGCTTTTTTTTTTGTAACATCAGTGATGGATCAAATCTGTTTGCATTGGAAATTGGCTAATGTGCTGATGCCCCAGAAATCTTGTGCTAAAGCCAAGAAGACATTAAACCTGTCTAAATGCATGAGCCACCTCCCCACCCTCAAAGCTCACCACCACCCAAGCCAGACCCTTCAGAAGCTGAGACGTGTGGCACACGAAGCCAGGAGTCTGTTTCATTTCCCTTACATAGCAACTTACCATTCTCGTCCATTTATTTTAAGCAAATTATTCAGCCAAGTTGACAAGCATGAAAAAAACATGACCTACCCTAGGCTTTTCAAAAGAGATTTCCTCCTAAATATGATTCATTGTGCTCTGATCTCTCACTGTATTTTTATCAAATGTTCCATGCCAGCTCTTAAAAGGACACTGTCAACTCCGCTGGTTATGGCTGCTTTCTTTGACTCTATTGTCAGATGAATCCCATATCAACCTTCAAAAAAAAAGAAAATTCTACCTTCCAGAAGCTCTGGGAGATGCCCAAAGTAACCTCTGGGAGTCTGGAGATAGTCAGCCACAAACATGAAGCAAATAATGATGATATGCCAGTCCCATTCTAAATGTAATGGTACCAACTATTAAAAGGGTGCATATCATCCCTGACCTTGTGGAGGTTATATTCTAGGAGGGTAGATAGACTATAAACAAATAAAATGTTTTATGAATCAAACCATGTTTGACATTGGTAAGTGTTATGAAGGAAATAGAACAGGTGATGTAACATGGAGTGATGGGGTACAGTGGATTGGGAATGCAGAAATTCTTCCCTGGGAAGCACCATTTGTATGGAGTTCTGAGTAAAGAGAAGTGAGCCAAACAAGGTCATAAGGAAAGAGCACTCCACAGTGGCTCTCCAGCTCCTCGATTATAGATGCCACCAATCAAGCTAAGTCAAGTTACTGACACTATAGACTGTGTGACAAAAGGCCAGGTCTTCCCCTGGCCAGAAAGAAGTGGGAGCATCTACAAGGGAGGCTCCTGGGATGTGGACTGTCATCTCTGCAGGGAGCATCAAGTGTACTGGAACACTCTGCCTTGTGTTGGAGAACACCCCATCTCCAGAGTCTAGCTCAGAGTCTGGCTAAGCAGGTTTTCAATATGGGTAGTGAAAAAAGAAAATGAATGGTAAATGGGAGTAAGAGGACTTAGAAAAATACAGATAACTAACCAAAAGTTCCTATATTAATCATCCCTAGTATGCAAGGTCAAGGGGACATGTCACACCCTACTTCTTGATAATAATTTTTTTGTATTTTATTTATTTATTTATTTTACTTTACAATATTGTATTGGTTTTGGCATACATCAACATGAATCCGCCACAGGTATACACGTGTTCCCCATCCTGAACCCCTCTCCCTCCTCCCTCCCCGTACCATCCCTCTGGGTCGTCTCAGTGCACCAGCCCCAAGCATCCAGTATCATTATTAACTTCCATTCATTAAGCACTTATAGGTTCAGTGCATTCATTGAGCATTATTGTAGGTAATTTATATGTGTTGCTTCCTTTAATTCTCCCAAAACTCTTTAAGAGAGGTATTATTCTCTTGCTACACACAGATACTGAATCACAATGATCCACAACATTAATCCATCTTACTTGTAAGTGGATGTGAGAAGTGATGGAAGATAAAATATGGGACATTTTAGACAATCCTGTATCCCACTTCAACTTGATACCATCGTAGTGGAGAGTCTTAGGAGAATTTGTTTCTAATGTCTTCTGACGTTCTTATCCCTGAGTTGGTGAGTCTATGACTTTCTGTTTTCCTTGCACTTCATTACTTATCCATTCATTCAGATATACTTATTGAACACCTACTATGTGCCAGGCACAGTACAAGGAGATATATAAGTAAACAAAGCAGATTCTAAAACTGCTGGCCTATCCCCAAGAGGTGATTCTTGGCATGTGGAACAAGAGGAACATAGAGATGAGCAAAACAATAGCCCGTGTCTGTTTCCTTCTCAGCCCCCACATCCACGGCCTCAAATCAGATCAGTCACTCAGTCATGTCCGACTCTTTGCAACCCCATGAATCGCAGCACACCAGGCCTCCCTGTCCATCACCAACTCCTGGAGTTCACTCAGACTCACGTCCATCGAGTCAGTGATGCCATCCAGCCATCTCAACCTCTGTCATCCCCTTCTCCTCCTGCCCCCAATCCCTCCCAGCATCAGAGTCTTTTCCAATGAGTCAACTCTTTGCATGAGGTGGCCAAAGTACTGCAGTTTCAGCTTTAGCATCATTCCTTCCAAAGAAATCCCAGGGCTGATCTCCTTCAGAATGGACTGGTTGGATCTCCTTGCAGTCCAAGGGACTCTCAAGAGTCTTCTCCAACACCACACTTCAAAAGCATCAATTCTTTGGCACTCAGCCTTCTTTATTCTCACATCCATACATGACCACAGGAAAAACCATAGCCTTGACTGGACGAACCTTTGTTGGCAAAGTAATGTCTCTGCTTTTGAATATGCTATCTAGGTTGGTCATAACTTTCCTTCCAAGGAGTAAGTGTCTTTTAATTTCATGGCTGCAGTCACCATCTGTAGTGATTTTGGAGCCCAGAAAAATAAAGTCTGACACTGTTTCCACTGTTTCCCCATCTATTTCCCATGAAGTAGTGGGACCAGATGCCATGATCTTCGTTTTCAGCCTTGACGAACTCCTTTTCCTATTTGGAACCAGTCTGTTGTTCCATGTCCAGTTCTAACTGTTGCTTCCTGACCTGCATACAAATTTCTCAAGAGGCAGATCAGGTGGTCTGGTGTCCCTATCTCTTTCAGAACTTTCCACAGTTTATAGTGATCCACACAGTCAAAGGCTTTGGCATAGTCAATAAAGCAGAAATAGATGTTTTTCTGGAACTCTCTTGCTTTTTCCATGATCCAGTGGATGTTGGCAATTTGATCTCTGGTTCCTCTGCCTTTTCTAAAACCAGCTTGAACATGAGGAAGTTCACGGTTCACATATTGCTGAAGCCTGGCTTGGAGAATTTTGAGCATGACTTTACTAGCGTGTGAGATGAGTGCAATTGTGTGGTAGTTTGAGCATTCTTTGGCATTGCCTTTCTTTGGGATTGGAATGAAAACTGACCTTTTCCAGTCCTGTGGCCACTATTGAGTTTTCCAAATTTGCTGCCATATTGAGTGCAGCACTTTCACAGCATCATCTTTCAGGATTTGGAATAGCTCAACTGGAATTCTATCACCTCCACTAGCTTTGTTCATAGTGATGCTTTCTAAGGCCCACTTGACTTCACATTCCAGGATGTCTGGCTCTCGGTCAGTGATCACACCATCGTGATTATCTGGGTCGTGAAGATCTTTTTTTGTATAGTTCTTCTGTATATTCTTGCCATCTCTTCTTAATATCTTCTGCTTTTGTTAGGCCCATACCATTTCTGTCCTTTATCAAGCCCATCTTTGCATGAAATGTTCCTTTGGTATCTCTGATTTTCTTGAAGAGATCCCTAGTCTTTCCCATTCTGTTGTTTTCCTCTATTTCTTTGCATTGATCACTGAAGAAGGCTTTCTTATCTCTTCTTGCTATTCTTTGGAACTCTGCATCCAGATGCTTATATCTTTCCTTTTCTCCTTTGCTTTTCGCTTCTCTTCTTTTCATAGCTATTTGTAAGGCCTCCCCAGACAGCTATTTTGCTTTTTTGCATTTCTTTTCCATGGGAATGGTCTTGCTTTTTTGCATTTCTTTTCCATGGGAATGGTCTTGATCCCTGTCTCCTGTACAATGTCACGAACCTCATTCCATAGTTCATCAGGCACTCTATCTATCAGATCTAGGCCCTTAAATCTAGTTCTCACTTCCACTGTATAATCATAAGGGATTTGATTTAGGTCATACCTGAATGGTCTAGTGGTTTTCTGTACTTTCTTCAATTTAAGTCTGAATTTGGCAATAAGGAGTTCATGGTCTGAGCCACAGTCAGCTCCTGGTCTTGTTTTTGCTGACGGTATAGAGCTTCTCCATCTTTGGCTGCAAAGAATATAATCAATCTGATTTCGGTGTTGACCATCTGGTGATGTCCATGTGTAGAGTCTTCTCTTGTGTTGTTGGAATAGGGTGTTTGGTATGACCTGTGCATTTTCTTGGCAAAACTCCACGGCCTAGGTGTTTCTAAAACATATGCACGCTCGTTCAGCCAGCATATCCTAACAGGGAGACCAGTGGGGAAGAAATAATAGTGAAAAGCACTGAACACAAATAGAGTAAGACAAAAGGCAAAATGTTTAGCCAGTACCAGGGAGAGTCTGTTTGACAACAGAGGGTTAAGAAACCGCGGTGGCCAATCTCCTGTGTGGTTTCTTCCTCTATATGGCAAAGGAAGGAAAGTATATCTATTTGACAAATATCAGCTGTCTTGGAAAGAGAGATGGAGGACACTGAGGTTTCTCTTCAGGCATTTCTCAAGTTCTTGGGTAAGCTGTTCTCCATAGAAATCAGGTACGATGTTTTGCTTTGTGCTGTGCAGTCCATGGGGTTGCAAAGTCAGACACAACCTAGTGACTGAACCACGACAGCAAAAAGGCACAGTGTGTATGCTCATTGCACCAGCTGCGTGCCTGTTCACGGACAGAGAGGGGCAACCTCTCACCTGTCTCTAAGAAAGGAAGACACTGCTGTTTGCCCATTTCTCCCATCAGTTTTCATGCTGCCTCTTCTCTGGTCTTTACACCTCAAACAATTCAACCATCCTGTGCCTACATCACTCCTGCACTTTGGAGAACATAATCCTCATAACCTGCCATCACTACTTATTAGCTGAGTGATCTTACATGAGTTACTAAATTTTTCTGGGCATAATATCCCTGTCTATAAAATGGGGATTAAAAATATTTACCCCATTCAAGTTCCTATGACTATGTGTCTATCTCTTTACATAGTCCCTGGCCCACTGGAAACATGAAATTGATGGGTCTCAATCCTGGGTGCTCATTGGAATCACCTAGAGAGCTTTTAAAAATATTGATGTCCAGTCTCCAGCTCAGACTCATGAAACTGGAACCTCTGGGGGTGGAAATCTGGGCATCAGTACATTTTAAGGCTCCCTAGGAGATTCTAATTTGCAGCTGGAAAGACAGCCACTTCACTAGATAAATGGTAGCTATTATGGTCATTGCCATTGCTGTTTATAATCCACATTGTCCAGACGCAAAGCCAAAGGTATGAGACCTCTAAGAAAAAAGGACTTGCTTGTATTGGAAAATAGTGGAACGCTTCTGATTCTCAGACAAACCACTATCATCTTTCAGAGGAAACTAAATGAACCTCAGAAGGGCATAGCCCATGGCACAGGATCTTAGGTAAAAAGCACCTAATCAACAACTTTAGGGATAATTGGCAAATCGGCTCTTCATAAAAAGGGAAGTAATCTGAATTAAGCACCGTGAGTTAGCGGGGAAGAGAGCCTACAGCTCTGGGCTCTACACATAAGCCACATCTGCATAAATGAATCAGTCCCAGGGACTCGGGCTCCTTCCTCATGTGACCCTGCAGCAAGGCTTCACATCCAACATCACAGACAACAGCATTTAGAGAGGGGAGCTTGTTTCATGAATTTGAAATCCAAAGCTTATAGGTGTTGAATTTGGACTTACAGAAGTGCAAACCTTGGCGTCCACACAAACCCATGCAGGTAAATGTGAGAGTGAATCCCAGGAAACAAAACAGGCTCATGTTCCATTTGTGATCTGATTGTAACACACTGCCCATTTTGTAACATCACTGCCTCATGGTGGGATTTATGACATCACTGTCTTCAAAAGCAATTGAAAAAAAAAAAAAAAAAAGGAAGGAAATTTTAAAAAGGAACAATCTTCTTTCCCCATGTCTCTCTACCTCTGAATTGGAGTCAGAGCTCTCATTATTTCATTAGCTGGTCTCATTCTCTCGATGGTGACTGGGTTCATGAGCATTTGATTTAAGCTGCAATTAAAGTTCCAATCACAGAAATACATTTTCAGGAGATAATTGGGTGCATCATGCCAGCTTGTTGGCCTGTTAGCTGTCTCTAACTGTTGGCCAGTAAATTAAAAGCAAGTGCAAGTAAATAGTTCATTCAAAGACATATGAAAGAGAAGTCAGTCATGTTCCCATTGATCAAGGACTCGCCCTCTGCCCCCATCAGGATTCTTGCCTTTACTCACAGATCTATCACTCTGGTCTAAATGATGTACTAATGGGAAGCATTTTCATTGCTTGGCACAGATTATCATGGAGAGCTCTTCAGAGGGTGGTTTTCTATTTTGCTTATCCTTTCTACACCCTGCTTCTTTCTTTTTCCTTGCAGTAAAGCCCCCCAAAGTGAGTCACGAGGTCTTTATGTTTTCATCTTTGTCCCCACTCTTCTACTGTATAAGCCCATACCAGTAGCTTGAGCTACAGAAAGATTTTTCACTATTTTTTTTCTTGGAGGGATGGGCAACCAATCAAAATATAGAAGAGTTTGCCTCTGCAGGTTATCTGTCCCTTCACCAGAAGAGATGGGTGTTACCTTGGGCAGTCCAGGAATTTCGATCATTGGATGTGGGGATTATAATATATCAGAGAAGGATGACTGATCTTTACCATTCTTCCAGAAAATTGCACCCTGGTTTTCTCTTGAGAAAACCCCCTTTCCCCTCTCAGCCTTTATTGATTGGGAGCTATGGAAGATCGTATTACCATTTGCAAATGCTCACTCACCTCTCTCTCCATGGGAAAAGTATACATCCTAGCCCCTATGATACTGTTTTAGCCATGTGAATATCTTTGGCCAGGAGAATATAAGTGGTCATGGCATACCACGTCTGAGTAGAAGCTTCAGATTGACTGTATGGGCCAGCTCGGGTCCCTCCTCTTCTGCAGCCGGGGGCTGTTCCTCAGCCTGAATGAGACGGCGCATGGTGGGCAGCCCATCAGGGCCAATCAGGACCATGGATGTGGCAGCCACTCCATGACCACTAATATTTCATATGAGAGGGAAATACCTACAGCCAGTGAGGTACGGTGCATCTTCTCCTGGGGGTCTAGGAGAGAAACAGGCAGTGTTCCCCATGGGGCAAGTAGCTGGAACTGAAGAGATGGAGTTGCTGCCCCTTTCTTGCCACCACAAAGTTAAAAAATAAGGCCCAGATGCATAAGAAAACCAGACCAAGCCACAGAGAACCCAGGCCTTGCGGCATCACCTGAGCTCAGACCAGACCCCGTGGAAAGCTGGTCCTCCACTGGGCGTTCTGCTCAGGAGAGCCAGCTCTCTCTTGGCTCGGGTCTGTTTGCATCAGGTTTTCTGTCACTGGCAATTAAAAGGCTTCTCACTGAAACAGATTCCAAATCTGAGGTTCTCACCCTCTCAGACCTTCCCTACTGTTATCACACATGACAAAGGAGCCAAAGTGCCCTTGCTCAGAGAAGCTCCTGAGGACCTGGAAACTCACAAATCCTTAGGATCTCACGGCCTTAGAGTCATCTTCCAACCCAGGATGGATTCCAGAAGGCTAAGCAGGAGAAAAGACTTTTACAAAAGTCCAAGGGGGAACTGATATTTCACCTGCAACTTTAGAGGGGCAAACTGAAGCCTCTTCAGCCAGCTTTATCAATCATCATAGTGATGAAAATCAGCCTGTAAGAGACATGGATAGTCCTATGCTAGGTTTTTATTTCTAGAAGCATCAATGACAATTTGATTTAGATGATTAATTTCTTCACCAATAGTCATTTCTTCCTGACTTAAGTCAGAAAGCGAATAATACAAACTGACTAAAATATCATTGCAGAATCAATAAAACATCCTCAACAGATAATTATAGCATTAATGCGCTTATTCTCCGGTAGGAGCATCAATCATAGTTAATGGGGATAAGTTGAAATGATTTTAATTAAAGGCGTTTGGGTTCTGTTGCCCTGAGTCATAGAATGCTAAAGCATAAGGGCCCCAAGAGCTAAGAGGCCAGGGTTTACTGGAACCCCAGGGATTTTTATGAGTGCTTCTTGGACCAATACAGGAAGCAGGGAAGGGAAAGAGAGTTGAATGTCAGAAGCTCTGGGATTTCCAGTCTCATTTCAAACGGAACATCTCTGAATTTGAATTTATTATAAAAATGGCTTAGGTTGCATTAGGATAAGAGGAAAAAGAAGGGAACAAATAAAAGGACTGAGAAGGAAGAGGATGAGTTTAAAAACCATTGATCTAAACCAACCACTCTGTTTTTCCAATGGGGAAACTGAGGTTCAGAATGTGGAAGATGTTTGTCCAGTGTCACACAGATGCTTTGCAACAGAGCCTGTACTGAGATCCAGATGTTCCAGCTCCCAAACTAATATGTTTCCCATTGCATCTGTTTTGTGCATTTTAGATTTTAGGAACAAGGGATTTATTTCATGGCAGCAAGCAGGATTGAGGGCAGTTTGCTCCAAAACACTGTGGGGTAGGACTCCTGCCCTTGGTCCCTACTTCCAAGCAGCTCCTCAGCCAGGCGTTGTCCCTGACTCAGGATTCCAACGAAAGTGTTCTATTCAAGATCTTTCCAATGTGATCCAGAGTCCATGACCAACGATTATTTGTAGGGAAATCTCCAGCCTGAATTGGTGACTGATTTTGCTATTCAGTTCAGTTCAATTCAGTCGCTCAGTCGTGTCCAACTCTTTGCGACCCCATGAATCGCAGCACACCAGGCCTCCCTGTCCATCACCAACTCCTGGAGTTCACTCAGACTCATGTCCATCGAGTCAGTGATGCCATCCAGCCATCTCATCCTCTGTCGTCCCCTTCTCCTCCTGCCCTCAATCCCTCCCAGCATCAGTCTTTTCCAATGAGTCAACTCTTCGCCTGAGGTGGCCAAAGTACTGGAGCTTCAGCTTTAACATCATTCCCTCCAAAAAACACCCAGGGCTGATCTCCTTCAGAATGGACTGGTTGGATCTCCTTGCAGTCCAAGGGACGCTCAGGAGTCTTCTCCAACACCACAGTTCAAAAGCATCAATTCTTCGTTGCTCAGTTTTCTTCACAGTCCATCCCCATGGAAAAGAAATGCAAAAAAGCAAAATGGCTGTCTGGGGAGGCCTAACAAATAGCTGTGAAAAGAAGAGAAGTGAAAAGCAAAGGAGAAAAGGAAAGATGTAAGTATCTGAATGCAGAGTTCCAAAGAATACCAAGAAGAGATAAGAAAGCCTTCCTCAGCGATCAATGCAAAGAAATAGAGGAAAACAACAGAATGGGAAAGACTAGAGATCTCTTCAAGAAATTAGAGATTTTGCTATTAGCCACCTTTAATTCATTGGCACACCATTTACTGTACATGAAACACTATGCTGGGCACCCAAAAGTTACAGGAAAATATAAGAGAGTAGCCATGAACTTCATGGTCTGGAAAAGAAGGTAAAAATCAATATACCAGTCATTACAATACACACCTCAACTGGTGTCTCTAACCTGTTAGACAAATCTCTATGAGGCAAGAGTGATGTCCTTCATTCCCAGTACATCTCCAATGCTTTACATGAGACTGGTAGATACTCGGTGACTAGTGTTGCGTACTTTAAAATAGCAACAATAAAGTTAATACCATACACCAGATGTTATTGGAAATCATCTCATACAAAAGTGCTCAATTCTTACCACAATCTATAAACTGATTATATTATTAATCTCATTTTCTAGCTAGGGTACAGAAGAGTAAAGAATATTGCTCAAGTTCATGCAACAAACAGCATTTGATTCTAAAGGTGAAAGTGAAAGTCACTCAGTTGTGTCTGACTCTTTGCAACCCCATGGACTACACAGTCCATGGAATTCTCCAGGCCAGAATACTGAAGTGGGTAGCCTTCCCCAGGGGATCTTCCCAACCCAGGGATCGAACCCAGGTCTCCTGCATTGCAGGCAGATTCATTACCAGCTGAGCCACTTCCAAAGACTCCATCCTTAACCATAGTTTTGTTGTTGTTGTTTAGTCACTAAGTCATCTCTGACTTTTTGCAACCCCATGGATTGTAGTCTGTCAAGCTCTTCTGTCCATGGGACTTCCCAGGCAAGAATACTGGAGTGGATTTCCATTCCCTTCTCCAGGGGATCTTCTCAACCCAGAGATCGAACCCAAGTCTCCTGACTTGGCAGGATTCTTTACTGCTGAGCCACCAGGGAAGCCCAACCATATTCTTAATATCCTAAAAGGTCATGAGAGCTCAGAAAAGGAAGTAATCACTTCTAGAAAGAGATTAAGGAGCACTTCATAAAAAAGGTAGAACCTAATCTTAGTCTAAGCAAATTGATAGAATCTGCACTTACAGAGATGGAGAGGGGCATTCCAAGGAAGGGGGACAGAGTAAGCATGGCATGGCAAGGGGAGGCCACAGGCACATGTGAAAAACAGGTTCATTTTGACTGGAGAATGTTCTGTATGAAAGAAGCATAAGGAAATAGGCTAGAGAAAAGGAGCAGGGCCAGGAACATGGAGATAATTAAGAGCCATCGAACATGGCTTGATTAGAGTTCAGTTTTAGACAGGCTTTCTATCAGGAGGTGAGGGTCAAATAGCAAAGACAAAATTTAAAGACCAAATCTAGGCCTCCTTGAAAAACGAACCAGAGTTGGATGCAGTACCCAGATCCTGGACATCATACCATGGCTGATGCCATTATTCAAGCAAGTAGCCTGACCAATTTATCTCCTATTGACCCAGCATGATACTCTTGGCTAAAGAGTGACCTTAAATTCAGCTGTAATAACAATGTAGCAGGTGGCAAGATTTCCATCATCATGCAGAAAATAGCTTCTAACTGCTGCAGCAGTAAATCCAGGTGCTGTTTCTATTGACAATATCTCTGGCCCCAAAGGATCCACATTTTTCAGATCCAAATATAAACATGCACTCAGATACCTGGATCCTTCAGAAATTTCTTCAATTTAAAACCTATGAGTTCTGTAAATTCCTAGAATCTTATTGGAGAAAGAACACAGCAAAGATTTTAGCAAATATGTTAAAGTTATACATCCTGTTAAAACAAAAACTTCAACTCTGTGCCAAAGTATCACTGGAAATCAATTTTGAAATAATTGATATCTATGGACTTCTCTGGTGGCTCGGCTGGTAAAGAACCCATCTGCCAATGCAGGA
Source organism: Bos indicus x Bos taurus (assembly GCF_003369695.1). Classification (NCBI taxonomy): domain Eukaryota; kingdom Metazoa; phylum Chordata; class Mammalia; order Artiodactyla; family Bovidae; genus Bos; species Bos indicus x Bos taurus. Next base: position 48,561,178 of record NC_040093.1, read on the forward strand.
GACGCAAGAGATGCAGGTTCGATCCCTAGGTCAGGAAGATCCCTTGGAGAAGGAAATCGCAATCCAATCCAGTATTCTTGTCTGGAAAACTCCATGGACAGAGGAGCCTGGTGGGCTACAGCCCATGGGGTCGCAAAGAGTCAGACATGACTGAGTGCTCACACATATACACACACAAAATCCATGACTGTATATAGCAGTCCTCACATCACATTGACTACCTTGCCATTGACTTTAGATTAAACCCAGGATGCCAAGGCCCTGCAGTGTTGCAATTGATTCTAACTAGTGCAGTACTGGGGAAGTGTTTAGGAATAAGCAAATAGGGATGGGATAAAGGCTTCTTTGTGATAACTGACTATTGAGTTGATGGGAGAAAATCGTCATGAAGTTAAGGGCTATAAACTTCAGTTGACTGTTCTCTGTGAAGCCTTGGGTTCACCCTGGTAATCGAGGGTCTGCAATATCCTTCTGTTGATTGATTGGGTTGAGGGCCTCGCTTCTTCCCCTTCCTACAGATACAAAGGTATCTGTAACCTTTGCAATGTGAGTTTGCATTAAGAGGTGAGGTCTGTTTTTTACCCCTTAAATCTGGCCTGGCCTTCTGACCAAGGCTGGGTCTAGGATATGGCAAACAAGGGGTCTAGGGCTCAAAATTTAAGGAGGCTTTCACTCTCGGGGTCATGTGTGTGTAAGGTCAACACCCAAGAGTGTGTGCCACCTTAAAATGTGTGCCCTAGGTGCCTTGCTCCCCTCACCCTGGTCCAGGTTCAGCTGGAGACTAGCTTTGGCCAACAGAATGCAGCAGAAATGACACCATGCCGGTTCTGAGCCTTAGCCTCCCCAACTTGGAACCTGCCATTGCCACAACAGTAAGCCTGGGCTACCCTGCTAGAAGACAAGAGGCCATGTGAAAGAGAGACATGCTGCCCCAAATGAAGTCATCCTGAACCATCCAGCCTCCAACTGACCCATCAGCTGACCGCAGAGGCATAAATAAGTCCAGCTGAGATCAGTCCAGCCAGTCCAGCTCAGCAGAACTGCTAATGGACCTACAGACTCATGAGAAACAATAAATGGTCCTTGTTTTAAGATATTGTAAATGGTTTGCTATTCAGTGGAAGGTAATTAACATACATTCTTACCTTTGCTTTCACTGTACTATAGGTGTTTTCTTCTCCTAGGGTGCCTGTTCAAAACTGATACATAAATGACTCTATTTGGTATGGACAGGTTAACAAGAGACTGGAGTTTCCAGGATGTAAAGTGAAGAGAGTGCCTCTGGTTCTACCTCTGCCATAAATCCTGCACAACTCTCCTTCCACCTCTGGGACTTGAGACCTCCTCTTCTTCGAAATGAGTGGTTTGCTCCAGAGCAGCATCTTCTGGGTTTCTTTACTCATGACAGCTCTAGTTTCTTGGGGATGGCTGCTCAGGATGCAGAGCTGAAGAGTTCTGGGGCTCAACAGGAAAGAAAGCTATTATCGATTAGTGATGTCTGTCATGATCAAAGAATAGGAGGACTAGGGAGGTGAGACAGAGGAGCACCGCCTTGGCCCCACAGTTGCCATGACTACGCTGGATCTTTGGGCACTGAGTATCTCATGCTCCCTGCCAGACTAGTCCAACTCTGAATAACTCCTACTACCATGGACAGCACTTCTTTATTTCCTGCCCTCTGCTCTGCCCTTCAGCCTAGCAATTCCTTTAAGCTGTGAACACACAGGACAAACCTAGGACAGGGACCTGTGGGGTGCTGTTCTGGGAAGAAAGACAATGCCCAAGTACAGGACAGTTTTTCTCCCAGTGTTATTCACTCCACCCAGTAGGCCTGGCTGAGTTGTCTTTAGGCTGGAAGGTTTAGTGCTGAGCAAAAAAAAAGGCAACTCATTATTGTACATTCAAATTCAGGGGGCTCATTTTTACTATCATTACAGAAATTTAATCTTAAGAATGCTTCTTCTCTGTAAAGCACAGAACATTCTGATTAACAAAGTCACAGGAAAGGCCCACAGGGTGTGAATCCTCTCCAGAGCTGGCGTCTCACACCAGTGTGGACCACCTGCCCGGCTGTCCCCACCTTCATCGTCTGCTTAACTGAATCATGAATCTCCACTTGTGTAAGACTTGAGGCTGTAGGTCTTCTATTCTGGCTGCCCTCATTCAGCAAAGGAGGGTAAAAATAGTTCTTTGCATATGGAAATCACTTCACAGCTTACAAATTGCTTTCACAGCCTTAATTTCATTTGATCCTCAAAACAGCCCTGTGATGAGAAAACTGAGGTCCAGACGGGTTATGTGACAAGCCTAAGGGCAAGTGGAAATAGGAAAAGCAAGGACTAGGACAGGGTCTTCTTACTAAGATCCTGTGCTCTTTGCACAGCACCAAACTGTATCTTCTTACCTACCATCACCTGCCAGGCGACAGGTGACCACTGCCAACAACATCACCATGTCACCACCCACTCCAAATCCTTAGCAACCAGGAGAACACACTTGTCAGCTCCCCATATGGGTGCTGACACTTTGGTTCTCCCACCTCCACCACTCGTCAAGCCCCTAAATCGCCCAAACCCACCAGGAGAGTGAGCCTGGCTCAGTTCCTTTCTGCACAGGGAGTCAGTGCAGGAGACTTGAGTGAGCATGCGCTCATGAGCCAGGCAGACGAGCACAAACCTTGGTTCTGCCACTTCCTAATTGGATGATGCGGGCAAGTTACCTAATTTCTCTCTCAGTGTTCTTTTCTTTAAAATGGGGACAATTGTGGTAAGACCCACATCGTAAGTTTTCCATAGGGAATAAACAAAACAATATCTCCATGAATAAAATAACAAACCTAAAGGGGTTTAACACAGCACTGGAAACATAAGGAATCCAAAAAAAAAAGAAACATAAGGAATTCAACAAATGGTCGTAGTAGTAGGAACTAAATAATAACAACAACAACAGTAACAGTAGCACCTGGAAGATAAGCCAAAGAAGCAGCCGGAAACCTGGTGCCTTTGTCCTGCGCATCTCCGCCCTGGTCTGTGGCTACTCGAAAAAGCTCTTTCCGGTCATGGGTGGAATTTGAGCCCACACCCAGCAAACACCCCCATGCACCATCCATCAGCCCTAACAAGAGCTCTACATCAACGCTGGATTTATTGGGTGTGGGAAGCAGAAAATAAATTGGGGGAGGAGGACTGGGTTGTATAATCAGGTATGTGATTAGTCATGCTAATGACATTTATTATGCTACACGTAGAACTAATTTACAATAATTTAATCATCAACAAACAACCGTGCGGGAAGAAGAAGCAAGGTTGTCAGATTTTCAAACAAGGGCTCTTGACTAAGAGTTCCACTGTGACCCTGAACTTGCATAACTCTGGAGGGAAAGATCAGGCCCAAGTCTCAGAGTGTCTACAAGAATGATGACCAACATTTGCATAGCAACTCTGGAGTTTACAAAATACCTACATGGACAGAATCTCATTTGACTCCTTCCACAGTAATGCATTTTTGAGCTCACTTAAAGACAGGGTGGGGCTGAGAGGTGAGAAGGGGCATCAGGAAGGGCTCAGATCCAGAGCTCCTGATTCCAGATCTCTGTCCTCTTTCTAAACCAGCAGAGCTCACTTGGAGGTGTACATCAGGAGTACTTGCAAGGCCTTAAATAAATAAATAAATACCTGGGTCCTGGTGTACTTATAATTTAGTAATTCTAGGATGAAAGACCAGAATCCGATTCAGAAACGTGTTCCAAGTCGAAAATCACTAACTTGCAGGATGAAAAGAGGGCAGACTATCTGAGATGTTGGGAGAGCACGGTTACAGTCTCTTCTGCGTATATTTGAAACTTGACTCCATTGTCTTACCAGCTGTGCTACCTGGGCCAAGTTACTTAATGTCTCTAAGTGTTTCCTCATCTGGAAATGCGGAGAATAATATCCACATCATGAGAAAATGTAATGAATGAGTAACTGAGTGAGAAAATGTAACTGAGAAACTACATAAGAAAATATAACTTAAAACCCTAATAACAGTAAATAAATGTTAGTTCTCCTCCATTCCCTTCATGGTAGATATTTGAAATATGAACTCAAGAATGTGATAAAGATATTTATCTATTGTGTTACCAATAGATATTCTCCTGAATAAAAACCTATTGTGATTTTTTTTAATTTAATGTTCAAAAAGAAAAAAAAAACACCTGCATAAAACAGGCTGCTCCCTAAGAACAGAGCCCTCAGCTTTTCCTGCCAAAAGATCAGCCACAGCACGCCCAGGAGGTTCTCTTAACACCCAATTACTGCAGCAGCTGTCCCTGCCACTCCAACCATCTTTCAGGACACAGACTCTTCCCTGGGCCAGGAGGAGAGCTCCAGTCCTGTTTTCATTTTTGCTATTTCAGAAAAACAAAAGAGTCAAATGAAAGACATTCTCCTTCTGCTAGGGTGTCCCCGGAAAAAGAAAATCAGTGATTCCCTTGTAGCTGAAATCATTGCATTAACAATATTCCAAATTTCTGGTGCCCTAGAACTCAAGAAAGGTTCTTTGATGTCTTCTCAACCTTGATATAATTTACTGAGGTTCCTGTGGGCCCTCTTCCTGGATCGGCCCACCCTGGATGATGACCCAGACACTCCTGTTGGTAATGGTTGGGGCAGCCATCAAAAGCAGTGATGTGGTGAAGGCCGGTGGCAAGAAGACCTTGGCAGCAATGGATGCTCCAACACAAGCCTGGGGGCGTCTCCCCTTTGCAAGCAAAGCAGTTCTGACCTCCTGGCTCAATTCTCTTCCATCCATTTCCTCTTGCAGGGCCGGGTCTTTGGACGGAGGGTGGTGCTCGAGAGAATCAGTTCAAGTACCCCAGGAGTTCATGATTCAGCCGCTGCTGCCCTCTCATCTCAGATCACAAAGAACCTGGTTACCAAATCTTCAGTCTCTCAACTGGTGCTAGAGGGAAAAAAAAAAAATCTGGCTTCGGCCAGCCTCAGGAATGCTTCAGCTGTCAAATTGGGAAACTTAATGAGCTGATGATGATGGAGAGCAAAATGCCCCATCTTTTTAAAACTAGCCTTAATCCTGGCTGCCTAATTGTAGCCGGCTATTCCACGGCTCTCTCCCACACCAGTTTCACCCTTCCAGTGAGAGAGCCTGATTGGCGGGCCACACAAGCAAGGTGCAGAGAAGGCCAATTAGTGGTCAAATTGGATCCAGAACTCGACTCAGAGAAATCCATGTCATCTGGCTATGGGCCCACAGATGGTGGTCTGTGACCCAGAAGCTTCACACTGAGAGCAAAGAGGCTAGGTCTGGCTTGGAGAAGCACGTTGCATTAAAAAATAATAATAATAAAATAACAAGAAACAATTATACAATTGTGTAATTCTAAAGTGTTTAAAAGTGTTTACTTCAGAAGGTCTCACCTAAAAAATTATAGATTTCTGGTTTCTCTTACAAAATCCAAAGAACCACACGAGGCCCAAGGTCTAAACATGTTGCTAACCAGCTAGAATCAGGTAGCAGGTGCCCCTGTGAACGGAGTGTGTAAGCCTCAGTTCACTGCAGTCCCCATCACTCCCTCCTGCTGCCAACATTGGGGTCCTTGAAAAGACGTGTTTGTCACGCCTGGTGACTGTTCCCTGACTTAACCTTTGGTTGTTCTCACCTGCACAGTGATGGGGTTAGCAAGAAGGGACTCTGCAGTCCTTAAAAGGCCCTCTTGTGTGTTATTTCGTCACTCAGTATTGTCTGAGTCTTTGCGACCCCATGGACTGTAGCCCGCCAGGCTGCTCTGTCTATGGGATCCTCCAGGCAAGAATGCTGGAGTGGGTAGCCATTCCTTTCTCCAGGGGCTCTTCCCAACTCAGGGATCGAATCCACATCTCCTGCATTGGCAGGTGGATTCTTTACCACTGAGCCACCAGGGAATCCCGAAGAAGCTCTACCCGATCCCATGACCCCTCAGAGGGCTGTGTGCAGGACAGCCTCTTGGGCTGGGGTCAGAGGCAATGAAGTAAAGCAGAGCATTCACTCAGGGGTTAGGCGAGGAGCAGGTACTTGGGGAGACACACACGCCTTCCTCTCCAGGGCAGATGGCATCCTTGGAATTTCCCCATCACTGCCCACTGGCTCCCTCGCCCTCCAGGGCAGTCCCAGCCTAGGGACCCTCAGACAGGCTGTCACTCCTTCCCTGTCCACCCTCTCTACCAGCGCTGCCTCTCCAATCCCTTCCCATGGTCACACTTAATAAAGGACAAGCAAGAAGAAATGGCACGGCTCAAAAGCAAAGGGGTCTGGGGATGGGCTGGCGGGGCGCTTGCCTGAAGCTCGTTAGGGCAGGAACACCCTGTCAGGACAAGGTACGTTCCTGCCCGCCTCTAACCGCACACCCCGTTTGGCCCCGCTCGGCTCTGCCAACCCGCAGAGCATCCCGATGTTTAAAGATTACCGAGGCGAGTTTGTACCAAAGCCTCTCCCTCTTTGTCTGTCCTTGCGCCAACAGCAGCAGAAGGGATACTAATTAGAGGGTGAATTATTAGCTTCCCATGGTGCACTGCAGGGACATTAAAAATGAGGGGGCTTTGCTGCTTGCCTTTTAGATGGTTAGTCTTGGTTTAATATATTCATGTTTCTAGGTGAGCAGCAGGGGACAGTTTTTATGATTATAATTGTTGCATAATTACTGGCCTAAGGTTGCCTATTGTTAAATAAAAATGCTGAGATACTAATGTTTTATTGAACAGTACAAGGAGATAAAATTGTAATATCTTTTCCTGAGCAATCGGGGCTGCTCATTTGCAGCCTACTGACAACCCTTAGCTGTTTTATGGAAGAGGTGGACGGGTTCTGCCGGGGCTGGGAGTCAGATGTGAAATACATGCTTGGGGTCAAAGGAGCAGAGGATGAACAGGGATGCCAAGGACGTGACCTCATGGCCTCTGCATGTTGCCAGGCGCGGGGCTAAGACTTGGGTTAATATGCATGCTCTCAACAGGAAGGTCAGCTCTCAGCCAGCTGGTCCTTGCACAGCAAAGGCCACAAGAGTCCTCTCCCGTGAAGGACACCCACCTGCAAGAGAAAACGAAGGGACATGGAGGCAGAGACATCAGGTGCTGATGAGTCAGGGATGTGGTCATCGTCAAGTGAACCGGCCCGGTCCAACATCCCTCCCTCGTTGTTGCTCAGTTGCTAAGTCATGTCCGACTCTTTGAGACCCTGTGGACTTCAGCACACCAGGCTTCCCTGTTCTTCACTAGCTGAGTTTGCTCCGATTCATGTCCGTTGAATCAGTGATGCTATCTAACCATCTCATCCTCTGCCACCTTCTTCTCCTTTTGCCTTCAATCTTTTGCAGCATCAGGGTCTTTTCCAATCAATGAATCACTTCTTTACATCAGGTGGCCAATGTATTGGACCTTCACCTTCAGCATCAGTACTTCCAATGAATATTCAGGGCTGATTTCCTTTCAGATTGACTGATTTGATCTACTTGCTGTCCAAGGGACTCTCAAGAGTCTTCTCTAGCACCAAAATCCAAAGGCATCAATTCTTCTGTGCTTAGCCTTCTTTACGGTCCAACTCTCACATCCATACGTGACTACTGAAAAAAATCACAGCTTTGACTACATAGACCTTTATTGGCAAAGTGATGTCTTTTGCTTTTAATGCCTGGACTATGTTTGTCATAGCTTTCCTTCCAAGAAACAAGCGTCTTTTAATTTCATGGCTGTAGTCACCATCCACAGTGACTTTGGAGCGCAAGAAAATAAAATCTGTTGCTGCTTCCACTTTTTCCCCATCTATTTGTCATGAAGTGATGGGACTAGATGTCAGGATCTTAGTTTTTTGAATGTTGAGTTTTAAGCCAACTTTTTCACACTCCTCTTTCAACCTCATCAAGAGTCTCTTCAGTTCCTCTTCACTTTCTGCCATTAGAGCAGTATCATCTGTGTATCTGAGGCTGTTGATGTTTCTCCCAGCAATCTTGATTCCAGACTGTGAATCATCCAGCCTAGCATTTCGCATGATGTACTCTGCATACAAGTTAAATAAACAGGATGACAATATACAGTCTTGTCATATTCCTTTCCCAATTTGGAACCAGTCTTGTTCTATGTAAGGTTCTAACTGTTGCTTCTTGACCTGCATACAGGTTTATTGGGAGACAGGCAAGATGATCTGGTATTCCCATCTGTTTAACAATTTTCCACAGTTCACTGTGATCCACACAGTCAAAGACTTCCGTGTAGTCAATGAAGCAGAAATATGTTTTTCTGAAATCCCTTGCTTTCTCTATGATCCAGTGAATGTTGGCAATTTGATCTCTGGTTCCTCTGTTTTTTCTAAACCCAGCTTGTACACCTGGAAGTTCTCAGTTCATGTACTGCTGAAACCTAGCTTGAAGGATTTTGAGTATAACCTTATTAGCATGTTAAATGAGCACAATTGTATAGTAGTTTGAACATTCTTTGGCATTGCCCTTCTTTGGGATTGGAAGGAAAACTGACCTTTTCTAGGCCTGTGGCCACTGCTGAGTTTTCCAAATTTGCTGAAATATTGAGTACAGTGCTTTAACCGCATATTTTTTAGGATACTAAATAGGTCAACTGGAATTCTATCACCTCCACTAGCCTTGTTTGTAGTAATGCTTCCTATGGCCCACTTGACTTCAGAATCCAGGATGTCAGGCTGTAGGTGAGTGACCACACCATTACGATTATCCAAGTCATTAAGACATTCTTCGTACACTTCTTCTATGTATTCTTGCTACCTCTTTTTAGTCTCTTCTGCTTCTGTTAGGTCCTTGATGTTTCTGTCCTTTATCATGCTTTTCCTTGTATGAAATGTTCCCTTTATATCTTCAATTTTCTTGACGAGATCTCTAGTCTTTCCCATTCTATTGTTTTCCTCTACTTCTTTGCACTGTTCATTTAAGAAGGCCTTCTTATCTTTCCTTGCTATTCTCGGAAACTCTTCATTCAGTAGGGTGTATCTTCCCCTTTTTCCTTTGATTGTTTGCTTCTCTTCTTTCCTTAGCTATGTGTAAAGCCTCCTCAGACAACCACTTTGCCTTCTTGCATTTCTTTTTCTTTGAGATGGTTTTGGTCTCTGCCTCCTGTACAATGTCACAAACCTCCATCCCTAGTTCTACAGGCACTCAAGATCTAATACCTTGAATCTATTTGTTACCCCCATTGTATAATCATAAGGGATTTGATTTAGGTCATACCTGAATTGTCTAGTGGTTTTCCCTACTTTATTCAGTTTAAGCCTGAATTTTGCTATAAGGAATACATGATCTGAGCCACAGTCTACTCCAGGTCTTGCTTTTGCTGGCTGTATAGAGCTTCTCCATCTTCTGTTGCAAAGAATGTAATTAATCTGATTTCGGTATTGACCATCTGGTGATATCCATGTGTAGTCATTTCTTGTGTTGTTAGAAAAGGGTGTTTGCTGATCAGTATGTTCTCTTGACAAAACTCTGTTAGCCTTTCCCTGCTTCATTTTGTACTCCAAACTTGCCTGTTACTTCAGGTATCTCTTGACTTCTTACTTTTGCACTCCCACGCCCTATGAGGAAAAGGACATCTGTTTCAGTATTAGTTCTAGAATATCGTATAAGTCTTCATAGAACCATTCAACTTCAGCTTCTTTAGCATCAGTGATTGGGGCATAGACTTGGATTACTATGATGTTAAATAGCTTGCCTTGGAAATGAACCGAGATCATTCTGTCATTTTTGAGATTGCACCCAACTACTGCATTTTGGACTCTTTTGTTGACTATGAGGGCTACTCCCTCTCTTCTAGGCCATTCTTGCCCATAGTAGTAGAGATAACGGTCATCTGAATCAAATTCGCCCACTCCCATCCATTTTAGTTCACTGATTCCTAAGATGTCAGTGTTCACTCTTGCCATCTCCTCCTTGACCATGTACAATTTCCCTCGATTCATGGACCTAACATTCCAGGGTTTATGCAATACTGTTCTTTACAGCATTAGGCTTCACTTTCACCACCAGACACATCCACAACTGAGCATCTTTCCCACTTTGGCCCAGCTTCTTCATTCTTCTGGAGCTATTAGTAATTGCCCAGTAGCATTCTGGAGACTTTCTGACCTGGGGGCCTCATCGTTTGATGTCATATCTTTTTGCTTTTTTATCTCTTTTTATACTTTTTATCTCTTTTTATATTGTTCATGGGCTTCTCATGGCAGGAATACTGGAGTGGTTTGCCATTCCCTCTCCAGTGAATCACATTTTGTCAGAACTCTCCACTATGAACCGTCCATCTTGGGTGGCTCTGCATGGCATAGCTCATAGCTTCATTGAATTATGCAAGCCCCTTTCACCATGACAAGGCTGTGATCCATGAAGGAGATCACATAAAAGACATAATACACTTGCTAAAAACTAGCAAGGGGGCACTCCTTCTGTCCCCTTCTGATGTCTATGTCAGAAGCTTTCTCTATGTCTATTATACTTTAATAAAAGATTGCTACACAAAAAGCTCCAAGTAGTCAAGCCTCATCTCTGACCCCAGATCGAAATCCTCTCCACTGGAGGTCATGAATCCCAACATAACACACAGCTCACACCAGCAACCATTCAGTGTCCAGTCCACTTGTTCTGGCTACTCTGTGGTGTCCCCTTCCTGAGAGGGGTGACATGAAATCAGTCACTGTTCTTCCTATACATCCTGGTGTATTCAGTCAGGAAAGTGGAGGCAGAGCAAACCTGAATTTCAGAAAGTCAGAGCAAGTGGCAACTTCCCTCCCCAGAGAAAGAGGACCTTCTCCTTTCCCCAGGCCTGGCCCAGCAGAGGATTCTGGTTCTTCACTAAGACTTTCACATCAGGTGTAGATAACCATCAGTTTTCCATATGGTACTTCTAGGGCAAACCTCAGTCTTGTGGACAGAGCTGTGGGTTGGGAACCAGTCAGCCTGAGTTTCAATCCCAGCTCAGTCACTCCTCTGCAATACAAGTTGCTTCGACTCTCACCTCCAGAACAGAAATCGTATCACCACTCTGCTTCCCTTACACAGTTCACGTGAGACCTGAGTGGACATCAAAGAACCCAGGACCGTCAGTGCTGGAAAGAGCTCATCTGGTCCAGTCTCTTTCCAAATGCAGGCATTCTTTCCAGAGCTTTTCTGACAGATGTTCATTCTCCCTCTACAGAAAGACGGAGACCCCAGACAGCTCAGAGCAACTCCTCCTTTGGCTGGACACCTCTGTGGGCTGAGATCTGCCCAGCCCTGGTCCTGGGGCAGGGCTGCCCTTAGCTGTGTCTCCTTCACACAGTTGGTCCCTCAGGAACTTGAAATAGTGATTTGCCTGCCCTTGGTCTGTTCTTCTCCAGAACCATCTCAGATTCCTCACTCTTTATGTTTCAAATCCTCTATCCTCTGAACTCCATCCCTCCTTATATATCATACTCATCCAACTCCAGAAGAGAACACAAGCAACCTGGCCAGTCCAAAACATAATCTCCTCCCTCAGTCTTGTCACTATACTCCTATTAATGCAGCCTACAATTGTGCAAGATTTTTAGCAGGCACATCACACAATTGGCTTATATTGAGACTGGACTCAACTGAATCCTCCAGATCTGTTTCATATAAATGACTTTCATTTGGAAAATAAAGTCTCACCCTTCCTACACATATACAATTGATCATTTTGAAACTAAATGAGAGATTCTTAGTATGGTGGTTTGGATATCTCTTTCCAAACAATCATAAATCTTTCTAAATCCTGACTCTGCCACCCTGTACTTGAATTAGAAAGCTCTGCTTTACAGTTTTTATCATCTGTGAATTTTTTAAGCAAACCTTCACTGTCTTTGATGAAAAGTGTTAACAGTACTGATCCATAAGAAATCTATTGTACCAGAGTGAAGAAAGTTATCAAGTTTAGTAGAAATCAAATTAGTTAAGAGAGTAAACTGAGGGAAAAGTGTACAGGACACCAAGACTTGGGTGAAAAAAATAAACAGAAAAGAGGGGGAAATGCCTAACATTTGTATTTGTGCATCTGTAATGAGGGGACCCAAGATCAACCCCAAGATAAAGTTGGATTGGACCAAGTAAAGATTATGTAAAGCCAAGGCATTTGTACGTCACTCAGTTTTCCTAGAAACAGGGTCCCTGGTATATGACAATAATGTAACAATGAGACAAAATGTACACAAATAAAGGAAAGAATTAGGATGATGTTGCACATTGGTAAAGAACCCACCTGCCAAGGCAGAAGACATAAGAGACCAGGGTTAGATCCCTGGGTTGGGAAGATTCCCTGGAAGAGGGCATGCCAATCTACTCCAGTAATCTTGCCTGGAAAATCCCATGGACAGAGGAGCCTGGCAGGCTATAGTCCATAGGGTCACAAAGAGTTGGACACGACTGAAGCGACTTAGCACACTCGCATGCACGCACGTGGCCTGGTTCACTTTGTCTTGGTGAATTCAACTCCCAATCATAAGGAGAAATATCTAAGTTATTTGTGAAAGATTTAAAAGGAGCCTGCATCCTGCAGAGCCTCCAGACCTGTTATTTTATCCCTGGTTTTAGCTGCAACCTGTCCCAACATCAAGAAGTTGTACACCCACATCTTCTGCATAGCTGCCTTGGAGGACCTTGTACCAGGAAATGGTGGGGTTCTCTCTTCTCCACAAGCTCTTTGGAGATCTTACTTATAGAACTTTCCTTGTCTTCAGTATTGCTTCAGGAGTATAGAGACACTTCAGAGGGGAAAGGATAAGTAAAGACCACTAGATTTGTTTCCTGAAGCTGCTGTAACAAATTGCCACAAACTTGATGTCAGGAAGCAATAGTTAGAACTGGACATGGAACAACAGACTGGTTCCAAATAGGAAAAGGAGTAAGTCAAGGCTGTATATTGTCACCCTGTTTATTTAACTTATATGCAGAGTACAACATGAGAAACGCTGGACTGGAAGAAGCACAAGCTGGAATCAAGATTGCTGGGAGAAATATCAATAACCTCAGATATGCAGATGACACCACCCTTATGGCAGAAAGTGAAGAGGAACTAAAAAGCCTCTTGATGAAAGTGAAAGTGGAGAGTGAAAAAGTTGGCTTAAAGCTCAACATTCAGAAAACGAAGATCATGGCATCCAGTCCCATCACTTCATGGGAAATAGATGGGAAAACAGTGGAAACAGTGTTAGACTTTATTTTTCTGGGCTCCAAAATCACTGCAGGTGGTGACTGCAGCCATGAAATTAAAAGATGCTTACTCCTTGGAAGGAAAGTTATGACCAACCTAGATAGCATATTCAAAAGCAGAGACATTACTTTGCCAACAAAGGTTCGTCTAGTCAAGGCTATGGTTTTTCCTGTGGTCATGTATGGATGTGAGAGTTGGACTGTGAAGAAGGCTGAGCGCCGAAGAATTGATGCTTTTGAACTGTGGTGTTGGAGAAGACTCTTGAGAGTTCCTTGGACTGCAAAGAGATCCAACCAGTCCATTCTGAAGGAGATCAGCCCTGGGATTTCTTTGGAAGGAATGATGCTAAAGCTGAAACTCCAGTACTTTGGCCACCTCATGCGAAGAGTTGACTCATTGGAAAAGACTCTGATGCTGGGAGGGATTGGGGGCAAGAGGAGAAGGGGATGACAGAGGATGAGATGGCTGGATGGCATCACTGACTCGGTGGACGTGAGTCTAAGTGAACTCCGGGAGTTGGTGATGGACAGGGAGGCCTGGCATGCTGCAATTCATGGGGTCACAAAGAGTTGGACACGACTGAGTGACTGATCTGATCTGATCTGATGGCTTAAAAGAGCAGCAATTTAGTCTTTCCTAGTTCTAGAAACCAAAAGTTGAAAATCAGTTTCACTTGGACACACCCAGTGAAATCAAAGCAGGCCCACACCCAATTCTAAGTCTCTAGGGAAGAATCTGTGCCTTACCTCCTCGAGCTTCTGGTGACTGTTAGCCTCCCTTGACTTGTGGTCACATCACTGCAATCTCTGCTCCGTAATCATATAACCTTCTCTTCTGTCTGTGTTGAATCTCCTTCTCTTATATATTAATAATACTTGTCATTGGATTTGGGATCCACCTAGATAATCCAGAGCTTCCCTTGTGACTCAGATGGTAAAGAATCTGCCTGCAATGCAGGAGACCCAGGTTCGATCCTCGGGTCAGAAAGATCCCCTGGAGAATAAAATGGCAACCCACTCCAGTATTCTTGCCTGGAGAATTCCATGGACAGAGGAACCTGGAGGGCTACAGTCATTGGGGTTGCAAAGAGTCAGACACAACTGAGCTATTAATACTTTCACTAGATAATCCAGAATAATGGATTATCAGATAATGCCAAAACCCTTAATTTAATCACACCTGCAAAGACTTTTTTTCTTAGAGGATAATGTTTATAGTTCCTGGGACTGGGTCCTGATATCTCTGGGCAGTCATTTTTTAGCCTACAATAGCTAGAGTTACTAAAAAAAAAATATATATATATATATATATATTAACCTGGACAAAATTAGCAGTGAAGCTCAGCATGGGCTAGGATCAACCATTCTAGGGGAATCACTCCTTAGTCAGCATCCTGGAGAAGATCATATATCTGGTTCTCAACAGAAGTCACCACAGGAATACATAATGTATTTATATAAATATAAATGTATAAAATCACTCCAGGAATGCATAAAGTGTTACTACTGGTTCCCAAAAAAGAAATGACCCAGGGCCTACACATGGGGAAAAAAAAGTTATTTAAATCTCCCAAGAGATGTTATTCTTATGACACAGTTCCCTATGTAGATACTTGAGCTCTGTGTCCCATCAACATGGAAACAGGCAGGCATGAGTGCTATCGGTGGGATTCCTCAGAAAACAGACTCTGATATGGAATTTAGCATGCCAGGTGTCTATGAAGGGATGCCTTTGGGATCAATAACAGTGGAAGGAGAGGAAGGAAGAAGAAGAGGAAGGAACAGAGAAGTTGAGATGCAATATAAACCTAACAACAGGCTTCGCCAAGCCTACTAGGAGCTATAGAGTTGGAATGATCTTCAGAATTGTCCTGAGTTGGAGCAACAAGTGTGTGTGTGTTCAGTCGCTCAGTCATGTCTGATTCTCTGAGGCCCCTGGACTGTAGCCCGCCAGGCTCCTCTGTCCATGGAATTTTCCATTGAGAATACTGGAGTGGGTTGCCATTTCTTACTCCAGGGGATCTTCCTGACAGGGATCAAAACCGAGTCTCTTATGTCTCCTGCATTAGCAGGCAGATTCTTTACCAATAGGGCTTCCCAGGTGGCACTAGTGTTAAACAATCCACCTGCCAATGCAGAAGATGCAAAAGACACGGGTTCAATCCCTGGGTTGGGAAGATCCCCTGGAGTAGGAAATGGCAACCCACTCCAGTATTCTCACCCAGAAAATTACATAGACAGAACAGCCTGGTGGGCCACAGTCCATAGGGTCTCAAAGAGTCAGACACGACTGAGTGCAAACACAGCACCACATGAGGTGGTGGGAACGCCAGTGGAAGGAGAAGAAGGAAGCAGGAGAGGAAGGAAGAGAGATGTTGAGGTGCAATAGAAGTCCAACAACAGGCTTGGCCAAGCCTACTAGGAGCTATAGAGTTGGAATGATCTTCAGAATTGTCCTGAGTTGGGGCAAGAAGTTGCTGCTATTTGGTCGCTAAGGTATGTCTGACTCTTTGCAACACCATGGGCTGCTGCATGCCAGGCCTCCCTGTCCCTCACCATCTCCCAGAGTTCGCCCAAGTTCATGTCCATTGATTCAGTGATGTCATCCAACTTTCTCATCCTCTGCGGCCCTCTTCTCCTTTTGTCTTCAGTCTTTCCCAGCATCAGGATCTTTTCCAATGAGTCAGCTCTTTGCATCAGGTGGCCAAAGTATTGGAGCTTCAGTTTCAGCATCAGTCTTTCCAATGAGTATTCAGGGTTGATTTCCTTTATGATTGGCTGACTTGATCTTCTTGCTGTCCAAGGAACTCTCAAGAGTTTTCTCCAACACCACAATTCAAAAGCATCAATTCTTTGGTGCTCAGCCTTCTTTATGGTCCAACTCTCACATCCGTACATGACTGCTGGAAGGATCATAGTCTTGACTATATGGACCTTTGTCAGCAAAGTGATGTCTTAGCTTTTTAAAACACTTGAGGAGGAAATGGAAAATCACTCCAGTACCCTTGCCATGAGAAGCCCATGAACTGTATAGAAAGGCAAAAAGATATGACACCAAAAGATGAGCCCCCCACCCCCAGGTCAGAAGGTGTCCAATATGCTACTGGGGAAGAGAGGAGGACAATTATTAAGAGCATCAGGAAGAATGAAGGAGCTGGGCCAGCATGGGGCAAGACGATCATGCCTTTAAACCACCAAGGAAGAGGTGTGATCTTGGGCAAGGCAACCCAAATAATCCCTGAATGGACTGATAGCTGGAGGCCGTAGAGTGACTGCATTCCCCAGCAACTGGATAACAAGTCCTTCTTTGAGGGGCTTCTGGGCCAACCCATGCAGCACAGTTTCCATTGTTTCAGGGTAATACAGTCTGCCAGGTCACTGAACAATGAGGCACCATAATGGAGAAATCTCAGGACAGATAAACCTTCCAGAGTAGAATATGCATGGCTACAAAGTATCATGCTTTTGTTTTTGTTTTCTTTCCCTAGGAGTTTGTTTTTCATTTAAGATGCTTTCAAGAAACTTGCCATCTAAATTGAATTTCATTAAAAAAAATTATTACGAGGAACAAGGTAAAGATGTCCACTCTCAGCACTTCTATTCAACATCATGTTGAAGATTCTAGCCAAGGAAATTAGATTAGAAAATGGGATAAAATGCATCCAACTGGAAAGGAAGCGGCAAGACTGTCTCTGTTTCCAGATGACATGATCTTGTATTAATATACAGAAAATCTCAAGAAATCCACTGAAAAGCTATTAGAATTGATAACCAGTTCAGCAGGGTTTCAGGATATGAGATCGATACATAAAGTCAATTGTATTTCTCTACACGTGCAATGAACAATCTGAAAATTAAATTAATTAAGTTAAGAAAACAATTTCACTAACAATAACATTAAAAAATAAAATACCTCACAATAAATTTAATTGAAGTGTGAAACTTATACTCTGAAAACTACAAAACACTGTTGAAAGAAAGTTTAAAAGAGACTAATAAACATGAAAACATCCAGTGCTCAAGAACCTGAAGACTTAATATTAAGATATCAGTACTACTTAAGGCAATCTATAGATCTGAAACAATCCTTCTCAAAATTCCAATGGCAATTTTTTGTAGAAAATGAAAGCTGATTCTTAAATTCATAGGAAATTTTAAGGGGCCCCAAACAGCCAAAATAATCTTGAAAAAGAACAAATTGAAGGACTCATACTTCCTGATTTCAACACTTACTACAAAGCTACAGTAATTAAAACTACAGTAATTAAAACTGTAGTGCTAACACGTGAATAGACATATGGACCAATGGATAGAACTGAGTGTCCATATATAAACTCATACATGGGCCATTTGATTTTTGGCCAAGACCATTCAATGAGGAAGAAATAGTCTCTCCAGTGGGTGTGGCATTGGGACAAACAAATCTGCATATGTAAAAGAATAAATTCCTTCCTCATACCATATTGAAAAATTAACTCAAAATCAATCAAAATCTAAGAGCTAAAACTATAAAACTCCTTAAAGAACTATAAAACTCCTTAAAGAAAATATAGGTGTAAATATTAGTGACCTTGGATTAGACCATTATTTCTTAGATACGACAATAAAACATAAACAACAACAACAACAACAAAAAACTGAATTAAATGGACTTCTTCCAAATTAAAAGCTTTTGTGCTTCAAAAGGACACAATTAAGAAAGTGGAAAGAACCCACAGAATGATAACATATGTGCAAAATCATATATTTGATAAGGAACTTGTATCTAGAATATATAAAGGACTATTACAACTTAAAAGACAAACTGAATTCAAAATAGCCAAAGAATCTGAATAGACATCTCTCCAAAGAAAATGTGTAAATGGCCAATAAGCACATGAAAAGCTGCTTAACATCATTAGCCATTCAGTTCAGTTCAGTTCTTCCCTGGTGGTGCAGAGGTTAAAGCGTCTGCCTACAATGTGGGAGACCTAGGTTCGATCCCTGGGTCAGGAAGATCCCCTGGAGAAGGAAATGGCAACCCACTCCAGTATTCTTGCCTGGAGAATCCCATGGACGGAGGAGTTTGGCGGGCTACAGTCCACGGGTTGCAAAGAGTCGGACACAACTGAGTGACTTCACTTTCACTTTCAGTTCAGTTCAGTCGCTCAGTCGTGTCCGACTCTTTGCAACCCCATGAATCGCAGCACGCCAGGCCTCCCTGTCCATCACCAACTCCCGGAGTTCACTCAGACCCACGTCCATCGAGTCAGTGATGCCATCCAGCCATCTCATCCTCTGTCGTCCCCTTCTCCTCCTGCCCCCAATCCCTCCCAGCATCAGAGTCTTTTCCAATGAGTCAACTCTTCGCATGAGGTGGCCAAAGTACTGGAGTTTCAGCTTTAGCATCATTCCTTCCAAAGAACACCCAGGGCTGATATCCTTCAGAATGGACTGGTTGTGCAAATCAAAACTATAATGAGATAGATACCACTTCACACCCACAAGGATGGCTATAATAAAAAAGAATATAACAAGTGTTGGTAAAGATGCAGAGAATTGGAACCTTTGTATATTGCTGGTAGGAATGTAAAATGGTGCAGCCACTTTGGAAAAAAGTCTCTCAATTTCTCAAAAGTTAAAACAGTGTTACCATATGACCCAGAAATTCCACTTGGTAGACATCCAAGAGAAGTAAAAGCATATTTCCACACAAAAACGTGTACAGAAGTGTTCATAACAGCATTATTTTATTTTATTATTTAAGTATAATTGCTTTACTAGTTGCGTTAGTTTCTGCTGAACTAACGAAGTGAATCAGTTATGTGTATACATATATCCCCTCCCTCTTGTGCCTCCCTCCCACGCCCCCACCCACCTCTCTAGGCCATCACAGAGCCCTGAGCTGAGCTCCCAATGAAATACAGCAGCTTCCCACTCGCCATCCGTTTTACTCATGGTAGTATATATATGTCAGTGGTACTCTCCCAATTCAGCCCACCCTGCTCTTCCCCTCGGAGAAGGCAATGGCACCCCACTCCAGTACTCTTGCCTAGAGAATCCCATGGACGGAGGAGCCTGGTGGGCTGCAGTCATGGAGTCATGAAGAGTCAGACACGACTGAGCGACCTCACTTTCACTTTTCACTTTCACGCATTGGAGAAGGAAATGGCAACCCACTCCAGTGTTCTTGCCTGGAGAATCCCAGGGACGGGGGAGCCTGGTGGGCTGCGGTCTATGGGGTCGCACAGAGTTGGACACGACTGAAGCGACTTAGCAGCAGCAGCAGCAGCTCTTCCCCTCCCTGCGTCGGCATGTCCATTCTCTGTGTCTATATTCTCTGTTCCTGCCCTGCAAATCTGGGTCATTTTTAGTAATGTGGGTGGATCTAGAGTCTGTCATACAGAGTGAAGTCAGAAAAAGAAAAACAAATATTGTATATTAACACATTTATATGGGAAAATGGTACAAATGAACCTAATTGCAGAATTATTTTTTCCAAAGGATAATTTTTTTAACTGAAATGTAGTTGAGTTACAATGTTGTGTTAGTTTCTGGTATACAGCAAAGTGATTCATATATACATATATTTTGTTGGTTCTGTTTTTGTCCAACTCTTTTTTTGACCCCATAGACTGTAGCCTGCCAGGCTCCTCTATCTACAAGATTTCCCAGGCAAGAGTACTGGAATGGATTGCCATTCCCTTCTCTAGGGAATCGAACCCACATCTTCTGCTTGTCAGGTTGGTTCTTTATCACTGAGTCACCAGGTAAGTATATATATATACATATATATGTGTGTGTGTGTATACATATATATTATTTTTCAGATTCTTTTCCCATATAGTTTATTACAAAATATTGAGTATAGTTCCCTGTGCTATACAGTAGGTCCCTACTGATTATCTATTTTATATATAGTAGTTTGTACATATTACTCCTGAATTCCTAATTTACCCCTCTTCCCCTCAGTCTTTCTCCTTTGGTAACTATAAGTTTATT
This sequence comes from Bos indicus x Bos taurus, assembly GCF_003369695.1. NCBI lineage: Eukaryota > Metazoa > Chordata > Mammalia > Artiodactyla > Bovidae > Bos > Bos indicus x Bos taurus. Next base: position 48,581,342 of record NC_040093.1, read on the forward strand.
TTCTATGTCTGTGAGTCTGTTCTGTGTTTTGTAAGTTCATTTGTATCATTTTTTAGATTTCATATACAAGGATATCATATATTAATATTTGTCTTTCTCTGAATGACTTACCGCACTTAGTATGACCATCTCCAGGTCCATCCATGTTGCTGCAAAAAGTATTCTCTCATTTTCTATGGCGAGTAGTATTCCACTGTATATATACCACATCTTCTTTATCCATTCATCTTCTTTATCCATTCATCCATTGATGGATACTTAGGTTGTTTGCAAGCCTTGGCTATTTTAAATAGTGCTGTTGCTGTTAAGTCGCTTCAGTCATGTCCGACTCTGAGCGACCCCATAGACGGCAGCCCACCAGGCTCCCCCGTCCCTGGGATTCTCCAGGCAAGAACACTGGAGTGGGTTGCCATTTCCTTCTCCAATGCATGAAAGTGAAAAGTGAAAGTGAAGTTGCTCAGTCGTGTCCGACCCTTAGCGACCCCATGGACTGCAGCCTACCAGGCTTCTCCATCCATGGGATTTTCCAGGCAAGAAGAGTACTGGAGTGGGTTGCCATTAACAGCATTATTTTTAACAGTCAGAAAGTAGAAACAACCCAAAAGTCCATCCATTAACAAAATGGATAAATGAAATGTGGTCTATCCATACAACAGGAAATTATTTGGTAATAAAAAGGAATGAATTAGCACATGCTACAGTGTGGATAAATTTTGAAAACATTATTCTAAGTAAAAGAATACTTCCAGACAGGAAGAGCCTTATATTTTATGATTCCATTTCTATGAAATATCTAGATTAAGCAAATCCATAGAGATAGAAAATAGATTAGTGGTTGCCCAGGGCTGTGAGAAGGAGGGAAAAATGGGGAGTGACTGCTAATGGGTAGGGAATTTCTTTTGGGAGATGATGAAAATGTTCTAAAATTGATTATGGGGATGGCTGTACAACTCTGTAAGTCCAGGAAAAACCATTGAATTGTATACTTTAAATTCGTGAATTGTACGGTATATGAACTATATCTCAGTAAAGTTGTTTTGTTTTTAAGAATCTACTAAGTCTTTGTAATATACAAAATCAGTAGTCCTACAGGTGAAGGAACCACTGAAATTACTGACCACCTGGTGGTCTGTGGTATATACACACAGGCCCGAAGCCCTTGACAACCCCGTCTCCCTCACCTCCTATAGCTAACCAGACAAGTGTTGATCAAATGCGTCCGCTTCTGGCTATCTCCACTGCCACACCTAATCCAGCCTGAATCCTTGTAATGACCCCTAAACTCCCTCTGTTTTCTGGCCCTCCTAGCCAGTCTCCTCAGCGCAAACAGAGTAATCTTTGTAAAATATAGATAGTACCATGTCAAATGTTTTCATCGACTTCCTGTTACACCAAAGGAAGACCTCGCAATCCTTCCAGGAGTCCTCCAGAACTGCTTATGCAGCTTTGTCTTCTCCCTCATCCCCTTGCGCACTGCAGCCATGCTCCTCTTTCTTCAGTTCCTCAAATCCCACAAGTCCTTCCCACCCCAAGGCCTCGGCCCACACTGTTCTCTCCCCCTGAAGTACTGTTGCTGCCCTCTACTCCTAATTTCTACCTATCTTTTATTTTCAGTTGAAAAACAAAATCACTTCTTGGGGAAATCGTCTTTGGTCTTCTACCCCGCAGAAGCAATCAAGTCATCTCATGATATTTTCTTAAAATGCCTATAAGTCTCTGGAAACTACATCCTTATTTGTGCAATGTTGCTTCCCTCCTGTAACATGAGCTCCCTGAGAGTAGGGTTATGTCCATCTTGTTCATCTTTCTCATATACAAAGTCTAACATTATACCCATAATAGAGAAATGAAGTCGCTCAGTCATGTCCAGACACTTTGCAACCCCATGAACTATAGCCTACCAGGCTCCTCTGTCCATGGGATTTTCTAGGCAAGGGTACTGGAGTGGGTTGCCATTTCCTTCATCTTTTTCATGCACAAAGCCTAACATTATACCCAAAATGGAGAAAAGCATAGAATAAATATGTGCTGAATAAATGAAGTATAAATAGATGAGTAAATAAACAATGTACATGTGCTGCGTGAGAGGGCCATACAGGAAATACTACAATCATATAAACAAGGAAACTGCCTGTTGGAATGCACAATTGGGAAGCCTCCTTGGAAGAGAGAAGACCTGGAGAACAGAGTCGGAGTCACAGAGGTGGATGGAACCTTCAAAGCCATCTCATCTATATGCCTCCCTTTTTGACTGGACGCTAGGTAAGTCTGGAAAACCTACCACTTCCATTGCTTCGAAATACAATCCATGGAATAAGGCTCCAAACTTCTTGGCATGGTGTAATAATCTGAATAATCTGGCCATAGCCTGAGTTGTCCCCCCAGTTATCACCTCCAATCATAGAAAATGACATGCCAGTCCCCAAATCGGTCAATATTTTTTCCTCTCTTTCCTTTGCACACTGCTTAGATTGTCTCTCTTCTGAATTTCCATTTCTACACCTTCAAGTCTGACAAACTTCTACCTAGGCCCTAGAGAAATTTTACGTCTTCTGTAAAGCCTTCCTCAACCTTTCCCTCCCTTTATCCACCCCACCCCACCACATCTTTAAAGATAGTCAGCACTTTCCTTGGACAATCACAGTATTTTCTTTATGATTTTATAGCCAACACATAACATATCGTGCAAAGAGTAGGTTATAAAGTCACCACACAAGGCAAAAGTCACTCAGGCTCAAAATCACCCTTGAACATCCTTCAGAAGGATGCCGTCACGGCGTATTCATCAACCCATCAATAGTCCTGTTTTCCTTCAGTTTGGGAAGAAATCTGTTTCTGTTGTTGAGGTACTAAGTGAAATGGCTGACTTGTGGTTAGGATCCATACTGAACAAGACATACACACACACCTAACCCAAATCATACTCAGCACAGAGAGCTCACACCATGAGAAATGTATGAGAGCTGAGGCTGACAGGGGCTCAGAGATTCCTTTTATGCTTCCTTCGGGAACACAGGCTGGAAAGGCTGGCAGAATCACCCTCACTGATTTATTCTGTTCTCCTCTATCCCACCAAGCACATTATAATAAATTCACCAAACTTACTCCAGATAAGTCATGACATTGAATATACTACGTGATACTTACATCCTAAATATAAGCTGTGGTTCCATGTCATTCAGGATTGTAAGAATTTACATTTAAAAAAAAAAATTCAGGGGGGAGGAGCCAAGATGGCAGAGGAGTAGGACGGGGAGAACACTTTCTCCCCCACAAATTCATCAAAAGAGCATTTAAACGTCGAGTAAATTCCACAAAACAACTTCTGAATGCCGGCAGAGGACATCAGGCACCCAGAAAAGCAATCCAACTCTTCGAAAGGAGGTAGGAAAAAATATAAAAGACAAAAAAAGAGACAAAAGAGGGAGGGACGGAGTTCCGTCCCGGGAAGGGAGTCTTAAAAAGAGAGAAGTTTCCAAACACCAGGAAACCTTCTCACTGCCAAATCTGTGCCGAGCTTTGGAAGCACAGAGGGCAACATAACAGGGAGAAAAAATAAATAAACAATTAAAACTCGAAGATTGCGAGTCCTACGGTAACTCCCCCAGCGGAGAAGCAGCGCAGACCCCTGCACGCGCCATTAGCAAGCGGGGGCTGGGCAGGGAGGCGCAGCGCGGGCTGCATCGCTTAGAGTAAGAATCTGGCCTGAATACCCTGAGCACTATCTGAGCGAAATAATTTGGGCTAGCAAACCAGACTGTGGGATATCTACCAAGCGAAAAGCCAGCCCTAACCTAAGACCGCCAGGCCCACGCACGGAACAAAGGACTGAACAGAGATAGCCGGCTGCAGACCTTCCCCCTCCGGTGACAGGCAGCCAGAGCCGGAAGGGGGCAATCGCAGCCCCAGAGAGACATTATCTATAAAACTGTAAGCAGGCTTCTTTGCTAACTAAAACTTCTTGGGGGTCTGGACGGTTAACATCTGCCTGAGAAGGTGCGCCGGTTTTACACCGAGATAACCGAGTGGCGGGGAGGCGATAAGTCGCAGCATTGGCGCTTGCCAAACACCTCATCACTTGAGCTGCTCGGACCTGGGAAGAGCACAAAACTCAGGCCCAACTGAGTCTGCGCCTCTGAGGACTACCCGAGTGCCTGAACCTGAGCGGCTTGGACCTGGGAGGTACATGCAACCCAGGGCCAGCCTTGGATTGTTCCCGGCGGAACAACCTAGAGCCCGAGCAGTGTGGGCAGAGAGGCTACACGCGCCGTGAGCGGGGGCAGACCCAGTGTGGCTGAGGCACTGCGAGCACACGCCAGTGTCATTTGTTTGCAGCATCCCTCCCTCCCTCCCCACAGCGCGACTGAACAAAGAGAAGAAATACAGCTCCACCCATCAGAACACCGACACAAGCTTCCCTAACCAGGAAACCTTGACAAGCCACCTGTACAAACCCACACACAGCGAGGAAAAGCCACAATAAAGAGAACTCCACAAACTGCCAGAATACAGAAAGGACTCCAAAACTTAGCAATTTAAACAAGATGAAGAGACAGAGGAATAGCCAGCAGATAAAGGAACAGGATAAATGCCCACCAAACCAAACAAAAGAGGAAGAGATAGGGAATCTACCTGATAAAGAATTCCGAATAATGATAGTGAAATTGATCCAAAATCTTGAAATTAAAATGGAATCACAGATAAATAGCTTGGAGACAAGGATTGAGAAGATGCAAGAAAGGTTTAACAAGGACCTAGAAGAAATAAAAAAGAGTCAATATATAATGAATAATGCAATAAATGAAATTAAAAACACTCTGGAGGCAACAAATAGTAGAATAACAGAGGCAGAAGATAGGATTAGTGAATTAGAAGATAGAATGGTAGAAATAAATGAATCAGAGAAAATAAAAGAAAAACGAATTAAAAGAAATGAGGACAATCTCAGAGACCTCCAGGACAATATTAAACACTACAACATTCGAATCATAGGGGTTCCAGAAGAAGAAGACAAAAAGAAAGACCATGAGAAAATACTTGAGGAGATAATAGTTGAAAACTTCCCTAAACTGGGGAAGGAAATAATCACCCAAGTCCAAGAAACCCAGAGAATCCCAAACAGGATAAACCCAAGGTGAAACACCCCAAGACACATATTAATCAAATTAACAAAGATCAAGCACAAAGAACAAATATTAAAAGCAGCAAGGGAAAAACAACAAATAACACACAAGGGAATTCCCATAAGGATAACAGCTGATCTTTCAATAGAAACTCTTCAAGCCAGGAAGGAATGGCAAGACATACTTAAAATGATGAAAGAAAATAACCTACAGCCCAGATTATTGTACCCAGCAAGGATTTCATTCAAGTATGAAGGAGAAATCAAAAGCTTCTCAGACAAGCAAAAGCTGAGAGAATTCTGCACCACCAAACCAGCTCTCCAACAAATACTAAAGGATATTCTCTAAACAGGAAACACAAAAATGGTGTATAAATTCGAACCCCAAACAATAAAGTAAATGGCAACGGGATCATACTTATCAGTAATTACCTTAAACGTAAATGGGTTGAATGCCGCAACCAAAAGACAAAGACTGGCTGAATGGATACAAAAACAAGACCCCTACATATGTTGTCTACAGGAGACCCACCTCAAAACAGGGGACACATACAGACTGAAAGTGAAGGGCTGGAAAAAGATTTTCCATGCAAATAGGGACCAAAAGAAAGCAGGAGTAGCAATACTCATATCAGATAAAATAGACTTTAACACAAAGGCTGTGAAAAGAGACAAAGAAGGTCACTACATAATGATCAAAGGATCAATCCAAGAAGAAGATATAACAATTATAAATATATATGCACCCAACACAGGAGCACAGCAGTATGTAAGACAAATGCTAACAAGTATGAAAGGAGAAATTAACAATAACACAATAATAGTGGGAGACTTTAATACCCCACTCACACCTATGGATAGATCAACTAAACAGAAAACTAACAAGGAAACACAAACTTTAAACGATACAATAGACCAGTTAGACCTAATGGATATCTATAGGACATTTCATCCCAAAACAATGAATTTCACCTTTTTCTCAAGCGCACATGGAACCTTCTCCAGGATAGATCACATCCTGGGCCATAAAGCTAGCCTTGGTAAATTCAAAAAAATAGAAATCATTCCAAGCATCTTTTCTGACCACAATGCAGTAAGATTAGATCTCAATTACAGGAGAAAAACTATTAAAAATTCCAACATATGGAGGCTGAACAACACGCTGCTGAATAACCAACAAATCACAGAAGAAATCAAAAAAGAAATAAAAATTTGCATAGAAACGAATGAAAATGAAAACACAACAACCCAAAACCTGTGGGACACGGTAAAAGCAGTCCTAAGGGGAAAGTTCATAGCAATACAGGCACACCTCAAGAAACAAGAAAAAAGTCGAATAAATAACCTAACTCTACACCTAAAGCAACTAGAAAAGGAAGAAATGAAGAACCCCAGGGTTAGTAGAAGGAAAGAAATCTTAAAAATTAGAGCAGAAATAAATGCAAAAGAAACAAAAGAGACCATAGCAAAAATCAACAAAGCCAAAAGCTGGTTCTTTGAAAGGATAAATAAAATTGACAAACCATTAGCCAGACTCATCAAGAAACAAAGGGAGAAAAATCAAATCAATAAAATTAGAAACGAAAATGGAGAGATCACAACAGACAACACAGAAATACAAAGGATCATAAGAGACTACTATCAACAATTATATGCCAATAAAATGGACAACGAGGAAGAAATGGACAAATTCTTAGAAAAGTACAACTTTCCAAAACTCGACCAGGAAGAAATAGAAAACCTTAACAGACCCATCACAAGCACGGAAATTGAAACTGTAATCAAAAATCTTCCAGCAAACAAAAGCCCCGGTCCAGACGGCTTCACAGCTGAATTCTACCAAAAATTTAGAGAAGAGCTAACACCTATCCTGCTCAAACTCTTCCAGAAAATTGCAGAGGAAAGTAAACTTCCAAACTCATTCTATGAGGCCACCATCACCCTAATACCAAAACCTGACAAAGATCCCACAAAAAAAGAAAACTACAGGCCAATATCACTGATGAACATAGATGCAAAAATCCTAAACAAAATTCTAGCAATCAGAATCCAACAACACATTAAAAAGATCATACACCATGACCAAGTGGGCTTTATCCCAGGGATGCAAGGATTCTTCAATATCCGCAAATCAATCAATGTAATACACCACATTAACAAATTGAAAAACAAAAACCATATGATTATCTCAATAGATGCAGAGAAAGCCTTTGACAAAATTCAACACCCATTTATGATAAAAACTCTCCAGAAAGCAGGAATAGAAGGAACATACCTCAACATAATAAAAGCTATATATGACAAACCCACAGCAAACATTATCCTCAATGGTGAAAAATTGAAAGCATTTCCTCTAAAGTCAGGAACAAGACAAGGGTGCCCACTTTCACCATTACTATTCAACATAGTTTTGGAAGTTTTGGCCACAGCAATCAGAGCAGAAAAAGAAATAAAAGGAATCCAAATTGGAAAAGAAGAAGTAAAACTCTCACTATTTGCAGATGACATGATCCTCTACATAGAAAACCCTAAAGACTCCACCAGAAAATTACTAGAACTAATCAATGATTATAGTAAAGTTGCAGGATATAAAATCAACACACAGAAATCCCTTGCATTCCTATACACTAATAATGAGAAAACAGAAAGAGAAATTAAGGAAACAATTCCATTCACCATTGCAACGAAAAGAATAAAATACTTAGGAATATATCTACCTAAAGAAACTAAAGACCTATATATAGAAAACTATAAAACACTGGTGAAAGAAATCAAAGAGGACAAATATACCATGTTCATGGATTGGAAGAATCAATATAGTGAAAATGAGTATACTACCCAAAGCAATTTATAGATTCAATGCAATCCCTATCAAGCTACCAACAGTATTCTTCACAGAGCTAGAACAAATAATTTCACAATTTGTATGGAAATACAAAAAACCTCGAATAGCCAAAGTGATCTTGAGAAAGAAGAATGGAACTGGAGGAATCAACCTACCTGACTTCAGGCTCTACTACAAAGCCACAGTTATCAAGACAGTATGGTACTGGCACAAAGACAGAAATATAGATCAATGGAACAAAATAGAAAGCCCAGAGATAAATCCACGCACCTATGGACACCTTATCTTTGACAAAGGAGGCAAGAATATACAATGGATTAAAGACAATCTCTTTAACAAGTGGTGCTGGGAAATCTAGTCAACCACTTGTAAAAGAATGAAACTAGAACACTTTCTAACACCATATACAAAAATAAACTCAAAATGGATTAAAGATGTCAATGTAAGACCAGAAACTATAAAACTCCTAGAGGAGAACATAGGCAAAACACTCTCTGACATACATCACAGCAGGATCCTCTATGACTCACCTCCCAGAATATTGGAAATAAAAGTAAAAATAAACAAATGGGACCTAATTAAACTTAAAAGCTTCTGCACATCAAAGGAAACTATTAGCAAGGTGAAAAGACAGCCTTCAGAATGGGAGAAAATAATAGCAAATGAAGCAACCGACAAACAACTAATCTCAAAAATATACAAGCAACTCCTCCAGCTCAACTCCAGAAAAATAAATGACCCAATCAAAAAATGGGCCAAAGATCTAAATAGACATTTCTCCAAAGAAGACATACAGATGGCTAACAAACACATGAAAAGATGCTCAACATCACTCATTATCAGAGAAATGCAAATCAAAACCACTATGAGGTACCATTTCACACCAGTCAGAATGGCTGCGATCCAAAAGTCTACAAATAATAAATGCTGGAGAGGGTGTGGAGAAAAGGGAACCCTCTTACACTGTTGGTGGGAATGCAAACTAGTACAGCCACTATGGAGAACAGTATGGAGATTCCTTAAAAAACTGGAAATAGAACTGCCTTATGATCCAGCAATCCCACTGCTGGGCATACACACTGAGGAAACCAGAAGGGAAAGAGACACGTGTACCCCAATGTTCATCGCAGCACTGTTTATAATAGCCAGGACATGGAAGCAACCTAGATGTCCATCAGCAGATGAATGGATAAGAAAGCTGTGGTACATATACACAATGGAGTATTACTCAGCCATTAAAAAGAATACATTTGAATCAGTTCTAATGAGGTGGATGAAACTGGAGCCTATTATACAGAGTGAAGTAAGCCAGAAGGAAAAACACCAATACAGTATACTAACGCATATATATGGAATTTAGAAAGATGGTAACGATAACCCTGTATACGAGACAGCAAAAGAGACACTGATGTATAGAACAGTCTTATGGACTCTGTGGGAGAGGGAGAGGGTGGAAGATTTGGGAGAATGGCATTGAAACATGTGAAACGTCATGTATGAAACGAGTTGCCAGTCCAGGTTCGATGCACGATGCTGGATGCTTGGGGCTGGTGCACTGGGACGACCCAGAGGGATGGTAGGGAGGAGGGAGGAGGGTTCAGGATGGGGAAAAAAAATTAAAAATAAAATAAAATAAAATATGTAAGAAAAAAAAAAAATTCAGCCAACAGCCAAGTGAAAATTCCATAGAGGAATATCAATTTTGACTGGAGTACATTAAAAGTATCTAATTCATAACCCCAAAGCAATCTTGATCAAAATCCTTTCCTCTATTTCAAATATCTCTCACACCTGACTACCTCCTTCAAGTGTCTCTCACGCAAAACCCCAAATCTTCCCTCCAACCCCAAGATGCAGAGTGTTCCTTTCTCTTACTTTTTCATTCCTCACCCTTTATTTTGTAAATCAACATAGCATCTCTGATTATGTTCTCCCAATCCTTTCCTCCTTCACTCTCCAGATGTTTTTGGAGGGAAGAAGTTGGGGGGACAGTTGCTGTGCCAAAAGGCTTGCAGGACCTCAGTTCCCTGACCAGGGATTGAACCTGGGCCATGGCAGTGAAAGCCCAGAATCCTAAACACTAGGCAACCAGAGAGCTCCCCCAGACTTCCTCTTTCTACCGCAGAGATGTAGTCACGACTCATGGCCTAAAACTGACCTGTACACATACGTACATGTGTATGTGTGCACCATGCCATGTTTTTAAATAACTAATTGAATTTTTATCAATTATTTCAGAGTTTCATATACTTAAAAATCCACATCTCCAGCTTCTCTTGAAAAATCCAGAGATGCAGCGATCTGGGTCCACTTTCCTCCACGCAGACAGGTGACAAGAGCTGAGTGATGCCCACTTTGGGGTGGGATTTGCAGTCACCAGGTCCCCACATTCCCCACCTGGCCCACCTCACTGCCTGGATCTCTAAGCATGTGAGTTGGTGCCTCCCACCCTGCACCCCCAACTCCTTCTCTTCTGCTTCCCAGATCTGAAACCCACACCCTTCTTCAGATGTGGAGCAGGAGCAACAAGCAAAACAAGCTAAGTTGAGTCCCTGTCATATAATCCCACACCAGACACAGTTTCCTCCAAAGGAAAAGAGTGTCTGACCTCTCTCTGCCTCCCCAGCACAGACACTACACCTGGCCCAGAGCAGACACTCTGCGAACCATCATCACAGGAAGGTCAGCAAAAGCTATGGAAATTTCTCTCACAGAAATGAAAGTAGCTATGTTTACAGACTTTCTCAGTAACCCTCCTCAGGCCTAAGTCAAGGGTGGGATGCAGGTCAGGGAGCAGCTGGAGAGAAGGGGCAGGAAGTGGGGTCAAGGTACAAGCAAGTCGGGGATGGAGCTTCCAGCCTGAGCCAGGGTGACAGTGACCCCAGCCAAACCACTGTGTCCTTCCTTTGACCAGCCTGGCTCCGCAGCCAGATGGTAGTGACTTTCTGATCCCCTTAGCCCAGGCAGGCTGTGAACAGGCACCGTCAAGTATGGTCCTCATAGACAAGGCCCCAGGGCCTGAAGCTGCCTTGTTCCAGCAAATGATGACTTTTTAATTTCAAGCCTTTTGGTCCCTGATGAGAGAGGTGGAGAGAGAGGCGAGGATAGCATCTGGATCCTGCAAAATCAGACACTTTGGGCAAAGAGCAACCTTGAGAGGTCATTCACCCTCTGCGTGGCCAGATTCTCTCCTTGGCCAGCCCAGACCCACCTCCTTCAAGAAGCCTTCCTGGGCTACCCCTGTCCTAAGGCTCTCTCTCTTTCTGTACCTCTGCAAACACTCCAATAGCTTGCATTATTCACAAAATATCCAGGTGAAGCACTGATCCTCGGAAGATGCACCGGTTAAATTTGGAGTCAGACAAATACATTTGAATCTTGGCTTCAATTTGCACAGTGGGCCAGTGACCTTGGAAAGATCTCTTGGCCTCTCTGACCCTAAGTTCTGTAAAATGGGGATAAATCCCTTTCCTGATTACTCACAGAGTTATTGAGAGGTCATGATGAATGAGATAATGAGGGGGAAATAACCTTTGTAAAGCTGACATAAAAGAAAAAGAGGATGCCATGATAGTTACCTGCCTCTCAACCTTTCCTCCTTTACAGAGTCAGCTCCTGAGAGCAGGCCCTCACTCCTGACCCCGCAGGAAGCTGTGAAACCGGGGACTCCTTAAAGGCAATCCTGTCTCCCAGCAACAAGCCAAGGCTTCCCCCCATAGAAGGTGCTCAGTGAGTATTGTTGCAACTACAGAGCCCCCAGGGGTCATGATTCAGACCTTGACCCCAAAGTTCACAGGCATCTCAGGGACTGGTCTGTGTCTGGGTGAAAAAATACTGACATCTTATAAAATTTCATATGAACAGCCATTTCCATTTGCTCCCTTTTGCTCCATTTTTGGAAAAGCGTTTGGGGTAAGTGCTATCAAATCAAAGAAGCAACAAAGGTGCAGAAGGAAGGCACAGTGGGCCCCTGGGCCTAGGGAACAAGTTTGGAAGCCCTGAACTCTGCATTTGACACAGGAAGATGGATCCCTAACTCTAGATGCAGGCCAGGAGGGGAGGGCACTTCACTGCCTGATGAAAAACTCTCAGCCTGATGGGGGCCTTGGCTGGGCATCTCGGAAGCTACTCAGAGCAGCAGATGCATAGAAAGGCCGAAGTAATCGTACAAAATACATTCCTGGCATCTTTCAAGACTAGCCTTGGAGGCAGTCAGTGGTCCCAGGGTCCCGGTCACTGCTCTACTTGTCCAACCAGAGTTAACCACCACCTCAGCCAGGAGGCAATATGAGGCCATGTTCTGATGGTTGTGCCGGCCCCTGAGGAGCCCACCTGTCCACGGGCCCAGGACAAGATCCAGGTGTCAAGGAACGCCTTAACAGTGCTTGCCAACCAGGTACACAGGTCTCTTTCCCTCCTCCATTACAGGTCCAAGAGGACACAAGCCCACCAGCTTGGAAGGGTGGCAATGGGAAGATACGGAAGCAGACTTTGCTGTAGAAATGTAATTTTTTTCCTGGAGGCAGCAGGGAAATGAGGCAAGTTTTAAAAACAAGATCACCAGTTTTTATGCAATGGGTGAGAGGATGTAGGTTCTAGACAAGGAAGTTTCCAACCACCCAACATCCCCTCCTCAGCCCTGGACTTGGACTTCCAGATCCTAGCCGAGGCTTATTCCAGGTCATGATTCTTATGATAGCTTGCAGGCCCAAGACTGCTAGGAAGATGTTGGGAAGACTCTAAGCCATTCATTTATGTTCCTCACACTGACTAATGCTGTTTTGTTACCACTTTATCCATGTACTATCCAATTTAGTTTCCACAATAAACTGGTGGAGGAGGCAGGACCCAGAATATTATACCCATTGCACAGATAAGGGGGCTGAGGCCTAGAGACAAAAGGAATTAACTGCGACAACCCATGCCCCAACCATTGTTATCAACGCTTGGGGTAGAGCTGTTTATAACCTAGCTCTGATTATAACTCACTAACAGGAATGCGTTATAAATAACACAAGTGCTAGAAGTCAGTCAGTCTCAGGATCAAATCCCAGCTCAACCACTTACCGCACTATGAACTCTGGGGCACATCACTGACTATTTCTGACCCTCGTCGGGAAACTGAGACCATAGCGTTTATCTCATCGGGCTGTTTGTGAAGATAAAATGGGAAGAATTGTGAAGAGAGTGCTTGGCACATTTCTTGCTGCACCCAATCAGTATTTGTTCCTGTTAAGTTTGTAAATTATTCATTCCCAAACTGAATATGAGATGACTTATGAAATTTAGCACAAAGAAATCAGAACTGTGTGTGTCAGGGATGGAGGTAGAAAGAGTCAATGTATATCAGAAATCTTTTTAGTAGGTTTTTAATGAAATTATTTGCTAATTTCAAAATTATGTTCTTAAACAAAAGAAAATTACATAAAATGTACAGCAGGGATGCAAAAACAATGGAAAGGGACGAGAAACACGAACATGACCAGACACGGCAGGACAGGAAGCATTTTTGAGGGCGGAACTTAGCTTTGTATTGACCCTGGCAGCTGGCTGAGTTCTAAGTGACCAGGCATAGGCGGCAGGCAGATTTGTTCGTAAAGGCTCCCCAGCCCAGTTGCAAGGAGTCATTCTTGCAAGGACCCTTACATAAGCCACACCAGGTCACAGAGGGAACAGTGATTTTGCAAAAGGCAGAGCTCGCGTTTAGGAATGTTTCTCATTATAGAGGTCACCGGGACTCTGGCTGCCTGTCCCCAGGGCATACCGGCCAAGCGAGCTCCCCTGCACCCAGGGAACACTGCCCTGTGGTCAGCCCCCTGAATGCAGCTGGACCTCCATCTGGGCGGCACCCTCGCCCAGCACTGGTCTCTGAATGCTGTGGCATTTAGGAGTCTCCAAGAGGGTCTGGGACCCTCTTCCCCAACCTCCTCTCCCCTTCTCGCCTTTCTTCAACATCTCCTGCCTCACTAATGATGACATTTTCACCAAGTGGCAATGACAGGAGAAATTAGTTCACAGCCTTTGGCAACTGAACATTGAGCATTCAGATTAAACTTTCAAGGGGAAAATAGGATCTGCGCATGCAGGGAAATCATTTGGTATTTGGGAAAGACTTGAGGGGGGAACGGCCAGCACAAGCCACAGACCCTCAAGCAGGGCAGGAGGGGGAGTACCCAGGGGGCTGAGAGGCACAGACAGCCTGGCACACGCAGAAGCACACGACTGCACACACACGCAAAGTGGAGGGTCCACGTCGGCTCTTAACTACAACCAAAAACTGTCAAAGAGTTCTGTGGCTTAATGAGCCCGTCAGGCAGCGATGCACTGACTGTAACATTTCAGCTAATTGGCCACAGCATTTCTTTTCCATCAGTTCCCCTCTGGCTTCCCCACTCACCATCCCCCTCTTCCCAATCACCGAAAATTATTAAGAAAGCTTGGCATTCAGCAGGGCATGAGATAGCTTCTCCTCATGTGCCCCTGGCACTCTTCTCATCGTTTTTAAAGTCAGGGAATTAGACCTTATGAAGCGCTGTCCCATGTGACAGAACAAATTCCTACAGGGCGGGGGCATCACGTCAAGCTCTGCATTCCCATCCACCGGGCTGACAATATTCAGGAATAACTGTTTACTGAGCCCCCAGAGATGCCATATTGCTGTGCTCTGCACAATATGAAATTCTGGCCCTTGATCCTCCTTGAGTTGGGCAGTGGACAAGGCACATAGCCCCTTTCAGCAGCCCACAAGCTCTGACTCTGAGTCAGCCTTGGCACACCACTGCACCCACAGTGCCTGACACAGTACACCGATTTGGCCTTTGACAGATATTTATCATATATCTGTATGAAATAGGAGTTGCTCCCCAAAATGTCTAATGAGTTTAATTTAATTAAAAGCCTAGATTTCAATTGTTTTATCACAGGACCATGGCCATCAAACTTCCTGTGGACAAGAGAACAGGGAATACTGGATTCTCTGGCTGGCTCTGGCTTTTTCTGGCTTCCTGGTCTTTAGGCCTTGGGTTTTTTCCTCTTGTGAAATGAGGTTTTGACCTCTAAAACCCCTTCCAGCACTCTCATTTAGGCTAGAAGGACAATTCTCCCTGGCTTAAATTAATAGCGGGGTATGAAAGACTAATTCTTCTCTCTCTCTCCATCTCTCTGTCTTCCGTGTTGGATCCACTCACAGCCTATCCTCACCTCATGGTGGCAAAACGGCTGCCAGGAACTCAAGGCCTTAGCAGCCCCAGCAGAAAAGCACATAGCAAAGAGTGCTCCACAGCAGTCTAAAACAAAGTTCTGAAATTCAAACGCAATGGGAAATGTGGTCACATGACCATCTCAAGAAAAATCCAATAGTCTGATTGGCCAGTTAGGTCTAGGCCCACTATGACCAGAAGTTCTTGAGTTGAGAAAAGGTGGTCTCCAAAGGGAATACAGAAAGGCAATGGATGCTAGATTGGCTTCAGGATTGGCTCCCAGGGCCCCTGAGAGGTTAGAAGAGGTTAAACTAATTTTGTAAGAGTTCTGGTATGTTGAACTAAATGAATAAATGCCAGAAGATGGTTATAAAAATGATGAGATATTCTTAATGTATACTTTTAACAAGCAAATGTTTTCACACAAAGGGATTAATCCAGTGTCCTAGTGCTAATCACAGAACAAATGCAGTTGATTTAAAACATTAATTCACAGAGCACTGCCAGCTCTGTGCTCCATTAATGACACACACGTTGCTGCTGAAGGGATGGACGTGCTCTGACTGTGAGCGAGGCCTCCAAGGGCACCATTTTCCTCATAGTTATCGTAGATTTGCACAGTTTTCATGACAATCTTCTGACAGCTGGCAGTAAAGTGTCTTGTGAAAGAGAGGTCTTTCTGCAATTCACACTAAGTCATCACATGAATTTACAGCAGACTCTATTTATCAGTAGACCATATCAGAAGTCTAATTTTGAGGCCCTTTTGTAACAGTGAGGCAGAGTCTCTCTTGCTCCCATCCTCACACACAAATAGTAAAACCCCTGTTGTTCAGTTGCTCAGTCATGTCCGACTCTTTGGGACCCCATGGACTTGAGCACGTCAGATTTCCCTGTCCTTCACCATCTCCTGGAGTTTGCTCAAATTCATGTCCATTGAGTCTGTGATGCCAGCCAACCATTCATCCTCTGTCATCCCTTTCTCCTTCTGCCTTCAATCTTTCCCAGCATCAGGGTCTTTTCCAACGAACTGGCTCTTTGCACCAGGTGGCCAAAGTATTGGAGCTTCAGCTTCAGCATCAGTCCTTCCAATGAATATTCAGGGTTGATTTCCTTTAGGATTGATTAGTTTGATCTCCTTGCTGTAAAACTCCTAAAGTCCAGCTAAAAATAGGGGAGGAAAAGGTAGGGAGGAAGAGGAAAGTTCGCTTATTGAAATTCTAATTTTAAGCTACTTTTAATCTACTAATACCGTGGTTCTTTTTTGCGACTAATTTTTCAACAAAGTCAGAAATCACTCAGGATAGGAAGGTGGGCTGAACACAGCAGAGGATCCTGCAGGTTAATCAGAAGCATCCTTCCCACCTATTTGAATCTGAAAGATTTGTAGGTAATGGAACACACCACTCTCAGTCTGGGAGAGCACACAGCCCAAGGGAACAGCAGCTTTAGCTTAGTATTTTAAGGTTTCAAAAGGGAGATGGGGATTTGAACTTTCTGAAGTAATGGCTCACAGAAAAACCCCATAGAATCAGACTTCTGATGGGAGCAGACAGAACCCTTTGGAAGATGATAATGCCTCAAGCGGAGTGTGACTCCTCAGGCAGGAGAGCGTTAGCAGCTGTTGTAGTACTGATCCTGTGCATTGGAAGACCTCCTTCTTATTAAGAGAGACTGTGCTTCCTTGGTGGCTTAGAAGGTAAAGAGTTGGCCTGAAATGCAGGAGACCTGGGTTTGATCCCTGGATCTGGAAGATCCCCTAGAGAAGGACATGGCAACCCACTCCAGTATTCTTCTGCCTGGAGAATTCCGTGGACAAGGGAGCATGGTGGGCTACAGTCCATGGAATCACATAGACTAGGACACGACTGAGCAACCAACACACACATACGTGAAGAAAGAATTATGGGGGGCGGGGTGGAGTGGGCTCACACAGTCATGGTGTTTTCAAAGGTTTGGGGGTCTAAACAAAAAGCTCCCTCCACTGTTTTGGATTCTTTGCGTTTCTCTGGCTGTCTGTGGGACTGGCGTTGCTGATTTTCTCTGACAAAGACTCATTCGACATGAGCTCAAATGAAAACATTAATAGTGAAATGAGGAGGTAATTAGAGGTCCTGAGTTTAATTTTGCTGACATTATGCTGATTCTGTTTGAAGGGTCGAGAGGGTCTTCCCACCCTCTAGTAAGCAATTACTACCCAGTGCCTGGTACCAGCACCTCTGCCTGGAGGGCTGGCTCTACAGCCTTTCAATCAAGCAAGCAACATTAAATGGGATGGCGCGTGGGGGAGGGGACTGTGGGGATGGGGTAGGGGCGGGGTAAACCTCTGAAACTTACCCTCCCGGGGACAGCAAGTCCGAGAGTGATGGAGAGACTCGCGGAGGGCAGGGAGAGGCCTTCAGGAGTGGCAGAAGAGACTACAAGGGGATGAAAAGGAGGGGCAAGGGCAGGCGAAGAGAGAGTGGAGAGGTGAGGGAGACAGAAGGTGGAGTGGGGGTGGGGGGAGAGCGCGGGAAAGAAAAGAGACAGGAGAGATGAGACGTGTGGGAGAGAAAAATGGAGATGAGGCGTGGACAGGCGATGGGGCAAGGTGAGCGGGGAAGGGAGGGGGCGGTGAGAGACAGCAAAAGCAGCCTTCTCTGCGGCCGCAGGGTCACCACCCCCGCCCTGTGCTGTGTCCCCGGCCCGCTGTCCCCGCGCCCACTGCCCGAGGGCTCCCCCAGAGCCGGGTTGAGCCGGCCCGGGGCGACGCGGCACCGCGCGGCCTCTGCCCGACGGGCCAGCGGCATCCAGTCCCGGGGAGGCCGCGGGAACCCGCGAAGGTCGAGACGCATCGACCCGTCTCCTAGCTCTGGGATTGATGACGGGAGGGGCGGCCATCGATCCCGTCGCCCCGCCGCTCGGATTGAGGACACGGGCGTTTACTGGCGGCGCGCTTCCCACCGGGCAGGCGAGGCCGGGATAAATGGGAGCAATTGGGCCGGGCGGCGACGAGGCACATCTGCCCCGCGCGGGTGCCGCGGCCCGGGCTCCCTGCAATTAGGGCTGAGTGTCTAAATCGGCCAGGTTCACCGCGGAGCATGTTCAGCGCCTTGTTTACCGCCGAGACGTGCTCGGCCAGCTCCCCGCAGCCCGCCCGCCGGGCGCTGTGCCTGCGTGAGCCGCGGGGAGGCCGGGGCGGTGGGCGCGGCGCCTGGGGGTAGGGGGGCGCAGCACGGGGTTCAGTTCTCCCATCTGCTTCTAGACCCAGGGTGGGCGCGGGCCGCTTGGGGCCTAGTGTGGTCTCCACACTCGGGGACCCGGTGACACCGCTAGCCCATCGGTTGTTAGAGGAGTGAATGGGATCTAGTAGCTTGGCTCGCGGAGGTCATCAGGACCGCGCCCTGCAGGAAGGCAGGATTCAGATCCAGGAAGTTCACCGCAGTATGTCCAGTACAAGCAGATTCACCATCAGTTAACGGGTGCTCCATAAACATAAGTTAAATCAATGAAGGAATGCTGCTGCTAAGTCGCTTCAGTCGTGTCCGACTCTGAGCGACCCCACAGACGGCAGCCCACCAGGCTCCCCCGTCCCTGGGATTCTCCAGGCAAAACACTGGAGTGGGTTGCCATTTCCTCCTCCAATGCATGAAAGTGAAAAGTCAAAGTGAAGTCGCTCAGTCGTGTCCGACTCCTAGCGACCCCATGGACTGCAGCCCACCAGGCTCTTCTGTCCATGGGATTTTCCAGGCAAGAGTATTGGAGTGGGGTGCCATTGCCTTCTCCGCCTCAATCCCTACTTGATAACAAATGGAGGTCCCACTCACCCATGGACCGAAGGCCCAGGGCCCCCGAATAGGAATCACTAATACTCCTAATATAAACTCACTCTCACTGATGAGCAGTCCTATGTGCTAACACACGGCTAGTCTCATGCACCATTTAATACCTGCTTAGGAGACAGAGAGTGTTATTCCTGTTTCACTGTTGAGGAAACCGAGGTCAGGCAGTTAAGGACCTGTCTCCAGGGCCCCAGCTGCTAAGTGGGGAACAGGGCTTGAACCCAGAACCTCTAGCTTCACTCCCAGCCTCCCTCTCCTCCCTTGTTGTTGTTGTTCTGTTGCTCAGTCACGTGGGACTCTTTACCACCCCATGGACTTTACCCACCAGGCTTCCCTGTCCTTCACTATCTCCCAGAGTTTGCTCAAACTTATGGCCATCCAGTCGGTGATGCCATCCAACCATTTCATCCTCTGTCGTCCCCTTCTCCTCCTGCCTCCAGTCTTTCCCAGCAGCAGGGTCTTTTCCAAGGAGTCAGCTCTTCACATCAGGTGGCCAAAGTATTGGAGTTTCAGCTTCAGCATCAGTCCTTCCAATGAGTATTCAGGGTTGATTTCCTTTAGGATTAACTGGTTTGATCTCCTTGCTCTCCTCCCTACAGCACTCAACAGCAGCGTTTACACAAGATCCAGCCTAGCAAATATCTTGGGAAGGAATGACTATTAGTATATATTTCCAAAATCAGTCTTCTGACTGCATGTCTTTTCTTCCATTCTTCAACCATCTACCAGGAATGGTATGGGGGAGGAAGGGTCAGGGGGTGAATGCGGGAGGTGGGGGGCGGGGTGGGGAGAGAAGGTAAGCACATGTGCCTGAGAACAACCTCAATGGACTGAAGGCAGCCCCCACGCTGTGGAAGCAGACAGACTAGGAAAGCAGGTTTATCAGGCTGCTCTGTCTGCCATAACAAAATACCGCAGACTGGGTGGCTTAAACAGTAGAAATCTATCCTGTCACAGTTCTAGAGACAGGAAGTCCAAGACTCCTGGCCAGCACGATTGATCTCTGGGGTGAGCTCTTTCGTTGGGTTGCAGATGGACATTTTCTCTGTGCATGCCCCTACAGAGATCTCTGCTGATTCTTCCTCTTCTTATAGAGACACTAGTCTATTGGATCAGGGACCCACCCCATGACCTCACTTAATGTAATTACTTCTCTAAAGGCTCTATCTTCTGACACAGGCATGGTAAACACATGAATTGGGGAAGGGGGGGCACACAATTCAGTCCTTTACAGCAGACTTTATTTTCTTGGGCTCCAAAATCACTGCAGATTGTGACTGCAGCCATGAAATGAAAAGACGCTTGCTCTTTGGAAGAAAAGCTATGACCAACCTAGGCAGCATATTAAAAAGCAGAGACATTACTTTGCCAACAAAGGTCCATCTAGTCAAAGCTATGGTTTTTCCAGTAGTCATGTATGGATATGAGACTTGGACCATAAAGAAGCTGAACGCCAAAGAACTGATGCTTTTGAACTGTGGTGTTGGGGAAGACTCTTGAAAGTTTTTTGGACAGAAAGGAGATCAAACCAGTCCATCCTAAAGAAAATCAGTCCTGAATATTCATTGGAAGGACTGATGCTGAAGCTGAAACTCCAATACTTTGGCCACCTGATTTGAAGAGCCAACTCATTGGAAAAGACCCTGATGCTGGGAAAGACTGAAGGCAGGAGGAGAAGGGGACAACAGAGAACAAGATGGGTGGATGAGTTTAAGCAAGCTCTGGAAGATGGTGAAGGACAGGGAATCCTGGCATGCTGCAGTCTAGGGGGTTGCAAAGAGTTAGACACCTAAGTGACTGAACATCAACAGCAGGGAAGAGGGAGATGGAGGGACAACTATAGCCCATGTCCTTGGTAAGAGCGAGGCCAGGTGACCAGCAAGGTACTGTGGGAGCCAGAGAAGAAATGGGTTAACTTTGTGAACAAAGGGGCTTTGGAATCAAGTCCTAGAATCCTGGCAGAACAGAGTCAGATCAGAAGAGACAATATAATCCATCTCATTTGTCGGATGGGAAACTGAGGCCCAGGAACAAGAACTTATGGCTGCAGTGCAGGAAGAAAATGGTGGACGGTTGCCAGCCACTGGTATGCTTGGGCATCAGCTGCTCTTCCCCCGAGAAAGGCCAGAGCCAAAGGTCAAGGCTCTTCCAACCATTGCATTGGGTTTCTCCAGTGGGTGACTGGGGAGGGAGAATTGGCAGGCTGGGCCCTGAGAGTATGGAGCCAGCTGCAAGAAGGAAGGGGAGGAGTGGGGAGGGAGTCCAGTCCTCAAGGAAGAGAGGGATCAGGCGACATCAGGCTCCCCTCCCTCCAGATTTACTCAATATCCCCCTCCTCATCTTCCCCCCAATCTAAACCCCCTCCACCAGGGTGCCCACTGGAAGCAGATGGGCTCAGACCGACTATGGTAGCCAGAGATGACCATGGAACCCACAAAAAGCTGTTCTACCCCATGAGTGACCTGTAGGACAAGATGCCTTGGAAGGATTTTAAACAGGGGAGGGGAGTGTGGTTGAAGGGTCATCTTCACTTACTGATTCAACTAATCACTATTTATTGAATGCCTACCTGAATATTCATTGGAAGGATTGATGCTGAAGCTCCAATACTTTGACCACATGGCGCAAAGAACTGACTCATTGGAAAAGACCTTGGTGCTGGGAAAGATTGAGGGCAAGAGGAGAAGGGGGCAACAGAGGACAAGATGGTTGAATGGCATCATCAACTCAATAGACATGAGTCTGAGCAAACTCTGGGAGATAGTGAAGGACAGGGAAGCCTGCAGACCTGCAGTTCCTGGGGTTGCAAAGAGTCAGACATAACTTAGCACGTGAACAACAACAACTTTACACCAGGCACTGACCTAAACACCTGGGACACATCACAGAACAAACGGGCACATTTTAACAGAGAGCACATTTCAGTGCGGCAGGAAGAGAAGAATTACACAATAAAAAGGAACATGGTGAATAAACGTATTGCATGGTATGTTAGAAGGGGACGAGTACCGTACTAATGGCGTATGGAGAGATTAGGGGAAGGGAGACGGATATGATTATAAAGAGGGTAGCAAGGTAGGCCTCATTGACTAGATAAGATTTCAGTGAAGACTTGAAGGCTGTAGGGGAGGCTGCCATGCAGAGATCAGCAGGAAGAGTGCTCTCAGCAGAGGAAACGGCCAGTGCAAAGGCCCTGAGGCAGAAGCATCTCTGCCAGTTTGAGGACTAGCAAGGTTCTCAAAAATAAAAGTGTCACACTAACAGCAATATCAGTTTTTAATGCCTCAAAATAGCCTTTAAAATATCCCAGTACCTGATGAACCTATTTGTAAGACAGGAATAGAGACACAGATATGTGGCCATAGAGAGAGGGAGAAAGAGTGGGATGAATTGAGAGAGTAGCGTTGAAACATATATATTACCATATATAAAAGAGATAGCTAGTGGGATGTGGTTGTATAACACAGGAAGCTCAACCCTATGCTCTGTGACAACCTAAAAGGGTGAAAGGAAGGCTTAAGAGGAGGGAACATATGAATATTTATGGCTATTCATGTTGTTGTATGGCAGAAACCACATTGTAAAGCAATTATCCTCAAATTGAAAATTTAAAAAAAAATCACAGTACGTTGGAAAACTCAAAGCCAGCCTCGGGAGCAGTGAAGGAAGGGACTGGGCTGGTTGCACACACTAGTTCAGAGTGGAGACTCTGGAGGTCTTGCTGCCATGGGACTCTGAGCAAGCTCCTCATCCCTTTGTGTACCAGCTCCCTCACCCACAACATCTGGATGAATGAAGATCCCCACCTCTCACAATGGTTTTGAGGCCTAAATGAGAGGACTGATGTCAATACTTAACAAGTTATTCAGTACCTTTTTAGTGTGTGATAAACATGAACTATTATTTCCATATAATTATTATTTCCATACGACATCAGGTTTTGAACCTGAACCCCAAGTCTTCTTCCAGGACACTTTTGATTACCCCAGTAATAGTAGTAATAACAACATATTCTGAGTACTGACTCTGTGCCAGGCCCTGTACTAGCATTTCATATGAACTATCCTTTTTTCCCCCTTCACCACAAGAGGACCTGAGATTCTAGAGGTGCTCACTGGCCCAGGATCACACAGGTATAAGATGGGCAAATCAGAATTCAAATCCAGGTGAGTTTGGCTGCAGGCCCTGCATTCCTCATCATTAACCTCCCCAGCCTCCTGAAGCTCCCGACAGCAGCCTCCTCCATGGGGACAGAGGTGTGAATATCTGTGCCTCTTGGTTCTTCACATAAATTAATTCAAGGTGTCATTACTCTGCCCACTGGTGACAAGCTAGAATAGCTCACTAGCCACCCACGACACAGACTATTTCTGACAGGCAGACCAAGTAGCAGCTGACGTCAGCCACCAAGGTAAGATTTATTCTGGATTCTGACGCCCCTTCTCTATCACCTGCATGTGCTGCAGGCGAATGTTTCTATCGCTTCATTTAGTGGTTTCTGGGGCTTCCCAGGTGGCGCTAGTGGTAAAGAACCTGCCTGCCAATGCAAGAGACATAAAAGACATGGATTCGATCCCTGAGTCGGAAAGATCCCCTGGAGAAGGAAATGGCAACCCACTCCAATATTCTTGCCTGGATAATCCCATGGACAGAGGGGCCTGGGGACTACAGTCCATGGGGTCGCAAAGAGTCAGACAAAACTGAAGCGACTGAGCACAGGGCGTAATTTGCTGATGGAACCAGACAGTGTTGGAATCACCTGGAGAGAGTGGTGGAAAACTTCTAAATGGACTTGGGCCATGTCTTCCAATAGCTCATGGTTCCTGACTATCTCCTAAGGGCCCTTCCTTCCATCGGGCTGGGAGGGAAGAAGGATGAGCCAGTCATTCCTTGCTTCCAGGTGGCTCCTGAAGAGTGCAGAGCTAGATACAAACGTACAAGCAGAAACCAGCTGCAGCCTACATCCCTCCATCACTGGGGATCTCTCTTTGGACTCTGATTCATTCTTTCCTGTCTCAGGATGAAACCTCTATCAAGCCCCATGGTTTTCTGGGCTCTTTCAATCATGAGATCTATTCTGTTTCCATAATTTAAAATCAGCACATGAAAAGATGCTCAACATCACTCATTATCAGAGAAATGCAAATCAAAACCACTATGAGGTACCTTTTCACGCCAGTCAGAATGGCTGCGATCCAAAAGTCTACAAGCAATAAATGCTGGAGAGGGTGTAGAGAAAAGGGAACACTCTTACACTGTTGGTAGGAATGCAAACTAGTACAGCCACTATGGAGAACAGTGTGGAGATTCCTTAAAAAACTGGAAATAGAACTGCCTTATGATCCAGCAATCCCACTGCTGGGCATACATACTGAGGAAACCAGAATTGAAAGAGATATGTGTACCCCAATGTTCATCACAGAACTGTTTATAATAGCCAGGACATGGAAGCAACCTAGATGTCCATCAGCAGATGAATGGATAAGAAAGCTATGGTACGTATACACAATGGAGTATTACTCAGCCATTAAAAAGAATACATTTGAATCAGTCCTAATGAGGTGGATGAAACTGGAGCCTATTATACAGAGTGAAGTAAGCCAGAAAGAAAAACACCAATACAGTATACTAACGCATATATATGGAATTTAAAAAGATGGTAACAATAACCCTGTGTACGAGACAGCAAAAGAGACACTGATGTATAGAACAGTCTTTTGGACTCTGTGGGAGAGGGAGAGGGTGGGATGATTTGGGAGGATGGCATTGAAATACATATAATATCATATATGGAATGAGTTGCCAGTCCAGGTTCGATGCACGATACTGGATGCTTGGGGCTGGTGCACTGGGACGACCCAGAGGGATGGTATGGGGAGGGAGGAGGGAGGAGGGTTCAGGATGGGGAACACATGTATACCTGTGGCAGATTCATTTCAATATTTGGCAAAACCAATACAATATTGTAAAGTTTAAAAATAAAATAAAATTAATAATAAAGTTTCAAAAAAAAATAAATAAATAAAATCAGCACCTAGGATACTTTTTCCCTCTTCCATAAATGTGCCCGGGGGAGAAGTGATGAAGGACAGGAGACTTTTTTCGTACGTCTGAGTCATTATGTGCCTTAGTTAGTTAAAGTTTGATGCCCTCGGAATGACTGGTGTACTGTGGCCATCCAGTGTAGTCTCTGGTCCTCACCTCCGCTTTTGCAGGCACTTCTTGGATTCCTCTCCTTTGGTTTGGGCAATGCCTCTCCTCCAGGTAACAGATCAGATCTCAACCCAAGACTGATCCCCAGTCAGTCCTGGGCTGACTGACAGCTCCCCAAAGATGTCCACGTGCTAATCCTCCCTGGAACCTGTAAGCATGTTACCTGACATTGCAAGGGGACTTGGCGATGTGATTAAATTAAGGATCTTGAGATGGAGAGATTATCCTGGATTACCTGAGCTGGCCCAGTGTCACCACAAGGGTCCTTACAGGAGGAAGGTGGGAGGGTCACAGTCAGAGAGAAGATGTGAGGACAAAAGCAGAGGTCAGAGAAGGGGAAAGACGCTACACTGCTGGCTTTGAAGGTAGAAGAAAGGGGCCATGAGACAAGAAAAGCAGATGGTCTCAAGATAACTGGAAAAATAAGGAAATGAATTCTCCCCAGAGCCTCTGGAAGGAACACGTTTCTTCCCATGGGCCATTTTAGACTTCCAACGTACAGAACTGAGAAAAACAAATGTATATTGTTTTAAGCCACCAAGTTTGTGGTCATTTGTTACAGAAGCAACAGGAAACTAATACACCCTTTTTTTGGCTAGGGTCCCTGCACCCTTCCAGGAAGCCCCATGGTGATGATATTAGGTTGGCTGCCTTCCACAGGGTCCACATCTGGTTCTCAGAAAAAAACATTCCTTAACACCAACCTACGGAGAGCACAGCTTGGAAACCGAGGAGGCACTCTCCTCTTTGCCACAGCGGGTGGCACCAGTCACAGTCTCACCTTTAGACTCCAAGAATAAGTCTCGTCAGCATCCTATATTTGCCAAACTCGAAGAGACCTACTGGAAAAGGAAATGGCAACCCACTGCAGTATTCCTGCCTGGAGAATCTCATGGACAGAGGAGCCTGGGGGGGCTACTCCATGGGGTCACAAAGAGTCGGACACAACTGAGCATGCACACTCAAGAGACCTACACCATGCCACCAAACAGTGCTCTGAATCTCCTCCTTCCTGGCCTGAGGTGAGGAGGAAGCAGCCCCTCTCCCACACTGAGTAGGCAGGAGAAACCTCTCACCTGAGGTACATTCTTCAAACATTCCCTCTCCCACCTTCCCAAGCCCCAGCCCTTCCTGGGACTAACACACCATTGTAAATTGACTATACTAAAGTTAAAAAAAAAAAAAAGAATGGGAGATTTTATATTAAAATTTTTTAATTAAAAAATAAAAAAGTGAGGAGAGAGACACAGAAGACATTTTCCCTTAGTGCCTCCAGAAGCAACCAACCCTGCTGACACTTAGGGTTTGGACTTCAGGCCTCCAGAACTATAAGAGAATAAATGTCTGTTGTTTTAAGTCACCCAGCTTATGATTATCTGCTGTGGCAACCCTAGGAAACTAATACAGATGCTAATCAATTTTGTCTCCTCTAAGCAAGATGAGTATGTAAAGTCAGTAATTATTTGGTCCCCAAGTGGATCTTTAAAGTAAATGAGCCATAAGGATCCAGCTGCCATCTCTGATGGGAGAGATGGACCAACGAAGATCTGGTCCCACTCTGTCCCATTCTGATGAATGGAGGGGGAAATGCTATAAGAAGACCAACCACAGGATCAGCTGTGGTTTCCTTGACACCATGCCCCTACTGGGTGCTGGGAGACCCAGTCAACCTGACTTTCCTCAAAACAAGCACCTTTAGCTCAAAACAAGCCGTGGACCAAGGTGACTCACTAATGCTACAAGCATCTCAAACTTATCCACCCCCAGGAAGAGCATCTGGGCCTCAGGGTATCTGCTAAGAACAGGAAACAGGGGCTATGGATGCCTCTCCCATCTTCTTGTTTATTGAGGGGAGGGGGAGACAGTTAAGCCCATAGGAGGCTGCCTAAATTTCCATCTCAATGGTGTCACTTTACAACTCTGGGACATTAGGCAAATTATTTAACCTGTGTGTGCCTCTGTTTCCTTGTCAATAGAATGAGGTTAATTGTACTTAATGTTGTTGAAAGTCTAAAAGAAATAATATACATAAAGCATTTAGCATGGTGTCTTGTGTAAGCACTCAACAAATATTAGCTATGATGGATATTAAGCATTCTCAGCATCCAGTCAGTAGGGCCCTGCTACCTTTAATACTTCGCGTTGAGTGCTTTCTAGTCTATGGAGGTGAGCTTGGGACACCCAGAATAAACTGTTTCCTCTTCCTTCACTTCATCCAGCTACTCAAGAGGCAAAAAACCAGACACATCTATCAGAAGGACATACACACAATAAAAGAGAAAGAGCAAGTAACCAAGAACAAATACAGAAGAATGGAAAAACCTTAACAGTGTCAGGAAGAGCTCTTCTCATGAACAAAATGTGTGTGTAAAAGAGTTAGAGAACAGAGAGTCTAAAAGCTTGTTTGGAGTAAGACGAACCTACAAGGAACAAACAGCTGGGGGCCAGTGATGCGATGTTTCCCGAAACAGAAGGAAAGCAGGCACATACTCAGCCTTCGTTTTGCTGGACTCAGGTTTGCTTCCACTTAGAGCAGGCAGAACACCCACTGCTGGGAAATGAGGCCTAAATAGCTAAGGAGATTGTAAGCAAGCCCCAGGATCAGAGTAAGGACATCTGCAGGTCACCAGGGAACTGCAGACCTGGCTGCAGAACCTTACAGTAAGTGGAAGAATCACAGCGTTTGGGGATGCTAGGAAATAAGACAGAAAAAAAGTGTCCTGATCTTTGAAATGAGTATAAATTGGAAAGATTCTACAGCCTGGGGAACTGAATGATAAAAGCCTGCACATTTTAGAATGTATGCCTGCAGGGGGAAAATATACAGTGATTTGAAGCTTGAGTTCACATGTGAATAAATGATACCTTTGGCCCTGGAAACTTTATTCAGTTTTCTTTCTAACCTCTTCATCCCCTTCTCTGCATCTCTGCAACCTGAGGGATATTAACTTGGGCTCTACTGTTATCTACTGATGTGATAGGCAGAATAATGGCCTCAAAAGATGTCAACATCCTGATCCTTAGAACCTGTGAATATGTACGTTACATGGCAGGAGGGAATTAAGGTTGTAGACAGAGTCAAAATTGCTAATTAACTTTGAGATCACCTTGAAATGGGAAGATTATTCTAGACTATCTGGGTCAGCCAATGTAATGACAAGGGTCCTTCCAAGTAGGAGTAGGAATTTCAGAGAGAGGAGATACGATGATGGAATCAGAGGTAGCAGGGATGCACTTGGAAGATGGAGAAAGGGACCATGAGCCAAGGAATAGAGGCAGCACCTAGAAACTGGAAAAGGCCAGGAAGGAGATTCTTCCCTTCAGCCTCCAGAAGAAATGAAGCTCTGCCAACACCTTGATTTTAGTTCATGAAGCCTGCCGCAGACTTCTGATCAACAAAACCATAAGAGAATAAAGTCGTGTTGTTTTAAGCCACTTAATTGTTTTAGCTTGTTACAGCAGCAATAGGAAACTAATACAACTGGTTTCTGCACCATCTTACAATGATTTACTTATCAGTGAACATGGAGTCTTTTCTGCCTTTGGCCTCTCTGCCTCATTTCCCCACATGGCTCTCCCTACCAGACTAGAACGAAAGCTCTGAGTTCACAGTCCCCAGGGTTGCTGCCAGAAAACAATAAAGATGAAGCTCTTCTCTTATTTCCAGTTCAGATTTCTCCATGGAAGCGCTCTACTTGGCATGTCCAGGCAGGCAACGGCTCCACCAGAACTGAGTGGTCTGAGGTGGGAGGCAGAGAAGATAGTATTTGCCCAAGAGAGGAGGAACTAGTACCACAAGAAGAGAGGGGAGCGCATGGCTGCTTCCTTCTACCAGCTCCAGAGCTGCGAGGACAGCTCTTTGAAAGACCATGTTCATCCTCTCTGGCTCAGGAGCTGACACCAGGTCTGATGCTTGGTGGATGCTCAGCTGTGGCTATTGATCAACAGGCTATGCCTTCAGTGGGTTGGGCATGGGTGCTCCCAGATGGAAATGAGGAAAAGCACTGTCTGCAGTTGGGGGTGGAGGAATGCTTGGTGAGGCACATTTCATGCCCTCGGGGGGTCAGTCTCAAGAGTTCATAACTGAGGGGAGAGAGAGATAAATTAGGAGTTTGGCGTTAATATATACACACTACTATATATAAAATAGGTAAACAAAGACCTACTGTATAGCACATGGAACTATATATCTTAGAGTAACCTATAATGGAAAAGAGTAGATAGATAGATAGATACGTATAACTGAATTACTTCACTGTACACTCAAAACTAAGACAATATTGTAAATTAGCTATACAGTTTATTCTTGGCCAGTACATCATTCATCCTTTTAAAGTCAATTAACTAATTAGGGTCATTCCCTGAATCTTGTTAAGACTGGTAATTGAAGTTGCCACAATTGTGTTTTAAAGGGAGAAGAAATAAAGACTGGCAGGTGGTAGGAACTGCTGTCTGGGGTAGAGGTTCGTGGTGTAGTTTGCTTTTTTTTTATAAGTGTCCTCACCTATGTTTTCATCATTCTTTTCCATGGAAACACTAGCTGAGGGACATTAATTTGTCTCAGATTGCCCCTCTTTCAAGAGGGTTCTCTCATCAAAAACTGACTGTTCCCAGCAGCTGAGCCTGCAGACCCTTCAGGAAATTCAGCTGTGCTCATGGCATCACCCATGAGGCTGTGGTACCTCAACATCAGGAAGCATCCCTTGGAAGAAGTCAGCCCGGGGCAGGGGTGAGGCCAGAGGTGGAACACCAGCCACCAAGTCCCAAAGGAGTTTCCTAAGCATAAGCCTCTCGAGACAGTAAGGTCAAAGCTCGGGGAGGTTAACAGCAATGAAAGAAAGGTCAGAGCCAAACCTGCAACTAAGCCACTCTAAGAGGAAGCTAGGAAATGTGGATCTGGCAAAAGGAAGGTCCAGATTCATGCTGGAGAGGGAGATACTGTGGATACAAGTAGCGACTCTAGGTGTGGTTCCTGGGAACACTTGCGTGACTGTAACATTTTCTCTTAAAGGGATATGGTGCAACTTAATAATTGTCCCATCCTTTTTGTTTCTTTATTTTCTCAACCTCTATACATCGCTTTCCTTCTTCCTCCTTCTCCCACCCCTTCCTTACTCCTTCCACAAGCATTTATCAAGGGTCTCTTTTGTGCCTGTGTTACAAGAGGTAGATTACAGCATGGAGAGCCTGAATTCTTCTTTGAATAGATGCCCAAGAGTGTCGGTGATTTAAAACTCAATACCTGTAAACAACTTGTGAGCATACCATATTTTAGTGCCTGTCTGTGTTTAGTCAAATACTGAGAACATATGTCTCTTTGTAAATCTACTCCAAGGACTGCTAAGAGTGATTCAGAAAACACTCTGAAACGTGCCAGCTTCCGTTGGGATTTGCTCAGAAAGAGCTCACTAATCTGTCCCCAGACCTCCCCACCTTCTCACCCTCCCTGTGATCCCCAAAGAAAGAATCACCTGCAGTTCAGCATCCCTGGCAAGGTAGACAGAAGTGGCATGCTGGTGGCCCCCTCATGGTATCTATCCAGCTCCAGTGGTTAATAACAGTGCTTCCAAGAATGAAGTAAAAAGGGCCATATGACTTGCAGGAAAAACAAAGGCACTAAAATTTAACAGGGGAGTAAAATTTGTTTATGGACCTCACTAAAAAAAGTTGCTGAGTATTGAGTCTAGAGACCCATGTTACTGCTGTTGATTGGGACTTTATTTATTTATTTATTTATTTTTTGGTGGGGAAGGGAGGTACGTTTGCTTTTTTCTGGTTTGGATAACTGCTTATTATTGTTGCTTTCAGGAGACATTATTTAACCAGATGTTTATCAACAACCCAGGAAACCATAATGATGTAAAAACTACTTATTCAATAGATCACTGAGCTTAAAGCATGAATTTCATAGAATGCTCTAGCCAGAGTTTTATAGAGTGATTTTATGTGTGTGTGTGCGTGTGTGTGTTGTGTGTTAGTCACTCAGTTGTGTCTGATTCTTTGCAACCCCATGGACTGTAGCCCGCCAGGCTCCTCTGTCTGTGGAATTCTCCAGGCAAGAATACAGGAGTGGGTTGCCAATTACTAAAATATGACCTTGGACAAGTTACCTATGAACTCTGAATCTCAACTCCCTTATCTGTAAAGTGGAGAAAATAAGAACTACATTGAGAAGTTCTTACTGTAGTTCTCAGTGTAGAATTACATTCTACATTGAGAAGTTCTTGATGTAGTTCTTATTTCCCTTGCTTTACAGATAAGGGAGTTGAGATTCAGAGTTCATAGGTAACTTGCCCAAGGTCATACTTTAATAAAATTGCGGTGCCAGGACTCAGCTTTCAGTCCATGTAACTTCAGTGCCTGTGCTCTATTTGCCATACTGCTTCCCAATTGCCCAGTTCTGACGGGGCTTTCTGGAATGTTCTGATGGGCCATTGTGGGAGGGCCCAGACAGCCAGAAGAGTAGTGCTGTGAAATGTTTCCAGTTGATCCTGACCTACTACAGTGGTCATTCTCCACAAAAGGTAAGCAGAGCTGTTCACTGTTGGACCACAAATGATGAATTGCTTTGCTCTGAAGTATCGACATCTACCCAGTGACTCAGACTCCACAAAGATCAACAAGGTGGGATTTCCCTGGTGGTCCAGTGGTTAAGACTCTGCACTCCCAATGCAGAGGGCCAGAGTTCAATCCCTGGTCAGAGAATTAGATCCCACATGCTGCAACGTAGAGTTCCCATGAGGCCGCTCAGAGTTCCCTACATTCCACATGCCACCACCAAGACCCCACACAGCCAAATAAATAAAAATAAATAAAATAAATATTTTATAAAAGGTCGAAAAGGAGACGTGTGCAAATATTTAGTTTATCCAATTTGGATCAAGATATTTCTCAAAACCAAACTCTACCATTTATCTTGTTTCAAAATCCTTGTTAATCTTCCATTCTTCACTTTGGAAAACACAGGATCACCAAAGCAATATGAAATTATTTCTTCTACCCTTTCTCTTCCTTTGACATAATTAATCTTATCAAGTGCCAACTGTGCCAAGTACTCAAAAATCATTTCTCACTTTTTTCACTCATTTCTTTCATTCAACAATCTTGTGGAGTAGATATTAACATATTTTCAAAATATCTTGTATATGAACTCTTTATTGATTCAAAGAATATTCACTGAGCATTCATTAACTGAATACCAGAAAATGTTCTAAGGTCTCAGTATAAAATAGTAACAGAGTAGATGTTTATGGTTATTTATTTATGCATAACAAAGCTTTTGAAACTTATTGACTTGATAAGAAAAATTAAACAAGACCTAAATAAATAGGAATATGTGCTCATGAATTGGAAGACTCAGTTGTTTAGTTATTGTTAAGATGACAGTTTTCCTCAAATTGATCTACATATTCAATATTACCCCAAATGAAAATGCCAGAAGGTCATTTTTGTAGAAATTGACAGGCTGATGCTAAAATTTACATAGAAAAGCAAAGACTCTAAAATGATCCAAGCAATCTTGAAAAAGAACAAAGTCGTAAAACTCACACTACTTGATTTTAAAACTTGTTATAAACCTGCTGCGGGGCTTCCTGGGTGGCTCAGCGCTAAAGAATTCAATAAATATTTAAACCTAAAAGAATTCACTTGCTATGCTCCTTGGGTCAGGAAGATTCCCTGGAGGAGGGGATGGCAATCCACTCTGGTATTTTTGCCTGGAGAATCCCTGGACAGAGGATCCTGGAGGGCTACAGTCCGTAGCATTGCAGAGTCAGACAGGACAAAAGCAATGAGCACCCTCCAAGCATAAACCTGCTGTAACCGAGACAGAGTGGTAGTGATGTTAAGACAGACATATAGGTCAATAGAACAGAATAGAGTCCAGGAATAGACCCTCATTATATGGTTGATTGACAAATTTGCCAAGATAATAGGGAAAAGATAGATTTTACAACAAATAGTGCTGGAATAATCCAAATCCAAAAACATGAACCTGTGCCATATTAAAAAAACATGAAATGAATCATGTATCCAAACATAAAACCTAAAACTCTAAAATTTCTAGAAGAAAATAAGAGAAAATCTTGGTGATTTGGGGTGAGGTAAAGATTTTACAGATATCACACACTATGGGTCACATAGTAACCCATAAATAATCTGAAAAATTGAACTTCATGAAAATTAAAATATTCACTCTTCAAAAGACAGATAAGAAAATGAAAAGACAAGCCACACACAAAAAGAAAATAGTTGCAAAACACATACCAGATAAAAGATTTCTATCCAGAATATAAAAAGAATATATTGAATTTAATTCAATATTAAAATGGAAGTTTTAAAATGTGGGAAAGAATTTGAGTAGACACTTCAATGAAGAAAATATACAAACAGCAAATAAACATATGAAAAAATGTGCAACATGAGTCATTAGGGGAATGCAAATTAAAACTATAAAGAGGTAGAACTATACGCTCAACAGAATGCTAAAAAAAGAACTGGCAGCCCAACATGTTGGCAAGGACATAGAGCAACTGGAATTCTCACATGTTGCTGGTAGGAGATGCTAGAATCACCTTGGAAAATACTTTGCCTGTTTCTAGCAGCAACTCCTATTCCTATTTACCCAAAATAAATCAAAACACGTTCACACAAAGACCTGTACACAGATCTTTATAGCGAGTTTATTATTAATAATAATAACTAAATATTTATCAATGGGTAATTGAATATAAAAATTTAGGGTACATCCATTCAGTGAGATATTATCCAGGAATAGAAAGTACGAGACTACTAATACATGCAAAAACATGTATAAAAAAAAAACTTAGATAGCAAAGACTATAAACTGTATGATTCCATTTACTTGAATTTTTGAGAAAATAAAAAATAATAGAGAAAGAAATCAGTGGCATTAGAGGCTGGGGATGAGGATATGGGACTGAGAAATTATAATTACACAGGAAATTTGGGGAGTGATGGTGGTGGATAACTATCACATTTGTCAAAATGATATCTTTTTTAAAATCTTCATTTTCTAATTGCTCCTAGTACCTAAAAATATAATTGATTTTTATATATTTATCTTAAATCCAGGAAACCTGTTGAACTTTCCTGTTAGTGTTGATGATTTTAATCTAGATGCTCTTAGATTACCTGTATAGACAATTATATAACTTTTGAATTATGAGGGTTAGGTTACTTTCTTTTAAACATATTTGTATGTGTTCTTATTTAATTATGATGGCTAAGCCCACCAATAAAATATCATCCCTGAACTAAATAGGAATGTTTCTAAAAATTTTGCCATTAATTATGACCATTATAATTTTTTAGAATATACTATCAGATTCAGGATGGTTTCTTATAGTCCTAGTCCATTATAAATTTATATTATGTATTGAATTTTTATTAAGTCTTTTTTCTCCATCCATTTAGGTGATCATGAGACATTTCTTTTTACTGTAGTGTGATAAACTACATGTAATACTTTTGAATGTAAAAATCTTCCTTATATTTCTGAAATAAAGTCTACTTGGTCATGATTTATCATTTAACTTATGTATTAGTGACAAATTATTTTGCTCAACTTCTTTGGCATTTTTGAAGTTATGTTTATAATTTCTTTATTACTATTATTGTTTGCTTAAAAACAAATGTTTCCTAAAGAAATAAGTGTGGAGTAAGCAAGACGATAAGGGGGAAACTACAGTTATAAGGCAATAGTATATTTAAGAACATACCGCTTTTAAACAAATGAGGAGGGCAACAAATGAGAAAGATATACAGAGATTCCTCCCCACCCTGCAGAAGTTACCGGGAAAGACACGGTTCTGCATGAGAAATTCTCCAAGTAGCTGTAACATGCCTGTTTAGCCAGTGAGCACTTGGAAATGTCAATCATCGTGACTCTAACACAGCCGTGGGGATGCTTATTATAAGAGCAAATCTGCACACAAGAGGCTGAGACACCACAGCATACACGTCAGCCCCATGTCTGCCGTTCTCCGTGGCACTTTGTTTGATTAAGTAGAACATTCAATCTAGCCTTTTATTGCCGACTCAGGGGCAGCCTTGTAAACCTAAGCTGGTGAGGGGATTGCAGCATCCCACAAAGATATCCTATCAGTGAAGCCTAAAGGTTTTTACCCTTTTCAGGTGTGTTATCATTATTATAACATCAGTTAGGAAGTACTTCATCCTTATTATTATGTGGGACAAATTATACAAAATTGGTATGTGCTCCTCAAAGTTTTACAAAGAAAGTGCAGTTGCTTAGTTGTGTCCGACTCTTTGCGACCCCATGGACTGTAACCTATCAGGCTCCTTGACCATGGGATTTTCCAGGCAAGGATACTGGAGTGGGTTGCTGTTTCCTTCTCCAGGGGATCTTTTACAAAACTTGCCTATAAATTCACCTTAGAGAATTTTTTAAATGAATAGACTTTCCACTATTTTAATTTCCTTAATAATTATAAGTCTAGTTAGTTTTTCTGTTTTAAAATTTATTTTTAATTGGAGGATAATTGCTTTAGAATATTGTGTTGGCTTCTGCCATACAACACATGATTAAGTATACATATGTCACCTCTCTCTTGAACCTCCCCCGCCTCTAGATTGTCCCAGAGCACCAGGCTGAGCTCCCTGTGCTGTACAGCAACTTCCCATTTGTGGTTCAGTCACTTAATTGTGGCTGACTCTTTGCAACCCCGTGGACTGCAGCATCCCAGACCTCCCTGCCTTTCAGTATCTCCTGGAGCTTGCTCAAACTCATATCCGTTGAGTCAGTGATGCCATCCAACCATCTCATCCTCTGTCGTCCCTTTCTCCTCCTGCCTGCAATCTTTCCCAGCATCAGGGTCTTTTCTAGTGAGTCAGCTCTTCACATCAGGCTGCCAGAGTATTGGAGCTTCAGCTTCAGCATCAGTCCTTCCAAAGAATATTCAGGATTGATTTCTTTTAGGATGGATTGGTTTGATCTCCTTCCTGTCCAAGGGATTCTCAAGAGTCTTCTCTAACACCACAGTTCTAAAGAATCAATTCTTCAGCACTCAGACTTCTTTATGGTCCAACTCTCAATTCCATCCATGACTACTGAAAAAACCGTAGCTTTGACTATACAGACCATCTGTTTTATATATGGTAACATATATGTTTCATCTTCCCTGGAGAAGGAAATGGCAACCCACTCCAGTACTCTTGCCTAGAAAATCCCATGGATGGAGGAGCCTGGTGTCCATGGGGTCGTAAAGAGTTGGACATGACTGAGCGACAAAAAAAAGAAAAGAAAAAGAAAACAAATGTTTCATCTTGAGTCAATTTCTTAAAAGATATCCATGTGTAAGTTTTCAGATGGCATTGGCTTAAGTTGCTCATAATATTCTCTTCTGATTTTTTTCACCTCTACTGAATCAGTAGTTATGTCTCCTTTTAATACTAATACTTTTTATTTGTATACTCTATTTTTATGTTGATTGAATTTATCAGAGGTTTATTTCATTAAGCTTCTCAAAAACCTGGTTTTTGTTTTATTTCATTCTCTTTTATTGTTTCTTTACATTCTTTTTAATGAATTTTTGCTCTTATCTCTGCTATTTATTTCCATTACTTTATTGGGTTTGCTCTGTGCTTTTCTATAATATCTTTTATGGATAAATAAATATCAATCACTAGTTCTCTCTTGTGATTACTGTGATGAATAATTACCTCATGCTTAAAAAATGTATACAGAATAATTTAACAAACACTAAGTTTCTACCACCTAGCTTAAGAAATAAGGTGAATGGAGACAATTCTATTCCCCTCCTACCCCTTCATACTCAGAAGTAAACGCTATCCTGATTTTAGATGTTTATCATGCATATTTATGTTTTATATTTTTATTATATATATATATATATATACCCACAAACAATATATAGTAATACAACATTACTATGTATGGGTGATTTTAAACTGTAAATAAAATCGTAGAAATCCTTATAAAATTTATTCTTTTTTTCTTAATATTATGTGTTTGATATTGAACTAAATAAACTTAGTTTTAGTTTGTTCATTTAACTCATGTATAGTATTCACTCATTCATTCGTTATTTGAGTGTACACAATTTGTCCATTTTCCCATTGGTTAATATTTAGATTGAGTTCCAATTATTTCCAATTGCAAATAATGCTGTAATGAACATTCTTGTAAATTTTTATACCTTTTACATCTTTAAAAGTTTTAAGTATACTTACTTATAAACTAGTCTATGAATTTCTCTGGTAACCAGTGCTCTTGGTGTTTTAATATTAATATTTATTTATTCATCTATCCATCCACTTCTCTATCTAGACATCTACGTAATACTATGTCTCAGACACTTAAACAAATATAAAATTACTTAATGTTGTTTTGTCTGTTGGCTCTCTAACGCATGTTGGTTTGTTTCTGTGTGGGTTTTGTAATTGTGGATTGTGGACTCATCATTAGTCTCTCTTACTTGGTGGAATGCCTATGGTTTAGCAAATGGAAGTGCTCCTCCACAGGAGTTTTGCTTTACTTCTGCCAGGTACCCACGAATAACATTGGCTTAGAGTCACTTCATATATTAATTTTTCAGCTTAAGTTTTACAGAAAAATTGGAAAGAATAGATTTGGATCCTAAATTTGCATAAAGCAGAAAGTAGAGATTCTGAATTCTCAAGGATAATGTTTTTCACCCACAGCAAAACATAGACATGCTTTCTTCTCTCCCTGTGTTGGTAGGTGGAATTTCGTCTAGAGAATCTTATCTCTACAGATCAACCCTGCAAGCATCCTAGTTTATGTGGTTTTCCATTGCAGTCCTTTGCTTCATTCAGACCCAAGACAGGATCTCCTATCCCTGAATTTGACCTGAAGTTTAATTATTAGGCCTAATTACACACTCAAGATTCCTCCTCCCAGGGAAACTATTCCATGAGCTCACAGGATTTCCCTGTTTGCTACAGTTTCATTTATGTCACTGACATTTGCTTTCCTATCAGATCAATCATGCACTTTGGTCTTTGTTGTTATATTAATAATTTAGCTAGAGTTTCAGAGAAGATACATGACTCTGGGCAGCTTCTACTAATTGATCAGAATGATCTTTGAAAACATAAATCAAATTTTATCTCTCTCCTGCCTAAAACCTTCCAAAGAACTGATTTCAGCCTGATGGCAGCTAAGATCATCAGAGAAACTTCCAGTTATACAAGCATACCTCAGAGATAGTGCAGTTTTGGTTGACTTGCAATAACACACATAACATGAATTTTTTGTTTCCCAGTGCATATAAAAGTTATGTTTACACTATATCATAGTCTACTAAGTAGGCAATAGCATTATGTCTAAAAGAAGACAATGTGCTTATTTTAATTTAAAAATACTTTATTGCCCAGAAAAATGCTAACCATCATCTGACCCTTCAGCAAGTCATAATCTTTTGCAACAATTACATCAAAGACCACTGATCACCAAAACAAATATAATAATAATTTAAAAGTTTGAAATACTGTAGAAACTACCAAAATTTACCACAGAGACACAAAGTGAGCAAGTGCTGTAGGAAAAATGACACCAATAGGCTTGTTTGAGGCAGAGTTACCACAAAGCTTCAACTTTTATAAAAAACACAATATCTGTGAAGCACAATTAAACAAAGAATGCCTGTTAGATTAAGAATAATAAACACACGTCTGGACCCAATGAGAAGGGTTCATGATCCATTAGAAATGTCCATTTCCTCTGCATAGAAAGCAGAAGGGCAGCAGGCACACCATAGATTTCCTGCTGCTGCTGCTGCTACTGCTGCTAAGCTGCTTCAGTAGTGTCTGACTCTGTGAGACCCCATAGATGGCAGCCCACCAGGCTCCCCTATCCCTGGGATTCTCCAGGCAAGAACACTGGAGTGGGTTGCCATTTCCTTCTCCAGTGCATGAAAGTGAAAAGTGAAAGTGAAGTCACTCAGTCGTGTCCGACTCTTCACGACCCCATGGACTGCACTAACTGTCTAATCTCTCTTTTTTCACTTAAACTGATGCACAGAAGAGTTGAGTGATTTGCCCAAAGTCACTGAGCTGGGAGATACGTTTAGACATTTTACTCTTCAGATGGTTTTCTTCATTTTAATTACATTATTGAAAATATCATGACTTATATAAACTAAAGTCAGATTCTAATTAATTCTAGATATCCAGGCACCAGAGACTTTTCTCAGTGCTAACAACAGAAAGATGAACAAGAAATGGTCTCTGCCCTTGAGGAGTCCACATTGGAGCAAACCTTAAATAAGTACAAGGGAAAATAAGGACTACAGCGGGTGAATATACATGGTGGTCTGGAAAAAAACAGAACCAGGAGCTGGACTCATCAGGGAGGTCAGGAAGGTGACGTTTAATCTATGCAAAATCTATTCAGGTTTGTTTGATCGTACATCTAGTCCAGTAGAATAAGAAAGTGTTCTATTTTTAACTCTGTATTCATTCATGTCATTCCATAAATATTTACTTAAATATTTGCTGAGTTCTCTCCTCACATCAGCTTCCTCATGGCAAAAGCCAAGGGAGAAGAATGACTGGGGAAAAAAAGCCTACCCTTGGAAGAGGGGGTGGCACCAGGGCACCTTCTCCCAAGGTTATAAGCACAAGGCAAAGCCAGGATGATAAGGGGAAAAAAATATAGAAGTTTTAGAAAACTTAGCTCCCAATCACAGGAGATTCCCAGGGTACTTGTGGCACACCCTCTTTCCCTATGAAAACATGATTTAGGGGGAAATAAAAAAGGGATTAGATCTGATAGACAGAGTGCCTGAAGAACTATGGACAGAGGTTCATAACACTGTACAGGAGGTGGTGACCAAAATCATCCCAAAGGAAAAGAAATGAAGGAAGGCAAATTGGTTGTCTGAGGAGGCCTTACAAATAGCTGAGAAAAGCAAAATGAAAGGTAAAGAGGAAAGGGAAACATACACCCAACTGAATGCATATTTCCAAAGAATAGCAAGGAAGGATAAGAAAGCCTTCTTAAGTGACCAGTTTAAAGAAATAGAGGAAATCAATAGAATGGAAAAGAATAGAGATCTCTTCAAGAAAATTAGAGATACCAAGGGAACATTTCGTTCAAAGATGGGCACAATAAGGGACAGAAATGGCAAGGACCTAACAGAAGCAGAAGAAATTAAGAAGTGGCAGGAATACACAAAAGAATGGTATAAAAAAGGTCTTAATGACCTGGATAATCACGATGGGGTGGTCACTTTCCTAAGGCCACATATCCTGGAGTCTGAAGTCCAGTGGGCCTTAGGAAGCATTAATATGAACAAAGCTAATGGAGGTGATGGAATTCCAGCTGAGCTATTTCAAATCCTAAAAGCTGATGTTGCTAAAGTGCTACATTCAATATGCCAGCAAATTTGGAAAACTCAACAGTAGCCACAGGACTGGAAAAGGTTAGTTTTCATTTCAGTCCCAAAGAAAGACAATGCCAAAGAATGTTCAGACCACCAAACAATTGCACTCATTTCATGTGCTAGCAAGGTTATGCTCAAAATCCTTCAGCTAGGCTTTAACAGTATGTGAACTGAAAACTTCCAGATGTACTAGCTGGATTTAGAAAAAGCACAGGAACCAGAGATCAAATTGCCAACATCCATTGGATCATAGAAAAAGCAAGAGAATTCCAGAAAAATATCTAGTTCTTCTTCATTGACTATACTAAAGCTTTTGACTGTATGGATCACAATAAACTGATGGAAAATTCTTAAAGAAATGGAAATACCAGACTACTTCACCTGCCTCCTGAAAAGCCTGTGTGCAGGTCAAAAAGCAACAGAACCAGACTTGGAACAACAGACTGGTTCCAAATTTGGAAAGGAGTACATCAAGGCTGTGTATTGTCACCCTGCTTATTTAACGTGTATGCAGAGTACATCATGCAAAATGCTGGGCTGGATGAATCACAAGCTGGAATCAAGATTGCCAGGAAAAATAACAACAACCTCAGATATGCAGATGACACCACCCTAATGGCAGAAAGTGAAGAGGAACTGAAGGTCCTCCTGATGAATGTAAAAGAGGAGAGTGAAAATTCTGGCTTAAAACTTGACATTCATAAACTAAGTTCATGGTATCTGGTCCTATCAATTCATGGCAAATAGATGGGAAAAAGTGAAAACAGGGCCAGATTTTATTTTCCTGGGCTCCAAAATCACTGTGGATGGTGACTGCAGCCACGAAATTAAAAGACGTTTGCTCCATGAAAGAGAGGCTATGACAAAAAAAAAGCTAGATGGCATATTAAAAAGCAGAGATATCACTTTGCTGACATCTGTATAATCAAAGCTATGGTTTTTCCAGTAGTCATGTGAGATATGAGAATTGGACCTTAAAGAAGGCAGAGCACTGAAGAATTGATGCTTTTGAACTGTGGTGCTGGAGAAGACTCTTGAGAGTCCTTTGGATGGCAAGGAGATCAAACCAGTCAGTCTTAAAAGAAATCAACCCTGACTATTCATTGGAAAGACTGATGCTGAAGCTGAAGCTCCAAAACTTTGGCCACCTGATGTGAAGAGCGGACTCATTGGTAAAGACCCTGTTGCTGGAAGAGATTGAAGGTAGGAGGGGAAGGTGGCAACAGAGAGAGATGGTTGGTTGGCATCACCAATTCAATGGACATGAGTTTGAGCAAACTCTGGGAGATAGTGAAGGACAGGGTGGTCCAACGTGCCGCAGTCCACGAGGTTGCAAAGATCAGAGATGACTGAGGGACTGAACAACAGCAACAAAAGAAGTGAAGGCTTTACCACATCACCATTCTACCTATTCTACCCAGACCACCCCTACACCCACTATCCAGAACAGTCAATACATGCTTATTGTTTGGATGTTTTGGATACCTTTTGTATCCCCTTGAAAACCTTCTCAAATGCATGTCTCCCTCTAATCACTGATGCAGAGACTGGTTTCAACTAGGCTGTGGCCATCTCTGAGCAGCTGTATTCAGACCACTGACTCCCCCTGGGTTTGCACTGAGTACATCTCAGCTCCTGCCTGGAGCACCCACTGAAACCCATTGTGTGCTTAACACCCATGACCTAAAGTGCAAGGTTCTGTGGGACCTATTTTGACCAGTGGGAACCTGAAGCCAGTGAATAAATGCTTCCCTCCTTGGTCCTCTGGGCAAAGAGTCCTCAGGCACATTCCATAAAGGTCCTCAGAAAGTCCTAGCAAAATCAAGTGCTATGACCTGCCAATAGTGGTAGCCAACTCAATAACCCATCATTGTGTGGGTTTCCCCTCTTTCCCTGTTCACCCCCCTGCCCTGTGCTCCTGCTCCCTACAATCACAGTTCTAAATAAGTTACCTTAACAGGGAAGCCTTTGTCTCAGGCCCTGATTTCTCGGGAACTCAGACCAAGACTGTTGCATTTTGTTATTTTACTCTAATCTTAAAAGTCCTTCTAAAGAGACAGAACTTGCAGTTGTGTTTAGTGACTAATCTAAAAATTCAACAGGAGTCCCAAAATGTCACCATGACTTCTTTCAAGATACAGCCACTTAAAATTAGCTGGTCAAAGAATCAGAACTAACCCCAGAGATACACCTGCACTTGCCCCACAGAAACATACTGAAGGTGCTTTCAAGCTATTTCCAAGTCTAATTTCTCGAGTTTTCTCACTGCAGACCAGCTTGTCAGCAAGACTGCCTGAGTCATGAATGTTTTATCTTATTATTTTTTCTTTTGTCCAAAACACAAAACAGTCAGTCAGTGATACCATTCATCATGATTACCAGAAGCCCATATGAGTAAAGTCACCCACTGCTCATAAGAGCCTGCACTCACCCAAGCATCACCCATCACTTCATATAGGGTGTCTGTGTTAATGGGGTCAGAAGGAAAGCAACTCTGAGTTATCAGAAACCCACTCCCTGGAGGTCCCAGTCAGGCCAGGTGATGATGGCCGTTGGGCAGTGGAGGTATCCTGTTTTCACTCTTTCTTAAAATTTTAATTGGCGGATAATTACTTTACAATATTGATGGTTTCTGCCATATATCAACATGAATCAGCCATAGGCATACATGAGTCCCCTCCCTCCTGAACTTCCCTCCCACCTCTCTCCCCACCCCATCCCTCCACGTTGTCACAGAGCACCGGATTCGAGTGCCCTGCACTATACATCAAACTCTCACTGGCTATCTATTTTACATATGGTAATGCTTATGTTTCAATGATATTCTCCCAAATCATCCCACCCTCTCCTTCTCCTGCTGAGTCCAAAAGTCTGTTCTTTATGTTTGTGTCTCCTTTGCTGCCATGTATGTGGAATCATCAGTACCATCTTTCTAGATTCCATATATATGCATTAATACACAGTATTTGTCTTTCTGTCTGATTTACTTCATTCTGTATAACAGAGTGAATGAACAGAGGATGAACTTAGAGGTTCATCCACCTCATTAGAAATGACTCCAAATGCATCCCTTTTCATAGCTGAGTAATATTTCACCATGTATAACAACCTCCTTATCCATTCATCTGCCAATGGACATCTAGGTTACTTCCATGTCCTAGCTATTGTAAATAGTGCTGCAGTGAACACTGG
The DNA here is from genome assembly GCF_003369695.1 of Bos indicus x Bos taurus. NCBI lineage: Eukaryota > Metazoa > Chordata > Mammalia > Artiodactyla > Bovidae > Bos > Bos indicus x Bos taurus. The sequence goes on from NC_040093.1 coordinate 48,625,144, forward strand.
GGTACATGTGTCTATTTCAATTCTGGTTTCCTCTGGGTATATGCCCAGTGGTGGGATTGCTGGGTCATATGGTAGTTTTATTCCTGGTTGTTTTTTTTTAAGTAATCTCCACACTGTTCAAATAATTTCACAATTTGTATGGAAACACAAAAGACCCTGAATAGCCAAAGCAATCATGAGAAGAAGAATGAACTGGAGAAATCAACTTTCTTGACTTTGGACTATACTACAAAGCTACAGTCCTCAAGACAGTATGGTACTGCCACAAAAACAGAAATATAGATCAATGGAACAAAATAAAAATTCTAGAGATAAATCCATGCACCTATGGACATATTATCTTTGACAAAGGAGGCAAAAATATACAATGGAGAAAAGACAGTCTCTTCAACAAGTGGTTCTGGGAAAACTGGTCAATTACATGTAAAAGAATGAAATTAGAACACTTTCTCACACCATAAACAAAAATAAACTGAAAATGAATTAGAGACCTAAACATAAGACCAGAAACTATAAAACTTTTAGAGGAAAACATAGGCAGAACGCTCTCTGACATAAATCACAGCAAGATGATTACTCCTAGAGTAATGGATATAAAAACAAAAATAAACAAGTGGGACCTAATTAAAAGCTTTTAGACAATGAAGGAAACTATAAGAGAGGTAAAAAGACAACCCTCAGAACAGGAAAAAATAATAGCAAATGAAACAACTGACAAAGAATTAATCTCCAAAATATAAAAGCAGCTTATGCAGCTCAATACAGAAAAACAAACAACTCAGTCAAAAAGTGGGCAGAAGACCTAAACAGACATTTCTCCAAAGAAGACATACAAATAGCTAATAAACACATGAAAAGATGCTCAACATTCTCATTATTAGAGAAATGCAAATCAAAACCACCATGAGGTATTATCTCACACCAGTCAGAATGGCCATCTGTGAAGTCTACAAACAATAAATGCTAGAGAGGATGTGGAGAAAAGGGAACCCTGTTACACTGCTGGTGGAAATGCAAACTGTTTCCATTCTTGCCTACTTTACTTAATCCAAGAGACCAGGGAAAATGTCTTGCATGCCGTTGGTACCCTAATCTAGTTAACATACTTAGGGGGGATTTACCATATCATTTTCAGCTTTTTTCAAGGCAAGATTAGCCTTGCAGACCTGAGTTAGGTTTGATTCCTTGGAATCAAGAATCAGGTTCTTATATAAGTCTTCTGTGAAAGATAGCACAAAATAGCAAAAGATGGACAGTCAAAAAAAATCTGCATTCTTAAGCTGACCTGCCTATAGTCAGTTTGGTACCACATCATTCCCTTCTAAAACTGGGAGCTACTTTTTCCAGAATTCCCTTTGCCTTATGGCTCCAGGTAACTTTGTCAATGAAAGAAATGTGTAAATCTTATGCTCACAGCCCATAGAGTTCTGACCAATATACCAATCTCTTGCTCAAAATTCTTAGACCCTAATACACACCAAGAGAGGGATGGTAGCCACTATATGAATGACATCAACCTTGAGTTAGACATTTTGAGTTACTCAAAAATATTCCTTGCTCAAAATCAAAAATTCCCCCAAATGTCTGCTTCTTTTACTCAGAGTTGTTTTCCTAACTTTGGGTGCACCCATCAGAGTTTTTTACCCTCTTTCTAGTTTGAGGGTCTATTTAATAGAGCCCCTAAGAGCTTCCCTGGTGGCTCAGACAGTAAAGAATCTGCCTGCAAAACGGGAGACCTGGGTTCACCCCCTGGGTCAGGAAGATCCTTTGGAGGAGGAAATACCAACTGACTCCAGTATTCTTGCCTGGAGAATCCCCATGGACAGAGGAGCCTGGCAGATTACAACCCATAGGGTCCCAAAGAGTCAGACATGACTGAAGCAACTTAGCACACACGACTCTTACCATCAGTCCCAAAGGCCTGTTCATCACTCCTTCCACTCCTCCAGATCCTCACGCCAATAGAATCTCTATAGCTTTCGTGCCTAACACAGAATTCCCGAAATGCACGTGCAGAGGAGAACACACAATTTCTAAAACGTGATGCTGTCCTGGAGGAATTTCATCCATTAAAAAATTAAACAGTGAAACATGAAACATCACCAGGTTGTCAGGTTCATGGTCAAATTGGCCAGAGCTTTGACTTGGTGTGCACATGTGCGGGCAGCTGTAATGGCGCACAAGCACGGGCGGCTGCGACGGTGCACAAGCGTGGCCGAGAGGAGCTACGCAACCTCTGAGGTCAGGGGCGGAAGCCGGAAGGACCCCATGCACGAGGGGTGCCGGCCAAGAGGAGCTACCCCATGTCTGAGGTCAGGGGCAGCGGCCGAGAGTGCCAGGCTGCAACGGCGCAGGAGGGGCCGGGAGGAGCAACCCCACATCCAAGGAGCGGTGGCTGCACAGGCGCAGGAGGGCCTAGAGGAGCTATTCCACGTTCAAGGTCAGGAGCGGCTGTGGTGAGGAGATACCCCTCGTCCAAGGTAAGGAGCAGCTGCTGCGCTTTGCTGGAGCAGCCGTGAAGAGATACCCCACGTCCAAGGTAAGAGAAACCCAAGTAAGACGGTAGGTGTTGCAAGAGGGCATCAGAAGGCAGACACACTGAAACCATAATTACAGAAAACTAGTCAATCTAATCACACTAGGACCACAGCCTTGTCTAACTCAATGAAACTAAGCCATGCCTGTGGGGCCACCCAAGACAGGTGGGTCAAGGTGGAGAGGTCTGACAGAATGTGGTCCACTGGAGAAGGGAATGGCAAACCACTTCAGTATTCTTGCCTTGAGAACCCTGTGAACAGTATGAAAAGGCAAAATGATAGGATACTGAAAGAGGAATTCCCCAGACTGGTAGGTGCCCAATATGCTACTGGAGATCAGTGGAGAAATAACTCCAGAAAGAATGAAGGGATGGAGCCAAAGCAAAAACAATACCCAGGTGTGGATGTGACTGGTGATAGAAGCAAGGTCCAATGCTGTAAAGAGCAATATTGCATAGGAACCTGGAATGTTAGGTCCATGAATCAAGGCAAATTGGAAGTGGTCAAACAGGAGATGGCAAGAGTGAACGTCGACATTCTAGGAATCAATTAACTAAAATGGACTGGAATGGGTGAATTTAACTCAGATGACCATTATGTCTACTACTGTGGGCAGGAATCCCTTAGAAGAAATGGAGTAGGCATCATGGTCAACAAAAGAGTCCAAAATGCAGTACTTGGATGCAAAAATGACAGAATGATCTCTGTTCATTTCCAAGGCAAACCATTCAATATCACAGTAATCCAAGTCTATGCCCCAACCAGTAACGCTGAAGAAGCTGAAGTTGAACGGTTCTATGAAGACCTACAAGACCTTTTAGAACTAACACCCAAAAAAGATGTCCTTTTCATTATAGGGGACTGGAATGCAAAAGTAGGAAGTCAAGAAACACCTGGAGTAACAGGCAAATTTGGCCTTGGAATACAGAATGAAGCAGGGCAAAGGCCAATAGAGTTTTGCCAAGAGAACGCACTGGTCATAGCAAATACTCTCATCCAACAACACAAGAGAAGACTCTACACATGGACATCACCAGATGGTCAACACTGAAATCAGATTGATTATATTTTTTGCAGCCAAAGATGGAGAAGCTCTATACAGTCAGCAAAAACAAGACCAGGAGCTGACTGTGGCCCAGATCATGAGCTCCTTATTGTGAAATTCAGACTGAAATTGAAGAAAGTAGGGAAAACCACTAGACCATTCAGGTATGACCTAAATCAAATCCCTTATGATTATACAGTGGAAGTGGGAAATAGATTTAAGGGACTAGATCTGATAGATAGAGTGCCTGATGAACTATGGAATGAGGTTTGTGACATTGTACAGGAGACAGGGATCAAGACCATCCCCATGGAAAAGAAATGCAAAAAAGCAAAATGGCTGTCTGGGGAGGCCTTACAAACAGCTGTGAAAAGAAGAGAAGTGAAAAGCAAAGGAGAAAAGGAAAGATATAAGCATCTGAATGCAGAGTTCCAAAGAATAGCAAGAAGAGATAAGAAAGCCTTCCTCAGTGATCAATGCAAAGAAATAGAGGAAAACAACAGAATGGGAAAGACTAGAGATCTCTTCAAGAAAATGAGAGATACCAAGGGAATATTTCATGCAAAGATGGGCTCGGTAAAGGACAGAAATGGTATGGACCTAACAGAAGCAGAAGAGATTAAGATGAGGTGGGAAGAATACACAGAACTGTACAAAAAAAGATCTTCATGACCCAGATAATCACGATGGTGTGATCACTCACCTAGAACCAGACATCCTGGAATGTGAAGTCAAGTGGGCCTTAGGAAGCATCACTATGAACAAAGCTAGTGGAGGTGATGGAATTCCAGTTGAGCTATTTCAAATCCTGAAAGATGATGCTGTGAAAGTGCTGCACTCAATATGCCAGCAAATTTGGAAAACTCAGCAGTGGCCACAGGACTAGAAAAGGTAAGTTTTCATTCTAATCCCAAAGAAAGGCAATGCTGAAGAATGCTCAAACTACCACACAATTGCACTCATCTCACACACTAGTAAAGCCATGCTCAAAATTCTCCAAGCCAGGCTTCAGTGGTACGTGAACTGTGAACTTCCAGATGTTCATGCTCGTTTTAGAAAAGGCAGAGGAACCAGAGATCAAATTGCCAACATCCACTGGATCATGGAAAAAGCAAGAGAGTTCCAGAAAAACATCTATTTCTGCTTTATTGACTATGCCAAAGCCTTTGACTGTGTGGATCACAAGAAACTGTGGAAAATTCTGAAAGAGATGGGAATACCAGACCACCTGACCTGCGTCTTGAGAAACCTATATGCAGGTCAGGAAGCAACAGTTAGAACTGGACATGGAAAAACAGACTAGTTCCAAATAGGAAAAGGAGTACATCAAGGCTGTATATTGTCACCCTGCTTATTTAATTTCTATGCAGAGTACATCATGAAAAACGCTGGACTGGAAGAAACACAAGCTGGAATCAAGATTGCCGGGAGAAATATCAATAACCTCAGATATACAGATGACACCACCCTTATGGCAGAAAGTGAAGAGGAACTAAAAAGCCTCTTGATGAAAGTGAAAGAGGAAAGTGAAAAATTTGACTTAAGGCTCAACATTCAGAAAACGAAGATCATGGCATCTGGTCCCATCACTTCATGGGAAATAGACAGGGAAACAGTGTCAGACTATATTTTTGGGGGCTCCAAAATCACTGCAGATGGTGACTGCAGCCATGAAATTAAAAGACTCTTACTCCTTGGAAGAAAAGTTATGACCAACCTAGATAGCATATTAAAAAGCAGACACATTACTTTGCCAACAAAGGTCCATCTAGTCAAGGCTATGGTTTTTCCAGTGGTCATGTATGGATGTGAGAGTTGGACTGTGAAGAAAGCTGAGTGCCAAAGAATTGATGCTTTTGAAGTGTGGTGTTGGAGAAGACTCTTGAGAGTCCTTTGGACTACAAGGAGATCCAACCAGTCCATTCTGAAGGAGATCAGCCCTGGGTGTTCTTTGGAAGGACTGATCCTGAAGCTGAAATTCCAGTACTTTGGCCACCTCATGCGAAGAGTTGACTCATTGGAAAAGACTCTGATGCTGGGAGGGATTGGGGGCAGGAGGAGAACGGGACGACAGAGGATGAGATGGCTGGATGGCATCACGGACTCGATGGACGTGAGTCTGAATGAACTCCGGGAGTTGGTGATGGACAGGGGGGCCTGGCGTGCTGCGATTCATGGGTCGCAAAGAGTCGGACACGACTGAGCGACTGAACTGAACTGAACTTGACCTGGTGTGGTGGGGTGGGGAGGTGCTGGTATCTGAGAGAAGGAAGAGAGTGCTTCCCCAGGGCCTTCCATTCAGGGCTGATCTTGTACAAGTTCCTCAATAAATATCTTCTGTAAGTATTGTATGTCTCACACGTTTCTTACTGTGAAAATGTGATAGCTCCATGATTGTATCCAGCAGAAGCTGCATCCACCTGCCAATAACAGAGATAAAAAAGGACAGTGGCCTGTAAAAGGCTGATGAGGTGGGTGATCTGGGTCAGAGTTGCCAGACACCCAGGCTCCTGCCAACATTCTTCTCCACAGCCCTTCATCCCTTCTTATGTGGTGCCCATTCTCAAAGTTACCTCATTGTCCCACATGGCTGCTAGAGCCCTGAACATCACATCCTGGTCCAGGGAAGAAGCAAAAGAAGAAGGAGTAAAGGGCTCATTTTACATGTAAGTTATTTCTTAAGGAGCTTCCCTGGAAGTCCCACCCAAAAGCCTCTGCCTACAGCTCATTGGCAGCCCTGGCTCCAAAGAGGCTGGAAAGTATGGTCATGAAGGCAGATGCATTGGCACCTGAAAGAACACCAAAGCTCAGTCCCTAAGAAATGGACAGGAAATGGACAGGAGACAGGGCCCCAGGAGTCTCTGCCCCAGTGGTACATAGCGTGGGGCTGGAGACAAACCTGACTCTGTTGCCAAGTAGCTGAGCAGCTTTGACATGGCTTAGCCTCCCAGAGCCCAGCCCATCTATCTTCACAATGAGAATAATAGCAAGGCCATCCCTTGAAGTGATTAAATGAGATGGGCATCTGGGATTGTCCTCACAGCACTAAGCACACACTTAATGCAGGAAGTCAGCACCGTTCTCAGTCTGGACTTGGCAAGCAACCTGAAATACCTTTCCTTTTCTCCTGCTCCTGCCTCACATATGCTCACCTGCATCTCCCATTTCTGTCCCACGTCAAGCTTCCCAGCTGATCCCACAGCTTCTGGGTCACTTCTGGTTATGGAAACCCTCCAGTCTTGCCCAGTCCAATTCAGTGTGGTTCAAATCTTTCATCTCGTATCCTGTTTCGGCCTCCTCCCATCCCCCGAAGCAGAGGTTGTCAGTGCCCACCCCTGGCACTCATGTTTCTGGCACATATTGGGAGCTCATGGACTTCCCCGCCATGCGTATGACACTATCGGGTGCGCGTCCAACCCTCAGTGAGTGACGGGGGAGCTGCAGGTTGCATGCCCATTGGGCCCCTGGTGGAAAGCGCAGGGGAGGTGTTAGCCACGTGGCCCACAGCAGGAACCACTAAGTGTGGCAGGCAGTCTTTGATTGGCTTCCTCCCCTCAATATCTCTGTCCCCACTTGCTTGGCAGCATCCTGAGGCCACTTATCAAGTATTCACCCTGAATCCTGTCCTTGGGCTCCCCCCAAGGACATTTACTCAGTCCCCAGCAGTGGGGGAGGCACCAGAACTGGTGAGAACAGCCCACTCTCATGGCCCATGCCCCACTTATGTGCTCCAGCTCCTACTGTGATCAGCAGGGAGAGGAAAGCAGTCTTTTCCCCTCACTGAAGCTACTGGAACACTCTTCATTCCCATCAAACCTCTACAGCTGCATCTGAGTATTGTAGGGTTTCATGGGGAGGATGTCAAGGAGTCCCTCCACTATTCCCTGACATGGGCAATGCCCTCTGGCTGACCTCTTCCAACAAGCCCTCAAAGCACCCCGCCCCCCGAAACTCCCCTGCTCCTTCTGTACAGCCTCTTGCTGCCAAGGCTCCTCAGTGAGGAGCAGTATCCTCAGACAAGGACTGCTGAGAATACCCAAGCTGGACTGCCTTCTGCAGCATCCTCTGGGCCCCGAGGAAGCATATGCATCCTGGCCACTCAGTGGTGCAAAGTGCCTACAGCTCTACAACCCTCTTTCACTGTATCCACTGGGACAGGCTGCTCCAGCAGCCTCTCACCTTCAGCACGTCTGGCCAGGTGTTGGTTCCAGTCTCTCTGCTTCTGTACATTTCCAGACTCCCGGGGAGACTTGCCAGGCTGTCCATGAATTCTTCCACTGGCAGCCACAGAGGACCCACAGGTTTCATCAGCTCAGCCAGAGTCCTGCCTATGAGTGCGATGCTTGTCTCGAAAGAGAAAGAGAGAGAGAGTTTGCTTAGCGTTGCACCCAGGTGAGACCACCCCCCAACCCAGGAAAGAGGGAAAATAAATTGATGTGTCACCCCCATTGAACTAATCAGTCAGGAATCCTAGAGATTCCCCAGACCTGTCTTCACACCTGGGAGGGGAGCATGGCAGTGGAGGCAGCAGAAGCATTTCTACCACATCTTAGTAAGTCCTGGGGAAGGAGTTTGCTGGCCATTTTGCTGCTCTCAGGGCTGTGGAGAGAGAGAGAGTGAGAGTGAAGTCGCTCAGTCGTGTCCGACTCTTTGCAACCCCATGGACTGTAGCCTACCAGGCTCCATCCATGGGATTTTCCAGGAAAGAATACTGGAGTGGGTTGCCATTTCCTTCTCCAGGAGATCTTCCCAACCCAGGGATTGAACCTGGGTCTCCCGCATTGTAGGCAGACGCTTTACCATCTGAGCCACCAGGGAAGTGGAACATAGTGCCATCTGTCCTGAGCCTGGGACTCTAACCAGAGTGCTGAGGTAACACGATAAGCCCTAACCAGTGTCCCCCAATTCTGTTACTCTTATTTTGATTGTGACTTTCACAGCTACATTGAGCATATTTCATTCACCATGGCCCTCCTCCAGGCAGTCCTCCTGGCTTAGGCACTTGTGGAAACATGGTTGTTTGCTTCTTCCCTTAGTGGCTCCACACTCTGATTTCCTGATGTTCCCCAGAATCTTCTTTGGCTTCCAAGCCTGAGTTTCCCAACCCAGGCTGGCACTAGAAACTCCTGTGGTCTGGCCAGAGCAGGGGACTGGAAACGAGTTCTGAGAAATTGCTCCAGTGTTATCACCTTGAGGAATGTGTGTGTGTGTGTGTGTGTGTGTGTGTGTGTGTGTGTGTGGTTGTTGTTTAGTCACTAAGAAATGTCCTACTCTTTGTGACTCCATGGACTGTAGCCTACCAGGCTCCTCTATCCATGGGATTTCCCAGGCACGAATACTGGAGAAGGTTGTCATTTCCTTCTCGAGGGAATCTTCCTAACCCAGGGATCAAACCCACATCTCCTGCATTGGCAGGCAGTTTCCTTACCACTGAGCCTGCAGGGAAGCCGGGTTTATATACACTTATATCTTTATATAGAGATGATCTCTAGAACCTGTAATGGGAAGGGAATTGGGTGGTTAGGGATGTAAGTATAAGAGTTATATTTATAATAAGAACCAGCGCTGTGCTGAGCACTTGACATACAGTAATTCATTTAATTATCATAACAACTCTCTACAGTAGGTGTTATTATTATGTTTATTTTACAGATGAGGAAGCTTCATTTTTTTAATTGTTTCCCTTTAGGCTCACATTATCTATTTAAATAAATAGAGATGAGAAGAGGCAGTGGACAGATGGCTGGACAGAGTTAAGCTTTTCCAGGTGAAACTATTTGACATCCCTAGCTGAAACCCTCTGCTCTGAGGATACCACTCCCACCAGAGTGAGTGCTAAAACTTTCCGGAAGACGCCAGAGGGTGGAGCAGGAGGCGAGAGAACCCCTTGGCCATGACCTCTACCCACCTGTGCTTAGAGCTGAACTCTAAGAGGCTTGGTGTTAATGAGGCCTGGACCAGCAGCTGGAGTTATCACCTTCTTGTCCCATCTCAATAAATCACTGTCTCCCTGATGAATGGCTCAGAGATGAGATCTGAGTCACCCTACACAATGCTTAAGAGGAGACACCACCAAACATGACTTGAAGCATCAGATGAGCTCAGTACCTTGTAATGGGCCGTGGGAGCAGGCAGGAGCAGCCCAGGATCCACTGTAACTTGATTCCTCCCAGGAATGGGGAAACCACGTGTGTATCACAGTGACTTCCCTCGATTACAGCTGAAAACCAATGAGACCACGCCTGTAACCTCCTCCCAGATCCTCAGAGAGAAGGAAATACCCTCTGGTTCCTGATTAATTCCAAGCTTGCGGTGGTGCAAACTCTCTTCCCTCTAATCCAGCCTTCTTTCAGAGCCCCCCACCCCACAGAACCAGGTGCATGAAGTTAGTAGATGGTTCCTCTTCCTGAAGATAACCCTTACTCACCTGGGTTGAATGGGCAAAGTGAGGCTCCACAATGGCTATGTGACCTTCAGTATTTCAGGACACTTCTGGACTCGGGTTGTGCTCCGCCCTCTCTCTGCATCCATCAGCTCCACTTTGCTCTGTTCCAACCCAGTTCTGAATAAACGCTTCCTTCATGGGGGTAAGCTGACTGCCTCAAGCTCCAAGTCTCCATCCTATCCCTAAGCACCCCCATTGTCCCAACAAACATCCCACAATGCACGCTCATTGGCTGGCTGGGGTCTGGCCCCCAAACCTGGACCATCCACAGATGGAATGGAAAGGTCTCCTTAGACCTGGAAAGCCAATCACACACACAGCCCTAGATTCCAGGAGCAGGTGTCTGTGACATCCAATCACAGGGCCCAGGCATGTGGGGAAGAGTCCATGGAGGAAATGCAGTGTGGCCCCAGGACTGTCCCGAGCCATGTGTAAAATCACACCGTGGTAGAAATAGAAGAAACTTTGGAGAACTTCTCATCCCACCCCCTCATTTTACAGATGAGGAAACTGAGTCCCAGGGAGGCCATCCAGGACCCTGCAGCAGAGCTGAGTCACCATCATGTTACTCCATAAGAACAGTGCCAGCAGAGCCCAAGGGTGGGGAACACATACTCTGTCCCCCTCACCTTCTTGAGAGCACATTTTAAAAATTCTCTTAGAAATCGCAAGAGATTCAATATCCTGGCTGATATTGTACAATAGTTTTGGAAAATGCTTATCATTGGGAGAAATTGGGTAAAGTGTACACAGAGTCCCTCTGTACTATTTACAATTGTTGGGAATCTACAATTATCTTAATAAAAATTTTAGTTAAAAATCTGTGAGAGGAATCTCCTCAGTGTTCTCCATATTGGTTGTACCAGTTTGCATTCCCACCAAGGGTGTAAGAGGGTTCCCTTTTCTCCACATCCTCTCCAGCATTTATTGTTTGTAGACTTTTTGATGGTGACCATTCTGACCAGTGTGAGATGATACCTCAATAGAAACTGGAAATAGAAGTGCCATATGACCCAGCAATCCTGCTGGTGTACATACACATCGAGGAAACAAGAATTGAAAGACACACATGTACCCCAATGTTCATTGCAACACTGTTTATAATAGCCAGGACATGGAAGCAACCTAGATGTCCAGGGGCAGATGAATGGATAAGGAAGTTGTGGTACATATACACAATGGAATATTACTCAGCTATAAAAAAGAATGCATTTGAGTCAGTTCTAATGAAGTGGATGAAACTGGAGCCTAGTGTACAAAGTGAAGTAAGCCAGAAAAAGAAACACCAATACAGTATATCAACATATATATATGGAATTTAGAAAGACAGTAATGATGATCCTATATTCAAGGCAGCAAAAGAGACACAGATATAAAGAATAGATTTTGGGGCTAGGTGGGGAAAGGTGAGGGTAGGACAATTTGAGAGAATAGCATTGAAATGTATATTACCATATGTGAAATAGATGACCAGGGCAAGTTTGATGCATGAAGCAGGGCACTCAAAGCTGGTGCTCTGGGACAACCCAGAGGGTTAGAGTGGGGAAGGAGACGGGAGAGGGGTTCAGGATGGGGGGACACATGTGCACCCGTGGCTGATTCATGTCAATGTATGACAGAAACCATTACAATATTATAAAGTAATTATCCTCCAATTAGTATAAACTATTTTTTAAAATCTGTGAGAGGAATTTTAAAATGGCATGAAACTGTATACCTAGTTAAGACAGTGCTTGCTGTGTTTAGCTCATCAAACTACCCTCGGAACCAAATAGAGAAATATAGAAAAATGACGCATATGTGTGTTCAGTCGTGTCTAACTCTTGGTGACCCTATGGACTGTAGCCCACCAGGCTCCTCTGTCCATGGGATTTTCCCAGCAAGAATACTGGAGTGGGTTGCCATTTCCTCCTTCAGGGGATCTTCCTGACTCAGGGATCAAACCTGCATCTATTGCATCTCCTGCATTGCAGGTGGATTCTTTACTACTGAGCCACCAGGGAAGCCCATTTAGAACAATGATAGGAAAAGTATGAAAATATATACGTAAGTGTGGCATTGACCCACAGTATTGGTATGGATAACAAAGTGCTAATCGGATAGCGGCAGAAGCAGAGACAGCCTGGAGTCACTGGTTGGAGACAGCACCTGCAACATCCATGTAGCAAGAGTGGTCAAAGTGGCCAATGTAAGAGCTGATTCCAAACCGCCTGACCTGGAGGGGTGAACAAAAGGAGGGAAAATACACACATGCACACAACACACACACACACGTACACACACACACACACACACACACATACACACACACATGCACACACTTCATTTTCCTTCCCTCCCCTTCTTCTGCTTCCCCTTGGTTTCTTCTCTCTACTGAGTAGACAAAATTCAGTCCAAGAGAGCCAGCATTTCTGCCCCCAGAGGTTAAAAACAATGTAAGGTTCTTTTGTCACTGCCTTGGACACCTTTATACCTCCGCCTTGAGAAATCCTTTAGAAAAAGATGTGTTAAAAGGTCCTCAAAATTTCCAAACTGCTATTTTTCTCTAGAAGGTAATTGGCCTGGCCCTTCTGCCCCTGTGTGCTCACAGGCCCCAGAAGGACACAAGAAACCATCCTCCAAAGCCTCTTGGATTCAGCGTCCCCTTAGGAGTTTCATTACTGAAAATGCGCTTCATTTTTATTGTGTGTCCCAAATTCATTTGATCATAAAGCAAAACAGGGGTTTTGCCCTCATCTGGAATAAAGAACATGCATAAGAACAGAGAGGTCAAGAGCTTTCTCTGAGGTCACACAGCCAGTCAAAGTCCTCCGGGAGCAGAGTCCTCAGCCTGGCATGCTTTCCCCTCCACCTCAAGGCCATCTTTTGATACTTCGAATACAGAATATCAAAGAGAAAATTACCACCCATTTTCATTAAATTCCAGCTAAAGTCAAGAAAACCTCAACGGCTCAGTATACCGTAATTAGAGAATATTTTAGTTTCACACTGCTTAGCACAACTCCAATATTCAGATAAATACTATGTTAAAAAAGTTTCATGAACTATGAATTGGAAGTGATCTGGGACATATAATCTATGGCCTTCACTCCTTGAGAAATCTGAAGTAAAATGGAGAGAAAGGATTTAATCTAGTTTGGGGGGCAGAGCCCAGAGCTCATAACCATGACCCCCAGGACCTACTGAATACTCGCCTCATAGCTGGTGGTGCACAGCTGTTACCCGACCTAATCTCCACACAGTTGAATGCAGTGGATATCATCAAATACATCCCCATCTTACAGATGAGAATGTAGAGGCTAAGAGAGGTCAGGTAACTCGCTTAAGGCGACACACATGGTGAGTAGCAGTATCTAGAGTTGAGGCCAGGGGAGTTAATTTCAGAGACCACTGTCAAGACCACACTGTGCCATCCTCACCTTACCCAGTAGTCACATGGCTCCAGGAAGTGTTTTGCATCAGACAGACTTCATTTTGTGCCTTGGCTCTGCCACCTCCTACCAGACAACATTTAGCTACTTAACCTCTTAGAAATACAGTTTTGTCATTCTCATCAAGAAGATGAGCATTATAAGAGCACTTACCTTACAGAGTTATTGTGAGGACTGAGATAATCGATGAAAATTACCTACCCCAGGTCTTGGCCATAGTATATAAAGTTTGTTCTCTTATTTACTGGTTAAATATGTGTCTGTGTGTGTGCATGAGTGTGTGCATATGTGCGTGCATGCACGGGCATCCCTCATGTGGTAACCAGCCTCCAAATTAATTCCTAATGATCCCCACCTCCTGATATTCATATCCTTGTGTGTTCTCGCCCTAAACTATACCTGAGTCAGTCTATGTGACCAACAGAACATAGGAGAAGTGAAATATGTCTTTTGCAAAAGTAGGTGATGACTATGACTCCATATTGAACTTCCCTGGTGACTCAGTGGTAAAGAATCTTCCTGTCAATATAGGAGACACAGGTTTGATCCCTGGGTTGGGAGGATCCACTGGAGAAGGGAACAGCTACCCACTCCAGTATTCTTGCCTGGAGAATCCTATGGACAGATGGCTACAGTCCATGGGGTTGCAAAGAGTCAGACAGGACTGCAGCTGAGCACATGACTGCATCTTGAGGGGTCTATCTATCTATCATCTATCAGATCACTTGAGGATGCCAGCAAATACATCATTAATGGTTCTGTGGAAAGGAGCACACAGCACAGAACTGAAGCCTCTGTCTAACAACTGAGGTCATTCAACAACCACATGCATGGAAAGATCCTCCAGCCCAGCCCAGGATTCAGATGGTGGCAGCCCCAACAGACAACTTGACCACTGTCTCACAAGAGATCCTTAGCCAGAACAACTCAATTAAGCCACTCCTGGATTCCTGACTCTCAGGAGATGTTATTACACAGAAACAGCTAATGCAGCCTCATTTGATCTGGGCAGGGATGGGGGGATCTGTAGGGTTGCAATGAAGGTCTTTTGGGGCCTCAGGCCAAGCCCAGAGGAGTTACTTTTGGAGCCTCAGGCTGAGCCCAGAGGCTTGGCCAAGGTTCTTCAAAGATCCATAAGTACTTGATTAAGATTTGCCCCACTTAACCCTCCATGTACATCTTCCAGTTGGTCTGCTTCACTGGGTTTGCTTTTAGAAGCTGCTTTTAATTGTCTTGAAACAGAATCCCGTTCCAAGCCATCAAGCAACAGAAATAAAGGTGTTTGACATGGGGGAAATAAAAACATTCTTTTCATTTACACATCAGCCATGGAGAACAACATGAAAACATGTTGCAAGTTTCTTGAATTTGAGCTTCTGCTTTTATTTTTTCTAAGTATAAATCAGCAGCACAGCCCAAATCTTGGAGTGGCAGAGAAATTTAATTGGATGGTGGGATGTTTTACATACATTTGGGTTTTTTTTCTCTGTTGTTTTAAAGCTGACAGGATCACCCATCTGCTTAAAATATAATTGAACGGGGAAGTGAGAAGAAAGAAAGACCTAATTTGAAAATTTAATTCTAAACTGGAAGCTTGGGGGTAACTACTGATACTGACCTTGAACTGGGGGTTCTTTGTAAGCCAAAGATGGCTGTGTGTTAGTGAGAAGACTGTACCATCAGCTTCCAGCCTATGATAGTCCTGAAGGATATTCACAAATATTCTGATTCTTCTCCTTTGGGGCAAAGGGTAGGACTGCAACTGCAATTCTCTCTGCCCTTTAAAGTCATGCAGGGCCTTGTTACTTGCTCTAGCCAAGACAATGCAAGCAGAGATGACGTGTGCTGCTTTCAAGTGGAACCTCTGAGAGAGAACCCATCGTTCTCTTCCTTCTGCTACAGAGATCATAGAAGCATCTGTTGAGATGGGACCATGGTCAGCCTGGTTTTCTGACCCCTGATGAACAGATCATCTCAGCCAGCCCACACTGAATGTATAAAAGGAACAATTTGTTCAATTAAGCTACTAAGATTTGGGATGATGGTGGTGTTTATTACATACCATTATCCAGCCTGCCCGACTAATACACAGATTTAAAAACTAAATATAAATGACTTGTTCAGTCTTTATTCATTCAGTGAACATTAGCTGAGCCCAAACTCTGTACTAAACATCTGGTTAGATCTTGTAAGTGGCACCTAGAAGAATATCAGGCACCCAGTATTTGTACAATAAATGTTTGTTGAATAAATAATCATAATAATTACTATTATCAGCATGTAATAAGTACCCAAGAAATAATATATGCACTTAATTTTTTCAACAACCCTAGAAGATGAATAGTACTGTTGTGTCTTTCTTACATATAAGAAATAGGATTTAAAGAGGATAAGTCACTCACTGTAAATTACATAACCAGTAAGTGTCACAGCTAGCCTTTAAATCCATGCTGTCTCTAAATCCATCGCTCACGCTCTTAAACATTATACTATGCTGTCTCTAAACAAGTGAGTGAATAAATAAGAATAAGGATGAAGTAACTATCTTTGAAGATTTTATAGTGGAGAGATGATGTGCCCAGTTATAGTTACAAGTAATCCACGCCTGGTAGAACTGGGAAAGTTTTCCCAAGAAAGTGACATCTGAGCTGGGTATTGAATGAGAAGGTCAGACAAGTTAATGGAAAAGGAGGAACGGGAATTCCAGGCTAAGAGAGTGGCATTTTCAAAAGCATGAAGGACAACGCCACCATCCAGAAATAGGCTACATTTCAGGAATGATGAATCCCGTTTTGTCATTCCCTGTGATCTGCACCTGCTCTGAGAAAGCCCTCAATTGTGACAAAGCAGGCAGGAGGAGGAGGAGGAAAGGAAGCCTCGTGTTGGCTGCCTGCTCTTCAAGGCCACCATCCATTCATGAGTGTTTATTGAGCCTCTCCTCCTTTCCTGGCACTGTGTTGGCCCTGGAGCTAGAGCAAAGAGGTTGGGCCTTGCAGACTTGAGCTGTAGGCTTCAGAATTGAGTCCTTATCAAGGGTAAACCACACAGGCCAGACAAGGTTCAAGAGAAAATCCTCACCAGCTAAGTGACCTTTGGGAGGATTCTGAACTAGTGGCTAGGTCTCTGGGACATAAGTTCACCCCCTTCTCAAGCAACCTTTCTCCATGTCAAGTTGCTTAACCAAGTTGCAGTCACCGTGTCAAGTTGTTTAACTGGACCTCAGAGGCTGGGTCAGCAGATGCCTTATACAAAGATATGCTCACTTCCCTTGTCTTTCCTGGCCTCTGGGTGCTTTCATCATTGTTGCATGAACAATGATAGGAGTTTCATTTTTCAAAAATCCCACAGCATAATATGGGAGCAGCAGTGTTTGAGGGCTGGCTGAAAGGGCTTCAGAGGCTTGTAAGAGGATCAGGTTTCCCAGAAGCTCATGCCTACTTGGCTCTGCTTCAAAGGCCACTAAATTCCTGCCAGAATTAAAGAGAAAGATTCCTCAAAATCCTTTTCACTCAAGGTGCGCAAGGCAAGACTTAGACCCATCACATACAACTGGACTTATTATCACTCTCTCTTTTCCGTGGTTTGAGCTGGCTCAGGGATGCTCTCCCTGGCTTCAGATAAATGGACTAAGTGGTCTTAAAATCTGCCTCTGCAGCCTCAGAAGGTTAAAGTTGCAGACCTCCAACTGACTGGACTGACCTTGCGGAAACAGACCAATTTTCCACAAGTCAGTCAGTCAAAAGCTAACTTGCAAAATAACCTAGAATTTTTTTTTAAAGACTAACAAACATAAAAATTCACCAAGTTAGAATTGTTTTTCCCTAGATATTCCTGCCTCTCATACTGCTTCTGCGCTTCCAATATTTGCCTTAAATTTTGTATCAAAATAATCAATTGGACACGGCAAACTGGTCATTGAGTGAATTCTCAGCTGACCGATTATTGGCAAACTGACCTCTAAGATCCCCCACCTACTGTACACACAGGCCTCTGAACAACTCCTCTCTCCCCCAATCAGAATTTGAGAGCATCTGTCAGAAAAGTTCCAGTAATCTCTACCCACCAAGCCAGGGACTTTTGTGTCTGAATATGGGAGAGTTGTCATCATCCCCTAGGGGGATGCAACATTCCTCCCCAACATGAGAGGGAGACTTTAGTGTTGAAAATTTGCCTGATGTGTGTTTACCTAAATCTGGGCACTTTCTCTGACCTCGCTAGAAAGTCATTACGGGAGAGCAGGCTCCTGGCAGGTACACACGTTACAAGTGACATGCTTTAAAAATACCTCGTGTAAATCAGATATTGCCATAAAATGGAAATTGCAGCCACAAATTGCATCTTTATTACAACAGTGTCTGATAGATGAGGCAATGTTGACACTATATAATAGGTAGCCTGAGAAGTAGAAAGTTACATGTGGAGCATAAAAGATAATTATTTTTCAATTCACAATAATACAATATCTCTTCTTTTTGACATCACAGAATCCTACATCAAAGCTGGGAAGATACTTAAGGCCATTATCTAAGCCCTTCATTTTACAGATGAGGAGGCTGAGGCTTGCAAGGGGAGGAGATCTGCGCAAGGTCATTCAGAGAGAGCTTGGCGGAGCCTCGATCTTGACATATACTGCCAGGAGGAGGTTCCGTGGCTGTGTCCACTTCCTTTACTGAGTCTGTGAAGATAGGAAATCTCACCTGAGTCTTTTCCACAGCAAGGTCCAGGGGGCACAGGGGGACACAAGGCAGGAGACACATGGCCCCAGTAGTAGAAGCTTTCACTGGGGTACAGAGGAGAGACCAGGCTTAGGTTTTGTCTCTGTGACCTTGGGCATGTCATTCAATCTCACTGAGTTTCCATTTCTTAGTTTGCAAGATGAACTTGATTTCACCCACCTATCTCACAAAGGTACTGTAGAGAATTAAATGAGACATTCTAAGTGCTGTGCTTAGTTGCTCAGTCGTGTCCTACTCTTTGCAACCCCATGGACTGTAGCCCACCAGGCTCCTCTGTCCATGGGGATTCTCCAGACAAGAATACTGGAGTAGGTTGCCATCGAACCCAGGGATTGAACCCAGGTCTCCCACATTGCAGGCATATTCTTTACCATCTGAGCCACCAGGGAAGCCCAAGAATATTGGAGTGGGTAGCCTATCCCTTCTGCAGGGGATCTTTTCAACCCAGGAGTCGAACCAGGGTCTCCTACATTGCAGGTGAATTCTTTACCAATGGAGCTACATTCTAGGTAGGTAAGATAATTAAATAAAGCATTTGACCAATCAAGAGCCAAATTCATGCCAATTTGCACCAGGCTCTACAAAAGGGCCAGCACTGCAGAGACATGAGTGTCTTCACGGGTCGTTGTCAGTCCAGTGGGACCCCTGTACTCATGGCTGTATCCATGGCTGTATCCAGCCTTTGCTCCTGATGTATCTCCCCAGAACCTGTGCAGCTTGCCGCCTCATGCACCCACAGTAACATCATCATTCTATCCCCCAATTTAGAGTTACTTCAAATTCCAAAGAAATTCTGGTTTCCTAATTTGAAATTCTAAAGCCATTCAGTGGTATGCACACCTCTATAATGTTGCCACCATTAATACCAGCTCCCAGCATGTAAACCGCCTGGTGACTGGTGTTTTGGTCTTTCATTTCACAATTCTGGATTTTCATGCAGCACTTTCTTTATGCCAGACCTGAACTAAGCAGTGTCAATGCCCTAAGGCAGGAATAAAACAGAAAAACTTTTGACATTGCTAAGACATGCAATTAAGAAGAAGAAAAGTAGGGGAGCAAAAGTTGAAAAGAAAACCATGACAATGTCAGAGAGTGATAGATACTCTGAAGGAAATACATTGATAGGGGCCATGTGTGGCACATGATCTGGTGGTGTTCAGCCAGTCTGCAAAAATGAAGCTGTTCCAGTGGTGCATGGCTAACATCTGTTTGGATTAACCAGTGATTGTGCCATCCCTGGGGTTAGAAAAGTTTAATGCCACCTCTGGTGTGTGATGATGCATCCTTAGACAGGTAAGGAAGGTGTCTCAAAAGCACAGTATTGAGTCAGATATGAATCATGAGAAGCCAGCCATGATTAGGCCACAGGGAGGAGTGCTCCAGGAGAGGACAAGCATGTGCAGAAGACCTGTGGCAGGAAGAAGCTTGGAGTATGAGAGAACCAGAAAGAAGGCTGCCAGGGTGACTGAAGTGAAGTGAAGTCACTCAGTTGTGTCCGACTATTTGCGACCCCATGGACTGTAGCCTACTACGCTCCTCTGTCCATGGGATTTTCCAGGCAAGAGTACTGGAGTGGGTTGTCATTTCCTTCTCCAGAGGATCTTCCTGACCCGGGGATCAAACCCAGGTCTCCTGCACTGTAAGCAGACGCTTTACCATCTGAGCCACCAGGCAAGTCCCAGGGTGACTAGAGTACAGCAATCATCCAAGCTGGTGAGGTGGGTGCGAGGTATGTACATAATTGGGGGGTTATTCTAAGTGTTATTGGATTTGGTTTTCATTTTTTTTAAGAGCACCCTGGCTGCCTTTGTAGAGACCACTGTGTATCCGCAGTGCCTAGAATCAAGTCTACCACACAGCAGGTGTTGGCTAACCTGCTGCCAAACCAAAGAGCACACATACCTGTACACTCTCAGGTGCCAAATGAGGCCACTCCCCATCTGAGCTTAGCTTAAGATCCTCTCTCTGAGCAAGAACAAAGTGTTCTTAGCTGCTGCTGGTACTGGAGCTTGCCATGAGCTCACGGGCCCTTGAGGCAGACTCGGGCCCTGTAGACCAGAGATCCTTGTTGAGCACTGTGGACACTTCCAGGCAGAAATGGGCTTCTTGCAACTTCTTATCACAAACCTCAGCACCTAGAAGTCTGGGCTGGGGAGTTTCTATTTTTCAGTGGGTCTCTCTGCCACAATGGAAAAATTGGATTGTCATTCAAGAAAAGTCCTGTTAGGCATTGCCATTAGCACTTCTGGTTTTGCAATCTGGGGTGTGTATGTGATTTTCTCATTTTGCAGATTGTCTTGTGGCTTGTCAGTGGTGTTTTTCATTGCTTCTCTGAAGTAACTTTTCTTACCGCCACAGTCCCCCCACCCCGCTTCATCCCTTCTCAACATTCCAGAGGGAAGGTCTTTAAATCCTGCTGGGTCAGTAGAAAACCCTTTGACAGGAGGCAGGGAGTGCACAGGAGTCCACATTGAGGTCTCAGAAAGGTCTAGAACTAGCTGTACTGACATTTGTGGATGTTCAGCCAACACCCCTTCCCTTATTTTCCTTCCTGACAGAACAATTTTTGTTCAGGTGTGCGTGCAGCCAAGTTCTTCGTGGAAAACTAATCCCACCTCCAGCTCCAGAGATGAACCTGGTTGCTTTCAAAGTAATCCCAAACCCCCTGCAATGACTGGCTCATCAAATCTGAGCCTAAGAAAGAAAAGGAGAGGCTGGGGAGGGAACTTTATTTGTTCAACAATATTTACTATGCATCTACTATGTTCCAAGCACTGCTGTAGGTGCAATGGGCATACAAAACTCAGGAAATTTTTTTTCTTAAAAATCACTGTCATTGTGAAGAGGGATATACAACAAACAAAATAAATCATTATATATATATATATATATATATATATATATACATATATATGCATATATATATATATAATACACAATTATACATAATATATATTGGGCTTCCCAGGTGGCTGCAGTGGTAAAGAATCCTGCATCAGCAGGCATCCCATGAGATGCAGTTTTGATCCCTAGGTCAGGAAGATCCTCTGGACAAGGAAACAGCAATGCACTCCAGCATTCTTGCCCGAAAAATCCCATGGACAGAGGAGCCTGGTGGACTATAGCCCATGGGGTTGCAGAGTCTGACACAACTGAGCACACACATATATATATACAGTCAACAAAAACAAGACCAGGAGATGACTGTGGCTCAGACCATGAACTCCTTATTACCAAATTCAGACTTAAATTGAAGAAAGTAGGGAAAACCACTAGACCATTCAGGTATGACCTAAATCAAATCCCTTATGATTATACAGTAGAAGTGAGAAATAGATTTAAGGGCCTAGATCTGATAGATAGAGTGCCTGATGAACTATGGATGGAGGTTTGTGACATTGTACAGGAGACAGGGATCAAGACCATCCCTGTGGAAAAGAAATGCAAAAAAGCAAAATGGCTGTCTGGGGAGGCCTTACAGATAGCTGTGAAAAGAAGAGAAGCAAAAAGCAAAGGAGAAAAGGAAAGATATAAGCATCTGAATGCAGAGTTCCAAAGAGTAGCAAGGAGAGATAAGAAAGCCTTCCTCAGCAATCAATGCAAAGAAATAGAGGAAAACAACAGAATAGGAAAAACTAGAGATCTCTTCAAGAAAACAAGAGATACCAAGGGAACATTTCATGCAAAGATGAGCTCGATAAAGGACAGAAATGGTATGGACCTAACAGAAGCAGAAGATATTAAGAAGAGGTGGCAGGAATACACAGAAGAACTGTACGAAAAAGATTTTCACGACCCAGATAATCATGATGATGTGATCACTGACCTAGAGCCAAATATCCTGGGATGTGAAGTCAAGTGGGCCTTAGAAAGCACGACTACGAACAAAGCTAGTGAAGGTGATGGAATTCCAGTGGAGCTATTTCAAATTCTGAAAGATGATGCTGTGGAAGTGCTGCACTCAATATGCCAGCAAATTTGGAAAACTCAGCAGTGGCCACAGGACTGGAAAAGGTCAGTTTTTATTCCAATCCCAAAGAAAGGCAATGCTGAAGAATGCTCAAACTACCACACAATTGCACTCATCTCACACGCTAGTAAAGTAATGCTCAAAATTCTCCAAGCCAGGCTTCAGCAATACATGAACCACAAACTTCCAGTTGTTCAAGCTGGTTTTAGAAAAGGCAGAGGAACCAGAGATCAAATTGCCAACATCCGCTGGATCATGGAAAAAGCAAGAGAGTTCCAGAAAAACATCTATTTCTGCTTTATTGACTGTGCCAAAGCCTTTGACTGTGTGGATCACAAGAAACTGTGGAAAATTCTGAAAGAGATGGGAATACCAGACCCCCTGACCTGCCTCTTGATAAATTTGTATGCAGGTCAGGAAGCAACAGTTAGAACTGGACATGGAACAACAGACTGGTTCCAAATAGGAAAAGGAGTATGTCAAGGCTGTATATTGTCACCCTGTTTATTTAGCTTATATGCAGAGTACATTATGAGAAACGCTGGACTGGAAGAAGCACAAGCTTCTCAGATATGCAGATGACACCACCCTTATGTCAGAAAGTGAAGAGGAACTAAAAAGCCTCTTGGGGAAGGTGAAAGAGGAGAGTGAAAAAGTTGGCTCAAAACTCAACATTGAGAAAATGAAGATCATGGCACCTGGTCCCATCACTTCATGGAAAATAGATGGGGAAACAGTGGAAACAGTGTCAGACTTTATTTTTCTGGGCTCCAAAATCACTGAAGATGGTGACTGCAGCCATGAAATTAAAAGACGCTTACTCCTTCGAAGGAAAGTTATGACCAACCTAGATAGCATATTCAAAAGTAGAGACATTACTTTGCCAATAAAGGTTCGTCTAGTCAAGGCTATGGTTTTTCCTGTGGTCATGTATGGATGTGAGAGTTGGACTGTGAAGAAAGCTGAACGCCGAAGAATTGATGCTTTTGAAGTGTGGTGTTGGAGAAGACTCTTGAGAGTCCCTTGGACTGCAAGGAGATCCAATCAGTCCATTCTGAAGGAGATCAGCCCTGGGATTTCTTTGGAAGGAATGATGCTAAAGCTGAAACTCCAGTACTTTGGCCACCTCAGGCGAAGAGTTGACTCATTGGAGAAGACTCTGATGCTGGGAGGAATTGGGGGCAGGAGGAGAAGGGGACGACAGGGGATGAGATGGCTGGATGGCATCACTGACTCGATGGATGTGAGTCTGAGTGAATTCCGGGAATTGGTGATGGACAGGGAGGCCTGGCGAGCTGTGATTCATGGGGTCGCAAAGAGTTGGACACGACTGAGTGACTGAACTGAACTGATGTGTAATACTTGGCAGTGTTGAGAGAAGCAAGGGGAACTAAAGCAGGGAAGAGGAGAGAGAGAGTCCAGAGGCTGCATTTTAAATTGAGGTTCTCAGGGAAGGCCGCTTGACAGAGGTGAGGGAGTCATCCCAATGGAGTCTGCAAACAGCACTTCAGGCAAATTGTCCTAACATGGGAATGGATTCAGTGTTTTGGAAGAACAGTAAGGAAACCAGTGTGGCTGGAACAGAGTAGACAAAGGGAACAAGAGTAAGAGAGGAAGGCAAAGACATGATGCTTGGCATATCCAGTTGGCCTCTGTAGATCTGAGAAGGACTCTGGCTTTTACAGGTGGAGATGGGAAACACCAGAGAGTTTTGAGCAAATGTCATGACTTGACTTACACTTTCACAGGATTGCTTTGGTTGCTATTTGGAGAACAGACTGAGAGAAAGCAAGGACATAGCCCTCCCTCCATCTTTTAGAAGGAGCTTCCAGAAGCTCCCTCCCTTGGTCTTTGTCAGCACCATGTGTAGATGTGAGAGGTAACTGCAGCAGCCTCTCCATACCCACCTGAACATGAAGCCACTCCATGGAAAAGAGAGCCTGGAGAACAGTAGGGAAATGAGAAAATGCAGCAGAACCACAGGGAACTGGGAAGCCCACCTTGCACTGAACTTCCAGTTTCGTGAGTCAATAAATATCCTTATGGTTCAAACCAAAGCAAGTCCAGTTCTCTATTTCTTGCACTCAAGAACCTTTGTATATGATTCATCATCCAACCTCATTATCCTTCATCTTCTCCATGCATGCTGTGGCTTCCAGACAGTCTTTACTTGGTTGTGTGTGAGGTCTGAATTCAGGAAATGGTGTCGCTTTTTTTCTCTGTGAAATGTTCTTCCATAGAATCCTTTGAATTTGGAGTCCACAAACTATCAGACTCATCATCTGCTCCTTAGCATGTGTGTACTAATTCACTCAATATTTATTGAGTCTTAATACTGGGCCTCTGGGAGAAGGCATTGGCACCCCACTCCAGTACTCTTGCCTGGAAAATCCCATGGACAGAGGAGCCTGGTAGGCTGCAGCCCATGGGGTCTCGAAGAGTTGGACACAACTGTTCGACTTCACTTTCACTTTTCCCTTTCATGCATTGGAGAAGGAAATGGCAACCCACTCCAGTGTTCTTGCCTGGAGAATCCCGGGGACGGGGGAGCCTGGTGGGCTGCCGTCTATGGGGTCACACAGAGTCGGACACGACTGAAGTGACTTAGCAGCAGCAGCAATACTGGGCCTCACACTGTCCTACATGAGCAAGATCAGTTCCAGCTCTCAAGGGGTCAAGATTGTATGGAAGAGAGTTGATGGTTACATCACATGCATCGAGTGTTAAAAATGGCTTTTCTTTAATGCAGCCCATGCATTAGTAAATACTTTACACTCTCTGGATTTCAGTTTGACCTCCTGTAAAATGACCCTTACCAACTCTGAAAGTCCATGGGTCTGTGACTGATCGTAGCTTTCCTTTGATGTCAATCTCTATGACTAACACACAGCGCAACACAGCAATGAACCAGAGATCAGGAAGACCTCTCTATAATTTTTTACTCCTCCAGAGTGAAAACCACAGTGACATGGCTCACGATGAAATAAATTTGGCACTACCATAATCCAAGTCATGTTTTTCAAAATATGCACAATAAATGATATTGATATATGGCAAAACTGATACAATATTGTAAAGTTAAATAAAATAAAATAATTTAAAAAAAAAAAGAAGCAACAGTTAGAACTGGACATGGAACAACAGACTGGTTCCAAATCGGGAAAGGAGTACGTCAAGGCTATATATTGTCACCTTGCTTATTTAACTTATATGCAGAGTACATCATGAGAAATGCCAGGCTGGATGAAGCACAAAGCTGGAATCAAGATTTCTGGGAGAAATATCAATAACCTCAGATATGCAGATGACACTACCCTTATGGCAGAAAGCAAGAAGAACTAAAGAGCCTCTTGATGAAAGTGAAAGATGAGAGTGAAAAAGTTGGTTTAAAACTCAACATTCAGAAAATTAAGATCATGGCATCTGGTCCCATCACTTCATGGCAAATAGATGGGGAAGCAATGGAAACAGTGAGAGAATTTATTTTCTTGGTCTCCAAAATCACTGCAGTTGGTGACTATAGCCACAAAATTAAAAGACACTTGCTCCTTAGAAGAAAAGCTATGACCAACCTAGACAGCATACTAAAAAGCAGAGACATCACTTTACCAACGAATGTCTATCTAGTCAAAGCTATGGTTTTTTCCAGTAGTCATGTATGGATGTGAGAGTTGGACTATAAAGAAAGCTAAGCACCGAAGAATTGATACTTTTGAAATGTTGTGTTGGAGAAGACTCTTGAGAGTCCCTTGGACTGCAGGAGATCCAACCTGTTAATCCTAAAGGAAATCAGTCCTGAATATTTCATTGGAAGGACTGAGGCTGAAGCTGAAACTCAATACTTTGGCCACCTGATGTGAAGAACCAACTCATTGGAAAAGACCCTGATGCTAGGAAAGATTGAAAACGGGAGGAGAAGGGGATGACAGAGGATGAGATGGTTGGATGGCATCACCGACGGAATGGACACGAGTTTGAGTAGCCTCCAGGAGTTGGTGATGGACAGGGAAGCCTGGCGTGCTGCAGTCCATGGGGTCACAAAGAGTCAGACATGACTGAGTGGCTGAACTGAACTGACTGAGAGCAGAAATCAATGAAATTAAAAACAGGAAATAGGTACAGAAAAGCTGACCAAATTAAAGCTGGTTCTTTGAAAAGATTAATAAAATCAGTGAGTTTCTATCCAGGCTTCCCAGGTGGCACTAGTGATAAAGAATCCGCCTGCCAATGCAGAAAACATGAGGCGTGGTTTCAGTCCCTGAGTCGGGAAGATCCCCTGGATGAGGGCATAGCAACCCACATCAGTATTCTTGCCTGGAGAATCCAAGGACAGAGGAGGCTGGTGAGCTACAGTCCATAGGGTCGCAAAGAGTTGGACACAATTAAAGCGACTTAGCATGCACACAAGACTCTACCCAAATTAACTGAGAAGGATGGAATGGGGAGACTGGTGGGAGGGAGATTCAGGACAGGGGGGATGCATGTACGCCGTGGCTGATTCACGTCTCTCTCTGTATGGCATGGGGACATCACCATAGATCCTGTGAACATTTAAAGGACAGTAAAGGAATATTAAGAACAACTTTCTGTCCATAAATTTGGTACCCTAAATAAAATGGACCAATTCCTTGAAAGACACAATCTGCCAATGCACAAGAAGAAATAGAAAATCTCATTAGGCCTATATCTATTAAATAAATTGAATCAATATTTAATAACCTTTAACTAATTAATAAACAAAAAGCACCAGATGGATTCACTTGTGAATTCTACCAAATGTCTGGAAAGGGATTATACCAATTTTCTACAATCTTTTACAGAAAATATAAGCAGAAGGAATACTTCCTAACTCATCCTATGAGCCCAGCACTGACCTAATATCAAAACTAGACCAAAGACATAATAAGAAAACTACAGATCAATCTCTTTCATGAGCCTAGATATAAATCCTCAACAAAATATTAGGCAAATTGAATCTAACAAACAAAAAGAATTAAACACCTGGATTCAGTGAGATTTATCCCAAATATGCAAGAATTGTTCAACATTATAAAATTAATTAATGTAATCTATTACAACAATAGCTTAAAAAGAAAAATCACACAATCATATCAATAGATACAAAAAAATCATTTGACAAAAATTCAACATCAACTTATGGTAAAAATGCTCAGAAAACTAGAACTAAAAGGAAAGTTTCTTGACAAAGAATACGTACAAAAACCTACAGCTAACATCATACTTAATGATGAGAAACTTGAAACTCTCCCACTAATATAAGGAACAAAACAAGAATGGAAAAGCAGTGGAAAAGACTGCTTTTCCACAACATGCTGGAAGTCCTAGTATTGCAAGAAGACAAGGAAACAAAAGCTACACAGATTGAGAAGGAACAAATAAAGCTGTCTTTCTTCACAGACGGCAATCAACTAGGTAGAAAATTCAAGACATTTAATAACCAAAATAAGAAAAGAAACTTCCTTGAACTAATCCGTGATTATAACTAAGTTGCAGGACACAAGGATAACATAAAATTAATTGTGTTCCTACACACCAGCAATGAGCAAGTGGAATTTGAAAGTAAAAACAGATTTCCAGGACTTCTCTGGTGGTGCAGTAGATAAAAATCTGCCTGCCAATGCAGGGTACACAGATTTAATCCCTGGTCCAGAAGATTCCACCTGCCACAGGGTAACTAAGGCCGTGCACCACAAGTACTGAGCCTGTGCCCAACTACAGAAGCCCCCACTCCCAAGAGCCCACACGCCACAACCACTGGAGCCCACACACCTAGAAGCTGTGTTCTGCAAGAGAAGCCACCGCAGTGACAAGCCCAAGCACTGCAAGGAAGAGTAGCCCCCTTCTTCACAACTATAGAGAGCTCACACAAAGCAACAGACTCAGTGCAGCCAAAAATAAAAAAATCAATAAAATCATTTTTTAATTGCCATTTCATTAGCATCAACCAAAATGAAATGCCACGTATAAATCTGACAAAATATGTAGAATATCTAAATGAGGAAAACTACAAAATTCGGATAAATGAAATTAAATCAGAACTACATAGAGAGATATTCCAGGTCCATGGATCAGAAGACTCAACATGTTAGTTACTCCCAAATTAATCTCTATATTCACTACAATATCAGTCAAAACCCTGGCAAGTCATTTCGTGGACACCAACAAACTGATTCTTAATTTTACATGGAAAAGCAACTCAATATTGAAGGAGAACAAAATCAAGTGACTGACACTACCCAACTTTAATGTTTATTACAAAGTTACAGCAATCAAGGCAGTGTGAAATTGGTGAGAAAATAGATAAATAGATCAACGGAACATCTCAGAAATGGAAATCTCAGAAATGACCCACATAAACATACTCAACAAATCTTTTTTTTTTACCTTTTTATTCTGTATTGGTGTATAACCAATTAATAATGTGATAGTTTCAGGTGAACAGTGAAGGGACTTAACCATACATATACATGTATCCATTACACGTACCCATGCTCCCCCAAACTCCCCTCCCATCCAGGCTGCCACGTAACATTGAGCAGCCAACTAATCTCTGGCAAAGGAGCGAAAGCAATGCAATGGAGCAAAGGTAGTCTTTTCAACAGATAGTGCTGGAATAATTGGATATCCACATACATAAAAATGGCTGTAGACACAGACCTTATACCTTTTGCTGAAATTGACTCAAGTGGACCACAGACCTAAATGTAAAATACAAAACTCCTAGAAGATAACATGAGAGAAAACCTAGATGATCTTGAGTATGGCAAAGACATTTTTAGACACAACACCAAAGGTCCATGAAATGGTAAGTTGAACTTCATTTAA
Source organism: Bos indicus x Bos taurus (assembly GCF_003369695.1). NCBI lineage: Eukaryota > Metazoa > Chordata > Mammalia > Artiodactyla > Bovidae > Bos > Bos indicus x Bos taurus. Next base: position 48,654,154 of record NC_040093.1, read on the forward strand.
ATTAAAAACTTCTGCTCTGTGAAAGACAAGTCAAGAGCATAAAAGAAGACCAGCCAGTCTGGGAGAAAATATTTTCAGACAAAACATCTGATTGAAAAAAAAAAAAAAAAACCTTATCCTGGAAACACAAAGAATTCTTAAAGCTCAACAAAAAGAAAATAATGCAATTATAAATGGGCCAAAGACATCTTACCAAAGAAAATACATAAATGGAAAGTAAACATATGAAAAGATGTTCTACATTACCCATCATTATGGAATTGAAATTTTTTTAAATAATGAGACACCACTACACACTTACTAAAATGGCCAAAATTGAGAACACTGAAACCACCAGATGCTGGCAAGGATGTGGAGCACTAAGACCTCTCATATATTTTCTGGTGGAATGCAAAAATAGTACACTCACTTTGGAACACAGTTTGACAATTCCTTTTAAAATTAAACATACTCTTATCATAAGATCCGGTGATCATGCTCTGTGGTATTTACTCAAATGAATTGAAAACTTACATCCACCCAAAACCTGCACATCGAAGTTCTGCATGCACTTAGTCATGCCCAGCTCTTTGCGACCCCAAGGACTGTAGCCCGCCAGGCTCCTCTGTCCCTAAGATTTTCCTGGCAAGAATAGTGGAGTGGATAACCATTTCCTTCTCCAGGGGATCTACCAGGCCCAGGGATCTCTTGCATTTCCTGCATCTCCGCATTGGCAGGCAGATTCTTTACCACTGAGCCACATGGGAATCCCTACATGGAAGTTTATAGCAGCTTCATTCATAATTGCCAAAACTTGGAAGCAACCAAGATGTCCTCAGATTAAATAAACTGTGGTACATCCAGACAATAGAATATTATTAATTGCTAAAAGAAAGAAAAAAAAAATGAGATGAGCAATTAAACCATGAAAAGTCATGGAGGAAATTTAAATGTATATTTCTGAGTGAAAGAAGTCAGTCTGAAAAGGCACGTACTGTCTGATTCCAACTACAGGACTTTCTGGAAAGGGCAAAACAATGAAGAGATTAAAAAGATTAGTGGCTGCCAAGGGTTAGGTAGGAGGAAGGGAGAGATGAATAGGCAGAGCACAGAAGTTTTTTATGGCAGGGAAAATATTCTGTATAATATAATGGTGGATACATGCCATTATACATTTGTTTAAACCCAAGAGTGAACTTTAATGTAAACTATGGACTTTGGGTGCTAATGATGGATCAGTAAATGTTCATCAAGTTTGACAAAGATACCACTCTGGTACAGAATGTAGATAATGGGAGATGCTGGGTATGGATAAGAGGTATATGGAAACTCTACTCTGCCCTCATTTTTTTGTGAACTTAAAATTTCTCAAAAAAAAATAGAGTTTATTAATTAATAGGGCCACCAAAAGGACATTGTTTGCAATCCTAGGGATCCTGAATTCCATTCCTTACTGTGACTGCCTGCCCTCCAGTTTCAAAGAGGTCAGTCTGCTTTGGCCCAGGATGCAGTGACTGAGCAGAACTGGTTCCTTATGTAGAGTCAAGCATTTGTTCTGATTGCCCACTCTTATTGCACACTTCCAGACTATTTTGCTTGTCTTTAAGACTGTAAAACATCAGCATTAAGGTAATGAGGCTATTTAGGAAAACATAATAACTCCTTAAAAATGAAGAAGTCTCTCAGAAACAGTCTTAATGGCAGGAATTTTTTTTCAGTTAACTTCAGTGTTCCAAGGCATCAGAGTTTATCTGAATTTTACAGCAATAGAGTCACCATCTCATCTTGCACAGAACATAAAGGCTCACCAATAGAATCTCACGCTCTTCAAGCACCACCACCACCACCACCATCTTCTTCTTCATCACTGTCCCTGACATTTTGAAGCACTTATAATGTGTCAGCTGCTATGCCAAGCATTTTGCATTATACTGTATTATCTCATTTAATCCTCATAACAGCTTTATGATGTAGCTACTACTATTGTAAGTACTTGCCTAAAGTCACACACTTTGTGGGAAATTGATGATACTAGGATTACAACCCAATCAATTCAATTCCAGAACAAATATTCTTAACCATGGGATCCTACTGCTTTATGGTTTATAAGTCCAGGCCAAACTGAGAGCTACAATATCTGCCCTCCTAGGTTCTAGGGAAGGTCCTGCTGAGAATTCACTCAGGATCCCTCAGTCTGAACACCCCCTTTACATTCCAGCAAAAATGTCAGAATACCTGGGAACACACACACATGACCTCGAGCTTACTGATGCCTGTTGGAGGTGAGAGACCCATCCGTCTAAACAGAGAGAAGATGGAAGACGTAACTGTTTATTTTGATAAATGTAAATGAATTCAATTACTTGTCAAAATGTTATCAGGACCCCAATGAAATGAGCTCTGTTTTTTTCCCCCCTTTTCAGGGTGAAAGGAGAGAAGAGGGAGAGAAATGGATGCTCAAGACAGATTGCTTTGATTTGAAATGAAAACAAACAACTTTAGGGGAAAAAAGGGCTTTCATTATAGGAGACCTTGGCATTCTTGCAGATACATTCATGAATTAATCATTAAAATCCTGAAATGTGGAATAAATCATGTGGTCTTCAAGGCCAGCCCATGATAAAAGGGGCCTCAAACAGCACTCTAAGCTGTGCTACTGCCTAGAACAACTTTTTCTCCAGGAATAAAATGAATGAGGTGAGTGTGTGTGTGTGTGTGTGTGTGTGTGTGTGTGTAAGGCAGCTCCAGGGTCCCAGGCTGGAACTGTGTGCAAGCCAGCTCCAACTGCGTATCACTACATATTCGTGCTATTTAATATCTGCTAATGGAATGCTTCTGTCTGCCATCGACAGCAGGATCAAAAGAGGGCTATGCAGCTTTTAAATTATTAGCACTAATTAGGCAAATCAAAACGGAGGAGGGCAAAGAGACCAGAGAATGCATTAGAAGGAAAGCAAGGGGATCACTACCTATATCATACTGTCAAGATCTAGGTACCAAATAGCCAATTAGTACAAAAGACCCTTCCGAAGCAAGGAGAGAATGAGCAAGGCCTGCCCGGGCAGAAGCAGGATAGCTTCATTACAGTGACTCCCTAATTAAAATGTAAGGGTTGCTGACCATTGCATAATTAAATAAGGTGGAAGGCGGTAGGAGTCAGCTCTCCAGTAGTTTCTGGGCTCATGTTACTAAAGCCACCTTCATGGGCACCTCCAAGGACCTCCCACAGGCCGTTCTGGAGCTGTCCATGGTCCTGACAAATGTCTGACTTTTTACAGGCCTGTTAGAACGAAACTGCTTCCAGGAGACTTTTCTCCTCACTGCCCTGAGACCCCTTTAGCTGTCCTGAGAATCACTCCAATTTTCTTTGTAATCCATTTTCAAACTATTCAGGAAAAAGAAGTTGGAAGGTAGGAGTGGAAAAGACATCAAGCCTAATTAACTCCCAGCTACTGCTTTCTCGATGTAAAGTTGCTGAAGCTCAGGTTGACTCCTGCTGATGTAACCTTTATCCTTTGTCTGTTTTACCTGCCAGGAGGAAACTTCCTTAAGAGCTTACTGGGAGCTAATCTCAGGTTTGACACAAAAACCAAGGCTACTGAGCACAATAGCTATTCAGGAATATTTGCAGGTGTGAGAGGGTAACGACCTGGTGCACTAGATATGCAGTCACATACCAGGAAAGAACCCTCTTTCAGTATCAGAAGTTGAGTGTGATGAGTTCCTGGCAAAGTCATCCTGGGAGAGCCTTATCTTCTTGAACCTTTAGGAGTAACAATTCTTCTCCCTCAGGGTTTTTAATCTACTCTTTCCCATCTCTTTATCCTCACCTGTTTCCTCTCTCCTCTTGATTCTGTGTCCTTTCTTCCATGTCTTCTCTCTCATATTTCTATTTCCTCTTCTCTTTCTTCCTCCCATCTCTCTTCTTTCTTTGTGTCTATTTCTCCCTTATTCCATGCCCGTGTCCCACTATCACATCACCACTAAACTAGTACAAATATTAAATGTTCATCTACTCACTCTTTTATTTTTATCGGTAGTCTCCTTGGCTTAACTCGTTTTTATTACATCTGTAGCCTCCTTGGCTTAACTCATTTTTATTAAAATGGCCCAAATTACCATTAGAATAGCCAAAAGCTTGCAGGGCGGGGGGAGGCTGGAATGATCTTTGAAAGGAAATTTAGATCCTCAGAAGCAATGACAAAAAGCAGGTGTGTGTTAGTGTGGGTGTGGCGGCAGTAACAAATATGTTATAATCATGCCATGATTGAACACAATAGAATTTTATTTCTACTAGATAAAATAGAAATAAGTGGCCTATTTTATTTCAGATAAATAAAACACTGCAATCTAGGTCAGGGAGTAGGCTCTTCTACTCACAGTTATTCAAAGACACAAGCTGAGAGTGGCTTTGATATCTTCAATGAGTGGCTCCCAAGACATCCAGAAAGAGAAACAAGTAAGAAGTCGGAGAGGGAGGTTTGGAAGGCAGACCTGGGAGTGCCACACGTCACTTCCATTCATGCTCCATTGGCCAGAATTCAGTCACATTACTACCTATAACTGTAAGAGATGTTGGGAAATACATTAAACCATGTGCCATAAAGAGAAGAAAACAGATATGTGTGACCATTTAGCAGTCTCTGCCAAATGAGAGACAGAATAGGAGGTAAGGAAAGAGTCATAGGCAGAAAAGGAAACACTGAGTCAAGAGCTATATCCACACAACAGAAGAGAAGCAAGTCTTGCCACAGAACTCATCCTGAAAAGGGTGGTGTTATAACCAGAGGTATTCACCAGAAAATGTATAACCAGAGGCCCACTTTTGCTCAATTAGGATTCTCTCAAGAGCATAGCATTCAGTTTTAGAATTAATCAGACATGAAGTGAAATACAGATCGGCCTCTTTATAAGTATGTGACCTTGAACAAACATTTCCAGGAGTCTCAGTTTCATCATCTGTAAAACAGGAGAAAGATATTGGCTTACTCCATATGGTATTCCTTACACAATATAAAAGACTAGAGGTTTCCTTGGTGGCCCACTGGGTAAGACTCCATGATTCCAATGCAAGGGACATGGGTTCCATCCTTGGGCAGGGAACTAAGATTCTGCATGCCTTACTCTGCAGCCAATAAATAAATAAAAGATGCTAAATTCTTAACATGATGCCTGGCATATAGTAAGTACTCAATAGGTGGCAACTGTTGATACTGTTATCATGCTCACCACTGCTGTCATATTAGTTTGTTCTATCTGTCCTGGGTGCTCCCTACTCATTTCCCCACCTAATCCAAGTCACATCTTCTCCATGAAGTCTTCCCTTATATGGCATTCCCAGTGACTTGCTTGATCTCCGTGTCACCCAATTAAGCACTTTATTCAAGTTTGTTCACTATGAATACAAGTTTGTTCACTATGTCCATGAGGTTCAGGATATTATTTATATTGTTTATTTTTTGTATCTCTGAACCAAGTACAGTATCTGGTATGTAATAGTTGTTCAACTATTATTATTGTTCAATGAGTATTCAATGAATATGAGAGACACTCATGTTAAAGAGCTTGAGGCATTCCCTTTATAGACACAGAATCATATTGCTTTGAGGTTATTCTCTAATTTTCCGTGTCAGTTAGTCTTGTCTTCCTGATGAAATTGAATTCAGAGTAGCCAGAGTGATCTTTTTAAAATGTAAATTGGATCCTTTCATTCCTCTCTGTGACTACCTCTGATGACTTCTCATCACCTTTAGAATAAAACCCAAACTCCTCACTGCAACATGTAAGGCCCTATAAGCCCTGGCCTGGTTACCTTCTCTCTCATTGCCTTTTCCACCACTACCTTCAAGCCCCACAGGCCTTCATTCTATTCCTTTAATACATCAAGATTTTTCCCATATCACAGACTTTGTATCAATATTAACTACCCTCTACTCCAGAGATATTTTCCCCAAGCATATTCTCAAAGCTGAGCCCACCCCCTACACACAGACACATTATTCAGGACTTGGCTCAAATACTACCCTTTCAGAGAGGTCTTCTGGCAACACTGTATAACTTAATTCTCCATCAGTCACTTACTATCTTGAGTGGATTCTCTAGGAAACAGACTGAGTTGAAGACCTCTTTGCAAAAAGTTTATGGGGCCTCCCTTGGAACCAGCACTTGTTGGGGGTGAAGGAAACAGGACAGAGCAGAGGGAGGAGTTAAGCTGAAATATGTTCGCAACAAAGACTCAAGTGACCCTCACAACAAAGACCTCTAGACCCTGGGAGCCCTAGAGCTGAGCCAAGGGGCCTGGGCTTTGTACTTCTGCACTGCTGGTTCTAAGACACAAGCTATCCTCATGAAGGAAACATGACCTTGGGAAAGGGAGTTTTCTCTTGGAGGGCAGTTTCCAGGGAGTGATTCTGCTGAGAGTTACCAGCTAGCAACTCCCAGCAACTGGGAAACAGGAGCTTGTGTCCTAAAGAGGGTGTTTGTGGCACATGATAGCATCTGCTACAAAAGACTCATTGTGCTGCTCAGATCTGCTTCCTTCATTTGCTCAGTTCTGTGGACAGCTTCACTAGAATTCTGGTTGGTGTCTTATGGTGGGGGGAGGGGCAAACTTCCAAGAGAAGATTCATGGGATGAACTGAGACCACACCATCCCAGCTGCCCTCTGGGTCACCTTCTTCGACTCATTCTAGATTCTCTTGCTGCTCACAAGTATGGTGAGCTTACCTCGTGACAGGTCTGAGCTGCTATCATCATGCCCTTTTTGGGCCTTAGCTGCTGCATTTACTCATCTACTTACAAAATTGGGCAAGAGATGCCCCTATGAATCACCTGGATAATAAATACATTCTTCCCTGCCTCCACTATTTAATAGCAGCCCGCCTTCTACTGATGATCAGAGTCCATTATCAGGAGCTGAAGTGATGAAGCAGCAACCATAGCTTGAGGTGTATGGCACTCTTGCTGTGGCTCCCTGTTGGCAATATCCCCTTCTGGGAACCAGAACATCTAAGCCCACAGAGCCCAAGGTTGCTGAACAAGTGCCTCGGCCCTGAAAGGAGAGATCTGTATAGCACATCACAAATTCCTGTACACAATCTGTCATACAAACTCCACTCTCGCTTCCTACCCAGCACACTTCTCACGTCCTGCATTGGTCTTGCTCGTTTTCCTTATGTTGTCTGTCTCTGGTTCCAGAATCAGAAGGGCTCGTTTTGCTCCATATCTCAGTGCCTAACACAGTGCCTGCTTCACGGTTGACTCCCAGTCAATACTTGTTGAGGGAGCAAATGGCAGCATGATTGAACTGAGCTCAGAGTTACAAAGTCCTCAGGGGTGGGCTCTGCTTCCTGCTGTTCTTGGAGCACAGAGCAGTGACTCAGAGAACACTTGATTGACCGGCCCATCCTCTCTCACAGGTCACTTACGGATCTCCAACTCTCTGAGAGTAAGAGGCCTCCCTAACACAATCACAGGTTATTTTTAGTCTGCTTCTTCCTCTCTGGTCTATTAAGGTGGTAAGAAGAAGCTGGCTACCTGGGGCTTGCAGTAGCTCTAAAGAAAACCAATCTTCCTCTCTCTGGAAAACCCTAGGAGGTGTCCTCTATACCAGGCTCCAGGGTGACAACTGCCCAGGCTGTGTTAGCTGAGAGCCTTGTGATTACATTTTTCATTTTCTGGCCAGGGGTACCGGGGAAGTGATTACTGAAGTATACACAGGAGCTGGAGTCTTCTCCCTCCCACAGACACACAAACACGAGCCTTTCCCTTCCCTCTGATGGTTCCATTTTCTCTCATTAGACGACTTTCTGGGGCCTTAGGAGATCTCTCTGGTGTAGACTCCAAGGGGCCTCTTCCAGCTAATTAGATTGTGAGCTGGAAGACTGACTATGGGACTGCTTTAATAATCTTCTATTCACAGCTTAACATGCTTATCTAGTTTGACTATTGGAGAGGAAATTCTTTTCTTTTTTAAGAGAGAGAGAGACAGTGAGGGAGAGCGTGTGAGGGAACAGGTTTTCTCCTTGAGACTCTATCAACGCTAAGGGCAGCTGTAATGATGCTCTTCCCATGGAGGTTTTAGAGGGTCTGCGTGTGGCTTGGAAAGAAAACTCTAAATCACTGATTGTAACCCTTGACAATTATGAGTCACTGCTATGATTCCTGAGGGGAGGGAGGGGGGAAGGACCATCCTTTTTATATGTTAGGAGCCTCAGCAACACAGACTAATGCAATGGATCTAAAATCAGTGGCTACACCCCTTCCTGGCTCTGGGACCTGTCTTACAGGGATTTGAAACACCCTGGATGTGAATCCAGCTTCATCACGTCCAGCTCTGTGGCCTTGAACAAGTTCCCTAATTCTATAAACCTAAGTGCCTTCTTCTGTAATATGAGAATAATAATAATATTTTTGGGGTGTATTCAGAGCATTTAGTTGATGCTTTTCAACTGTAGTGTTGGAGAAGACACTTGAGAGTCCCTTGGACTGCAAGGAAATCCAACCAGTCCATCCTAAAGAAAATCAGTACTGAATATTCATTAGAAGGACTGAGGCTGAAGCTGAAGCTCCAATACTTTGGCCATCTGATGCGAAGAACTGACTCACTGGAAAAGACCCTGATGCTGGGAAAGATTGAAGGCAGGAGGAGAAGGGGATGACAGAGGATTAGATGGTTGGATGGCGTCACCAACTCGATGGACATGAGTTTGATCAAGCTCCAGGAGTTGGTGATGGACAGGGAGGCCTGGTGTGCTGCAGTCCATGGGGTTACAAAGAGTCTGAGGGACTGAACTGAACTGAGAGCATTCATTTAGAAAGTAAATGCAAGTGCTAACAAGAGTACCAGAAATTTAATAAGTGCTCAAAGACAGTACTACTACTATTATTTTCCTAATCTGTAAAATGGGAATGTTAATAGAATTTGCCTCCTGGGGCTGGCCGTAAGGCTTAAATGAGATGATGTGCCTAGTGATGCGGATAGTGCCTGGCATTGTGTATGTCTTAGCTTGGGCTTAGCGTCTCATTTTGCCATGACAGAATACCACAGACTAAGTGGCTTTACACAGATTTATTTCCTTACAGTTCTGGAGGCTGGAAAACCCAAGATCAAGTATCCAGCAGGATTCAGTTCCTGGTGAGGGCTCTTTTCCTAGCTTGCACTTTCTCTCTGTGCCTTCATATGGATAAAAGACAAAGACTACAAACCAAGAGAGAGAGGCAGAGACAAAAAGAGGAAGAGGCAGAGATACAGACAGTGTGTGAACTCTTTGATGTCTCTTTTTATAGGGACACTACTATTAATAGATCAGGGATCCACTTTTATGACCTCATTTAACCTTAATTACCTCCTGAAGACTTTCTCCAGATACAGCCATAGTAGGGGGTAGGGCCTCCACATATGCATTCGAAGGGATACAATTCAGTCCATAGCTGTAGCAGTAGTGTTAGTTTTAGTCTCTCAGTCATGTCTGACTCTTTGCAACCCCATGGGCTGTGGCCCACCAGGCTCCTCTGGCCATGGGATTCTCCAGGCAAGAATACTGGAGTGGATTGCATTCCCTTCTCCACCACAGCAGCATGTACTCACAACAATCCCATGCTGCAGGTAAGGAAACATGGTGAAGAGAAAGGTCAAGTAACTTACCCAACATCACACAGCTAGTGAGTGGCCCAGTCCCATGTCAAATTGTCTCTTTCCTGCCATTGTCTTGTCCTGCTCCCTGCCTAAACACAAACTCTTGGGGGTAGGAACTGTGGCTTACTCCTCTTACTGCTCTAACTCACAGCCTGGCCTGCTCACAGAACAAAGGGTTGAGCGAACACCAAAGGAGAGCTAGTCGGCTGCGTACAACCCGCCCCCCGCCCTGCCTGAAGGCAGAGAGGCAGGCAGGTGTCAGCCAGAACTGGAAGGCAAGGGGCTGCTGCAATCTTGGCCCCAAAGATCGGCATCCTCCACCAAACTGAGCAGGCTCCCAGTTGCTAACCACATCTTCCTGGGATCCTGGTTAGCTGACATCTGCCAGGAGAGTCACACCCTGAGAGGAGTCTCCCCAGAGGAGATACATTGCACATCTGAGATGGTGCTCTCGCAGCACACCTGTGAAACCAAGTGGCCGGGACTGGGGAGGTGATTAAGACGCACAGCCCACCTGGGACAGTGCACTCAAGTACCTGGTCGCCTGAGCTGCTCGGACCTGGGAAGGGCACAAAACGCATGCCCAACCAAGTCCTGAGAACCTGAACCTGAGCAGCTTAGACCTGGGAAGTACACAAAACGCAGGGCCCACTTTGGACAGTGCCCCTGCAGAGCATCCTGGAGCCTTAGCAGTGTAGACCCAGGAAGCACTGTGAGCGGGGGGAAACCCAGTGTGGCCCAGACACTGCGAGCACTCCCCACACACACCAGTGATATTTGTTTGCAGTGTTCCTCCCTCCCCACAACACAACTGAGCAAGTGAACCTAAATAAGTAACCACCTTCGCCCTCTTGTGTCAGGGCAGAAATTAGACACTGAAGAGACTTGCAAACAGAGGAAGCCAAAACAAACAAAGAAGAGGGAACCGTTCTGGAAGTGGCAGGTGCAACACATTAAAACCCTGTAGTTAACATTGACTAAGCATTGGAAGGGGCTATAGACCTTGAGAACAAGTTCAAGCTGGAACAAGGAACTATCTGAAACTGAATTGACCCCACACTGCCCACAACAGCTCCAGAGAAATTCCTAGATATATATTTACTATAATCACCTAGTGGAGGTGATGGAATTCCACTCAAGCTATATCAGATTCTAAAAGAGGATGCTGTGAAAGTGCTGCACTCAATATGGCAGCAAATTTGGAAAACTCAGCAGTGGCCACAGGGCTGGAAAAGGTCAGTTTTCATTCCAATCCCAAAGAAAGGCAATGCCAAAGAATGCTCAAACTACCACACAATTGCACTCATCTCACACGCTAGTAAACTCATGCTCAAAATTCTGCAAGCCAGGCTTCAGGAATACATGAACTGTGAACTTCCAGATGTTCAAGCTGGTTTTAGAAAAGGCAGAGGAACCAAAGATCAAATTGCCAACATCTGATAGATTATCAAAAAAGCAACAGAGTTCCAGAAAGACATCTATTTCTGCTTTACTGACTATGCCAAAGCCTTTGACTGTGTGGATCACAATAAACTGTGGAAAATTCTGAAAGAGATGGGAATACCAGACCACCTGATCTGCCTCTTGAGAAATTTGTATGCAGGTCAGGAAGCAACAGTTAGAACTGGACATGGAACAACAGACTGGTTCCAAATAGGAAAAGGAGTATGTTAAGGCTGTATATTGTCACCCTGCTTATTTAACTTATATGCAGAGTACATCATGAGAAATGCTGGGCTGGAAGAAGCACAAGCTGGAATCAAGATTGCCAGGAGAAATATCAATAACCTCAGATATGCAGATGACACCACCCCTATGGCAGAAAGTGAAGAAGAACTAAAGAGCCTCTTGATGAAAGTGAAACATGAGAGTGAAAAAGTTGGCTTAAAACTCAACATTCTGAAAACTAAGATCATGGCATCTGGTCCCATCATTTCATGGCAAATAGATGGGGAAACAATGGAAACAGTGGCAGATTTTATTTTTCTGGGCTCCAAAATCACTGCAGATGGTGACTGAAGCCACGAAATTAAAAAATGCTTACTCCTTGGAAGAAAAGTTATGACCAACCTAGACAGCATATTAAAAAGCAGAGACATCACTTTGCCAACAAAGGTCCATCTAGTCAAAGCTATGGTTTTTCCAGTAGTCATGTATGGATGTGAGAGTTGGACTCTCATAAAGAAGGCTGAGCGCTCAAGAATTGATGCTCTTGAACTGTGGTGTTGGAGAAGACTCTTGAGAGTCCCTTGGACTGAAAGGAGATCCAAACAGTCCATCCTAAAGGAAATCAGTCCTGAGTGTTCATTGGAAGGACTGATGTTGAAGCTGAAGCTCCAGTACTTTGGCCACCTCATGTGAAGAGCTGACTCACTTGAAAAGATCCTGATGCTGGGAAAGATTGAAGGCAGGAGGCGCAGGGGACAAGAGAGGATGAGCTAGTTGGATGGCATCACAGACTCGATGGACATGAATTTGAGCAAGCTCCAGGAGTTGGTGATGGACAGGGAGGCCTGGCATTTTGCAGTCCATGGGGTCACAAAGAGTCAGACACGACTGAGTTACTGAACTGAACTGAACTGATTATCACTTTTTAATTTTTTTAATTTAAGTTCTTTATTAATCCTTTGATTTTCATTTTTATAACCTACTCTTACCTTGCAAAAAAAAAAAAAGACCCTATTTTTAAAGCACATTTCATAGCTCTTTTAAAATAATTTTTGTGATTGATTTTGTTTTGTATTTTTAATATTGCATTTTGAGAGTCTAACCTCTACTCTAGATTTTTAATCTTTGCTTTTTGGTATTTGTTATCAATTTTTTACCTTTAAGAATTTAATTTTCAGTATCCATTTTCACTTAGGGGTGGGATTACTGGCTTGATTTCTGTCTCCCCTTTTGATTCTCCCATTTCTCCTCCTGGTCACCGCTATCTCCTTCCTCCCTCTTCTCTGCTCTACGTAAGTCTGTGAATCTCTGGGTGTTCCAGACTGTGGACAGCACCTAGGGAATTGATTACTGACTAGATTTCTCTCTCCCTTTTTGACTCTCTCTTTTCTCTTCCTGGTCACCCCTATCTTCTCCTCCCTCTTCTCTTCTCCATGTACTTCTGTGAACCTCTCTGGATGTCCCTTGCTGTGGAGAATTGTTTCACCATTAACCTAGATGTTTTATCATCTGTGCTGTGTAGATGGAGAAGTCTTGAGGCTACTGTAAGAATAAGACTGAAAGCCAGAGGCAGGAGGCTTAACTCCAAAACTTGAGAACAGCAGAGAACTCCTGACTCCAGGAAACATTAATAGACAAGAGCTCATCCAGAAGCTTCCATACCTACACTAAAATTAAGCTCCACCCAAGAGCCAACAAGTTTCAGAGCAAGACACACCCTGCTAATTCTCCAGCAAAGCAGGACCATAGCCCTGAGCATTAAAAGACAGGCTGCCCAAAGCCATACCAAACCCATAGACACCCCCAAAACTCACTACTGGACACTTCGTTGTAGTCCAGAGAGAAGAGATCCAGCTCCACCCACCAGAACACAGATGCAAGCTCCCCTAACCAGGAAACCTTGACAAGCCACTAGTCCAACCCACAGGGAGCATGCTTCACAATAAAGAGGAACCACAAACTTCCAGCCTACAGAAAGGGCACCCCAAACACAGCAATCTGAACAAAATGAAAAGGCAGGGAAATATTCAACAGGTAAAGGAACATGATAAATGCCCACCAAACCATATAAAAGAGGAGGAGATAGGGAGTCTACCAGAAAAAGAATTCAGAATAATGATAGTAAAGATGGTCCAAAATCTTGAAAACAAAATGGAGTTACAGATAAATAGATTAGAGACAAAGGATTGAGAAGATGCAAGAAATGTTTAACAAAGACCTAGAAGAAATAAAGAAGAGTCAATCAATAATGAATAATGTAATAACTGAGATCAAAAGCACTCTGGAGGGAATCAACAGTAGAATAACTAACTGAGGCAGAAGATAGGATAAGGGAGGTGGAAGATAGTATAGTGTAAATAAATGAAGCAGAAAGGAAAACAAAACAAAAAAAGAATTAAAAGAAATGAGGACAACCTTAGAGACCTCTGGAACAATGTTAAATGCCCCAACATTCGAATCATAGGAGGTCCAGAAGAAGAAGACAAAAAGAACAGACCTGAGAAAATACTTGAGGAGATAATAGTTGAAAGCTTCCCTAAAATGGGGAAGGAAATAGCCACCCAAGTTCAAGAAACCCAGAGAGTCCAAACAGGATAAACCCAAGGCGAAACACCCCAAGACACATATTAATCAAAGTAACAAAGATCAAACACAAAGAGCAAATATTAAAAGCAGCAAGGGAAAAGCAACAAATAACACACAAGGGGATCCCCATAAGTATAACAGCTGATCTTTCAACAGCAATTCTTCAGTACAGGAGGGAATGGCAGGACATACTTAAAGTGATGAAAGAGAAAAACCTACAACCCAGATTACTATACTCAGCAAGGATCTCATTCAAATATGAAGGAGAAATCAAAAGCTTTACAGACAAGCAAAAACTGAGAGAATTCAGCACCACCAAACCAGCTTTTCAACAAATGCTAAAGGATCTCTAGACAGGAAACACAGAAGAGGTTTATAAACTCAAACCCAAAACAACAAAGTAAATGGCAATGGGATCTTACTATCAATAATTACCTTAAATGTAAATGGGTTGAATGCCCCAACCAAAAGACAAAGACTGGCTGGATACAAAAATAAGACCCCTATATATGCCAAGATACCCACCTCAAACCAAGGGACACATGCAGACGGAAAGTGAAGGTCTGGAAAAAGATACTTCATGCAAATGGAAACCAAAAGAAAGCAGGAGTAGCAATACTCATATCAGATAAAATAGACTTTGAAATAAAGGTCATGAAAAGAGACAAAGAAGGACACTACCTAATGATCAAAGGATCAATCCAAGAAGAAGTTATAACAATTATAAATATATATCTACCCAACATAGGAGCACCTCAATACATAAGGCAAAATTTAACAAGTATGAAAGGGGAAATTAACAGCAACACAATAAGAGTAGGAGACTTTAATACCCCACTCACACCTATGTATAGATCAACTAAACAGAAAATTAGCAAGGTAACACAAACTTTAAATGATACAATAGACCAGTTAGACCTAATTGATATCTATAGGACATTTCACCATAAAACAATGAATTTCACCTTTTTCTCTAGGGCACACAGAACATTCTCCAGGATAGATCACATCCTGGGCCATAAATCTAGCTTGGTAAATTCAAAATAACTGAAGTCATTTCAAGCATCTTTTCTGATCACAATGCAATAAGATTAGATGTCAACTATAGGAAAAAAGACTATTAAAAATACAAACATATGGAGACTAAACAACACACTTCTGAATAACCAACAAATCACAGAAGAAATCAAAAAGTAAGTCAAAATATGCATAGAAACAAATGAAAATGAAAACACAACAACCCAAAACCTATGAGATAACCAGTAAAAGCAGTGCTAAGGGGAAGGTTCATAGCAATACAAGCTTACCTCAAGAAACAAGAGAAAAATAAAAATAAATAACCTAACTTTATACCTAAAGCAACCAGAAAAAGAAGAAATGAAGAACTCCAGGGTTAGTACAAGGAAAGAAATCATAAAAATTAGGGCAGAAATAAATGAAAAAGAAACAAAGCAGACTATAGCAAAAATCAACAAAACTAAAAGCTGGTTCTTCGGGAAGATAAATATAATAGACAAACCATTAGCCAGACTCATCAAGAAAAAAAGGGATAAGAATCAAATCAACAAAATTAGAAATGAAAATGGAGAAATCACAACAGAGAACACAGAAATACAAAGGATCATAAGAGACTTCTATCAGCAATTATATGCCGATAAAATGGACAACTTGGAAGAAATGGAAAAATTCTTAGAAAAGTATAACCTTCCAAAACTGAACCAGGAAGAAATAGAAAATCTTAACAGACCCATCACAAGCATATAGATAGAAACTGTAATCAAAAATGTTCCAACAAACAAAAGCCCAGGACCAGATGGCTTCCCAGGTGAATTCTACCAAAAATTTGGAGAAGAGCTAATACCTATCCTACTCAAACTCTCCCAGAAAATTGCAGAGGAAGGTAAACTCCCAAACTCATTCTATGAGGCCACCATCACCCTAATACCAAAGCCAGACAAAGATGCCGCAAGAAAAGAAAACTACAGGCCAATATCACTGGTGAGCATAGATGCAAAAATCCTTAACAAAATTCTAGCAAACAGAATCCAAAAATATATGAAAAAGATCATGCATCATGACCAAGTGGGCTTTATCCCAGGGATCCAAGGATTCTTCAATATTCACAAATCAATGTGATACAGCACATTAACAAATTGAAAGATTAAAACTGTATGATTATCTCAACAGATGCATAGAAAGCCTTTGACAAAATTCAACACCCATTTATGATAAAAACTCTCCAGAAAGCAGGCATAGAAGGAACATACCTCAACATAATAAAAGCCATATATGATAAACCCACAGCAAACATCATCCTCACTGGCAAAAGATTGAAAGCATTTCCCCTAAAGTCAGGAAAAGGGTGCCCACTCTCACCACTACTATTCAACATAGTTTTGGAAGTTTTAGCCACAGCAATCAGAGAAGAAAAAGAAATAAAAGGAATCCAGATTGGAAAAGCAGAAGTAAAACTCTCACTGTTTGCAGATGACATGATCCTCTACATAGAAAACCCTAAAGACTCCACCAGAAAAGTACTAGAGCTAATCAATGAATATAGTAAAGTTGCAGGATATAAAGTTAATACACAGAAATCCCACATTCCTATACACTAACAATGAGAAAACAGGAAGAGAAATTAAGGAAACAATCCCTTTCACCATTGTGATGAAAAGAATAAAATACTTAGGAATAAATCTACCTGGGACGACCCAGAGGGATGGTACAGGGAGGGAGGAGGGAGGAGGGTTCAGGATGGGGAACACATGTATGCCTGTGGTGGATTCATTTTGATATATGGCAAAACCAATACAATATTGTAAAGTTAAAAAATAAAATTAAAAAAATTAAAACATAAAACATAAAAAAAGAAACAAAAAACATATATATAGAAAACTATAAAACACTGATGAAGAAATGAAAGATGACACAAATAGACAGAGAAACATACCATGTTCATGGATCAAAGAATCAATATAGTGAAAATGAGTATACTATCCAAAGCAATCTATAGGTTCAATGCAATCCCTATCAAGCTAGCAATGGTATTTTTCACAGAACAGAACAAAGAATTTCACAATTTGTATGGAAATACAAAAAACCTCAATAGCCAAAGCGATCTTGAGAAAGAAGAATGGAACTGGAGGAATCAATCTGCCTGACTTCAGACTATACTACAAAGCTACAGTCATCAAGACAGTATGGTACCGGCACAAAGACAGAAATATAGATCAATGACACAAAATAGAAAGCCCAGAGATATATCCACTCACCTATGGACACCTTATCTTTGACAAAGGAGGCAAAAATATACAATGGAGAAAAGACAACCTCTTTAACAAGTGGTGCTGGGAAAACCGGTCAACCACCTGTAAAAGAAAAACTAGAACACTTTATAACACCATACACAAAAATAAACTCAAAATGGATTAAAGATCTAAATGTAAGACCAGAAACTATAAAACTCCTAGAGGAAAACATAGGCAGAACACTCTCTGACATAAATCACAGCAAGATCCTCTATGACCCACCTCCCAGAGTAATGGAAATAAAAGCAAAAATAAACAAATGGGACCTAATTAAACTCAAAAGCTTTGGTACAATGAAGGAAACTATAAGCAAGGTGAAAAGCCAGCCTTCAGAATGGGAGAAAATAATAGCAAATGAAGCCCAATTGACAATCTCAAAAACATATAAGCAGCTCATGCAGGTCAATTCCTGAAAAATAAACAACCCAATCAAAAAATGGGCCAAATAACTAAACAGACATTTCTCCAAAGAAGACATATAAATGGCTAACAAACACATAAAAAGATGCTTAACATCACTCATTATCAGAGAAATGCAAATCAAAACCACAATGAAGTACCATCTCACACCGGTCAGAATGGCTGCTATCAAAAAGTCTACAAACAATAAATCCTGGAGAGGGTGAGGAGACAAGGGGGCCCTGTTACACTGTGGGTGGGAATGCAAACTATGCAAATGCAAATGTCGTACAGCCACTATGGAGAACAGTGTGGAGATTCCTTAAAAAACTGGAAATAGAACTGCCATATGACCCAGCAATCCCACTGCTGGGCATACACAGTGAGGAAACCAGAATTTAAAGAGACACATGTACCCCAATGTTCATTGTGGCACTGATTACAATAGCTAGGACATGGAAGCAACCTAGATGTTCATTGGCAGACAAATGGATAAGGAAGTTGTGGTACATATACACAATGGAATATTACTCAGGTATTAAAAAGAACACATTTGAATCACTTCTAATGAGGTGATGAAACTGGACCCTATTATACAGAGTGAAGTAAGTCAGAAGAAAAAACACCAATACAGTATATTAACGCGTATATATGGAATTTAGAAAGATGGTAACAATGACCTTATATGCAAGACAGCAAAAGAGACACAGATATACAGAACAGACTTTTGGATTCTGTGGGAGAAGGCTAGGGTGGGATGATTTGAGAGAAGAGCATTAAAACATGTATATTATCATATATGAAATAGATCGCCAGTCCAGGTTTGATGCATGAGACAGCACTCAGGGCCGGTGCACTGGGGATGACCCTAAGGGATGGGATGGGGAGGAAGTTGGGAGGAAGGTTTGGGATGGGGGACACATGTACACCCGTGGCTGATTCATGTCAATGTATGGCAAAAACCACTACCATATTGTAAAGCAAATAGCCCCCAATTAAAATAAATTAACTAATTTTAAAAATAATCAGATCTGGAAATAATCAGATCTGGAACTGGAACCCACATTCTTGCACAGACAAGGTTGGCAGAGCTGAATAGAGACTGCTCCCTATGGTGGGGCACTCCCTCTACAGTCTGCCCCAACCTCACCACTCCTGGCTGTTAACCCCAGCCTTTCATTGCTCGTTTGTTTTACTTTCCTGGGTTCTCAGTGCAATCTATGTGCTTGCAACCTCTGTATCACCCACTAGGCCAGAGCCCACTCTTACAATGAGACTGTCCCTCCCACCAGGGAAGATAACATGGCACCATTCAGATGATGTGGATAATAATAATGTAGCACAGTGTCCAAACTTCACGTAGTATGCATTATTGTATTTAATCTTCAAAACAATAAACATTTCCCAGGTAATTAATCTGAGCCAAGGCCTGTTGCCAAGTACAGGAGGGGCAAAGAGAAATACAGCAGAGTGTCAGCCTCCCAATAGCCCACAGCCTTGCAAGAGAGATAAACCACCAAAGTTGTAGGTCAGTATTATCACAGAAGACATCCATACCCAGCAGAGGGGGATCCAGAGAGACAGCAACTGGCTGCCCAGGGAAACTTAAAGGGGTTTCATGGAGCTGATATTCCCGGTACATACTGAGGGATGAACAGGACTGTGAATAAGAAAGGGATGAATATTGTTGCTGTTCAGTCACTAAGTTGTGTCCATCTCTTTGGAACTCCATGGACTGCAGCATGCCAGACTTCCCTGTCCTCCACTATTCCCCCAAGTGTCCTCAAACTCATGTCCATTGAATTGGTGACTCCATCCAACCATTTCATCCACTGTCACACCCTTCTCCTGCCCTCAGTCTTTCCCATGATCAGGGTCTTTTCCAATGAATCAGCTCTTCACACCAGGTGGCCAAAGTTTTGGAGCTTCAGTTTCATCATCAGTCCTTCCAATGAATATTCAGGACTGATTTCCTCTAGGATTGACTGGTTTGATCTCTTTGCTGTCCAAGGGACTCTCAAGAGTCTTCTCCAGCACCATAGTTTGAAAACATCAATCCTTCAGTGCTCAGCCTTCTTTATGGTCCAACTCTCACATCCATACATGACTAAGTGTATGTCTCTGCTTTTTAATACGCTGTCTAGGTTTGTCATAGTTTTTCTTCCAAGGAGCAAGCATCTTTTAATTTCATGACTTCAGTCACAATCTACAGTGATTTTGGAGTCCAAGAAAATAAAGTCTGTCACTGTTTCCATTGTTTCTCCATTTATTTCTATGAAGTGATGGGACCAGATGCCATGATCTTAGTTTTTTGAATGTTGAGTTTTAAGCCAGTTTTTTCACTCTCCTCTTTCATTCTCATCAAGAAACTCTTTAGTTCCTCTTCCCTTTCAGCCATTAGGGAAATGCCATCTGCATATCTGAGAGTATTGATATTTCTCTCAGCAATCTTGATTCCAGCTTGAACTTAATCCAGCCCAGTACTTCACATGATGTACTCCGCATATAAGTTAAACAAGCAGGGTGACAATATACAGCCTTGATGTACTCCTTTCTCAATTGTGAACCAGTTTGTTTTTTCATGTCTGGTTCTAACTACCGCTTCTTGACCTGCATACAAGTTTCTCTGGAGGCAGGTAAGGTGGTCTGGTATTACCATCTCTTTAAGAATTGTCCACACTTTGTTGTGATCCACACAGTCAAAGGCTTTAGTATAGTCCATGAAGCAGAAGTAGATGTTTTTCTGGAATTCTTTTGCTTTTCTATGATCCAGTGGATGTTGGCAATTTGATCTCTGGTTCCTCTGCCTTTTCTAAATCCAGCTTGTACATCTGGCAGTTCTCAGTTCGTCTTCTGCTGAAGCCTAGCTTGAAAGATTTTGAGCATTATCTTGCTAGCATGCGAAATGAGTGCAACTGTGTGGTAGCTTGAACAGTCTTTGGCATTGCCATTCTTTGTGATTGGAATGAAAACTGACCTTCTCCGGTCCATGGGGTGAGTATAACGCCCAGCAGAGGAAGAGTCAAAAGGCTTCCCTGGTGGACCAGTGGCTAAGATTCTGCACACTCCCAATGCAGGGGGACCAGGTTTGACTCCTGGTCAGGTAACTAGATCCCGCATGCCACAACTAAGACCCAGTGCAGCCAAATAAATAAATAAATACATTTTTTAAGGAACAGTCATGACAAGAATCCAATGCTAACAATCATGACAGGAAGCCAATACTCCTCACTTTCAAGACATGACTTACTCTTAGGACAAAGACCAAAATCTTAAAGGACATGGCCCAGCCCACATCTCAAACTTCCTCTCATACCCTCCAGCCACACTTGCTTCCACCTGACCTGGGGACTTTGCACCTGATGCTTCATTGTCCTGGATATCTTCTCCTACTCTGTCTTCCTTCTAGGTTGACATCCTTCTAGGTTCTGATTAGACTCTCATCTTAATCATCACCTCCTCTGTAACGTTTCCCCTAGTGTCTCTAACCAGTCAGATTTCTCTTCACATTCAGGAATTTCCCTCAGTGGCATGTGTCATAGTTTATAATTATATAATTGTGCACTATTTCCTTAATGTTCTTCTAGCCTGTGACAGACTGGAATATTGGTCCTAATTACTCAACCCTCCCTGTGTATGCATGTTTTGTTACATAATTTCACAGTCTCATTTCCTGACTTCGGGCTCAGCCACATGATCTATTTAGGCAAATGGAGTGAAGTGATGATGACTCAGTTTTGAGGCTAGACCTTGAAATATTTTGTGCTTCTGCCATCAGCATGTGAAGAACATGCCCAGTGAGCCCACTAGCACAAGGAGGGTGGGAGTCATGAGGATTAGACAGACTTGACCTGCAACTGAGAACTTCCCTGAGGAGCCCAGCTAGATCAGCCAAACTTGAAATCAACCCATAGACACAGAGCAAAATAAATGCTTATTGCTGCATGCCACTGAAATGCCATGGTTGTTTGTTACACTGCACTAGCAGACTGATATACCCTACTATATGCTAAGCTCCATTTAATCATAGATCACATTTTTGCTCAACACTGCATCACTATCACATGACACATAGTGGACCCTTAATAAGCATTTGCTAAATGGATGGATATTAGTGGACCAGTCCTACATTACCAGGAGGCTTTCACAAAGCACAGTGCAGCTCCAGCCAGTATGGCCCAAGCTTCTGGGAGATTAGCAAAGAAAAACTGGGTAGACTGAGACCCTATCTGTGCCTGCTCTTCTCCAAGCCCTCTGCCGCCAGAACATCAAGGATTGGAGAAAAGGCTTACAACAGAATGGGTTCATATACCCTTAGAAAATTAAGACATTCCTGCAGTCATCAAAATCTACTTATCAATCAGCAGCCTGAGTCTGACATGGTACCTACAAGTATCTCCCAAGCTGCTTGTCATTATTTGGATCAACTTAGAGAGACCATGAATAAATGGATAATGATGATGACTATCTTTAGTAAAATACTAATAAGTGTGGGTTAGCCCCTGTGTTCCTTTAATTCGTTGCCATAATTAAGTGGGGTTTGTCCTATTTTACAGATGAGAAATCTGAGCTTCAGAGAGGTTTGTTAACTTACCCCAGAGCACACAGCTAACAAAATTCTGGGAGAATTCCAAACTGAGTCATCTATGTCCCTAACCACAGAGCTATGCTGCCTGCGCAATGATTCAGGAATCCCAAAATAGTTCCAACTCCAGCCCATATCATCCACACCATCCATGTGGGCTTAGGCAAGGCTCTTCCTCTCTCTGAGCATGGATTCTTTCTCAATTAAGAAGTCTGAAGGACTTTCCCAATCCAGCTGCCCTTGGCCATGGTCTGAACAACTGTTCTTCCACCCTAGCTGCCATCTCCCAAAAGTATCCTATTAGGAGGAACAGGACTCCACCTTCTCAGACACTGCTGCTGGCAATTGGCACAACTTTTCCTGGAGACAAATGAGCAATGTATATCAAATACCTTAAAAATTCTACTAGTATTTTCCTAAGAGAAAGCTTAAAAGTAATAGCACAAATGTTCATGAGTCAGAATGTCACATCAGCATTATTTACAATAAGGGAAACCCAGAAACAACCTAGATATCTATTTATGTGTGTTCCAAGTCACTTCAGTCATGTCTGACTCTTTGTGATCCCATGAACTATAGCCCTCCAGGCTTCTCTGTCCATGGGATTTTCCAGGCAAGAATACTGGAATGGGTTGCCATTTCCTTCTCCAGGGAATTTTCTCGACTCAGGGTTTGAACTCATGTCTTTTACATCTCCTGTATTGGCAGATGGTTTCCTTATCACCACATGGCACAGTTAGTAAAGAATTCACCTGCCAATGCAGGAGACACAGGAGATGTGAGTTTGATCCCTGAGTCAGAAAGATGACAATTCATCTATTTATAGTGGATTGGTTAAATAAATTGCAACATGTCACTCAGCAGGAATACCATACAGCCTCTGAAAAGTGAAAAACAGTTCATTTACAATGTTATTCTTTAAAGTATTACTTGAAATAGTAAATACTAAGGAAAATATTCAAATGCCTATCAATAGTGCCTGTTAAATAAATTGCAGCATATTCAAGTAATGGATTACTGTAGCGTGACAAAAAGAAATGAGGTAATTCTGTATATACTTGATATAGAAAGTCCTCTCAGAAACATTGTTCAGTGGAAAAGCAAGGTTTATAGTGTGGAACAACGGTTATAGTGTACAACCTTTTGCAGAAAATAAAAACCTATATGCCTACCTCCTTGTAGCATCATAAGCGGACTCTGGAAAAAGATTCAAGAAATGAGCAACAGTTTTCAGTGAGAGTAGTCAGATGGGGACAGGAATCAGTGAAAGCACCTCACTGTAAACCTTTTTATTTTTTAACCATGTGAGTGAATTACTTAGTTGCAAACTTAAATATTTGAAATTCTTTTTTTTATTTTTTTAATTTTATTTTTTAACTTTACAATATTGTATTGGTTTGCCTTAATCACGTTTTAGAAGTATATTTAACCACGTAAGTAAAAACACTTATATTTTTAAAACTGGGGTATAGTTGCTTTTCAATGTTGTGTTAGTTTCTGCTGTACAATGAAACAAATCAGCTATATGTATACATATATCCCCACCCTCTTGGAGTCTCCTCCCAGTGCTCCCCTCTGTCCAATCCCGCCCATCTAGGTCACCACAGGTTGAGCTGAGCTCCCTGCGCTCTGCAGTAGGTTCCCACTAGCTATCTGTTTCACACTTGGCAGTACACATTCATTGATCTCAATCTCCCAGTTCATCCTACCCCCACTCCATGTCCACATGTCCCTTTTCTACATCTGCGTCTCTATTCCTGCTCTGCAAATAGGTTCATTTGTACCATTTTTTTCCTAGATTCCACATACATGCATTAATATATGGTATTTGTTTTTCTTTCTGACTTACTTCACTCTGTATGACAGACTCTAGGTCCATCCACGCCTCTACAAATGACCCAATTTCATTCCTTTTTATGGCTAATACTCCATTGTATATGCGTACCACATTGTCTTTATCCACTGATGGACAGGCAGGTTTTTTCCACGTCCTGGCTATTGTAAATAGTGCTGCAGTGAACACTGGAGTGCATGTGTCTTCTTGAATTATGGTTTTCTCAGGGCATGTACCCCAGAGAAGGCAATGGCACCCCACTCCAGTGCTCTTGCCTGGAAAATCCCATGGATGGAGGAGCCTGATAGGCTGCAATGCATGGGGTCGCTAAGAGTCAGACATGACTGAGCGACTTCACTTTCACTTTTCACTTTCATGCATTGGAGAAGGAAATGGCAACCCACTCCAGTGTTCTTGCCTGGAGAATCCCAGGGACCAGGGAGCCTGGTGGGCTGCCATCTATGGGGTCGCACAGAGTCGGACACGACTGAAGTGACTTAGCAGCAGGAGCAGCAGCAGGGTATGTGCCCAGTAGTAGTATTGCTGGGTCATATGGAAGTTCTATTTTTAGTAGTTTAAGGATATAATATATTGTTAAAGGGCAGAAGTAGTTTACCAAAGAGAATGTTTGACCCTGAGCAAGTCACATGTACTCTGAATCTCAACTTTATTATCTATAAATGGCAAAAATGATACTCATCTCACAAAGCTGTGGTGAGGATAAAATGAGGTCAGAGGAAGTAAAATATGTTAATAAAACACACAATTAATACTAAATAACTACAGCTACTAATGATTCCATAAAAACAGCCCTGGGCTTATGTATTGTTAAACATGGCTATTTCTTGGTGGTAGATACTGATGGTTTTCATTTTCTTCTTTGTTCTTTTCTAGACTTTTTTCAATTTTGCCATAAAGGATACACATTCCTTTTGCAGAACAATGGAAATATTATTTACAAAGTGACCTAAAACGATATATAAAGTATTTTATAGCTCTCCCCACCCCTGTCCCAAGGTTACTAAAAGGTTCTGAGGGACCTGGGCAGGTGGGTCTGCAGGTTTTGGATGCCACATATTGGGAAGTCTCTGAATTGTGGGGTCACAGGCAATCGAAGGGACCATCCAACAGTTCATCTGGCAGGAACACTCACAGTTGAGGATGCTGAGTCCTGAAGGTGAGGACACTGCCCAGCTCAGAATTGTCCCACTTGCAACAAATGGATGGACTTAGAGGATATTATGCTAAGTGAAATAAGTCAGATAAGGAC
Source organism: Bos indicus x Bos taurus (assembly GCF_003369695.1). NCBI lineage: Eukaryota > Metazoa > Chordata > Mammalia > Artiodactyla > Bovidae > Bos > Bos indicus x Bos taurus. Next base: position 48,679,420 of record NC_040093.1, read on the forward strand.
AACTACTGCATAACATCTCTTATATGTGGAATCTAAAAGAAAGTATAACAAACTAGTGAATAAAACAAAAAAGAAGCAGACTCACAGATACAGAGAAAAAACTACTGGTTACCAGTAGGGAGAGGGGAAGGAGGAGGGGGGAAAATAAGGGTAGAGGATTAAGAGGTACTATTAGGTATAGAATAAATAGGCTACAAGAATATATTTGTACAACAGGGGGAACATAGCCAATATTTTATAACTATAAATGGAGTATAACCTTTAAAATTGTAGATCACTATATTGTAAATCTGTAACTTATGTAATATTGTACATCAACTATACTTCAATTTTAAAAATTAATTTTTTTAAATTTAATTTTATTTTTATTTTTTTAATTTTATTTTTAAACTTTACATAATTGTATTAGTTTTGCCAAATATCAAAATTAATCTGCCACAGGTATACATGTGTTCCCCATCCTGAACCCTCCTCCCTCCTCCCTCCCCATACCATCCCTCTGGGTCGTCCCAGTGCACTAGCCCCAAGCATCCAGTATCGTGCATCGAACCTGGACTGGCGATTCGTTTCATACATGATATTTTACATGTTTCAATACCATTCTCCCAAATCTTCCCACCCTCTCCCTCTCCCACAGAGTCCATAAGACTGTTCTATACATCAGTGTCTCTTTTTCTGTCTCGTACACAGGGTTATTGTTACCATCTTTCTAAATTCCATATATATGCGTTAGTATACTGTATTGGTGTTTTTCTTTCTGGCTTACTTCACTCTGTATAATAGGCTCCAGTTTCATCCACCTCATTAGAACTGATTCAAATGTATACCTTCAGACTCCAAACATACAGACATCATTATCACCAACCCATGTTAAGCCCTGAGTGCTTAACCCATGTTAAAACCTAAGACCAGCTGCTGCTCTAAAGTTTTAGGTGCCTTGATGCAGTTAACCCTCACAGTCCTATGAGGTATTACCCCATTTATAGGTTAAGAAAATGCAGCACATCTTGCCCAAGAGTGCTTAGTGGCTAAAGAACAGAGCCAGGATTTAAACCCCACAGATTTAACCCTAATGCATGTTTTCATAATCTCTATGCTCTGCTATGGATGATGTTCACTGGTGGCCAAACTTTACGATGAAAACAGATTTTCATCTTAGTAAAAATCAAGTATCACTTGATGATAGATAGGCAAATAGATAAATAGATGATGGACAGATAGATGAACCTTAGTCTGGTGAAGAAAGCAAGGTATAAAATCCAGGTATCATGATTGTGGTTAAGCCCAGGTACCCCAGTGTATACAGAAACCAGTTGCCTTGTGAGTGTCATCAACTGAGAATATGGAGGCAGTTTGAATTTCAAGACCAGAATTAGACATTCCCCATTGGAGCTGTTCTCAAAATGCTGCCAAATAGTCCTCCATCCAGTGGCCAGATGCTCACTGCACTTTGGGGCAACCCGTGCTAGCTCTGCACATCACTGACTGAAAACCTATAATCATAGAGGCTTCCAAGGAGACTGTTTTCCAAAGAAATCCTCACTTCGGAGCATGAAGTCTTGGACTGTCTGTTAAAATATTGGTATCATTTGGTGTTTGTTCCAAATGTCATTTTCTAGGAGAGATCACACTCAAAATAAAAGTGAGAGATCACACTCCAAATAAAGCATGGCCCCAGATCTCTAATCCCTCCCTTTGCATCCACTTCTTGAGAAATATACTTGTGCATTTCCAGTGGCCTTCAGTGGCGTGAGGGTGGTGGTTCAGCAGCCTCTGCCTGTTGAAGTTTGAGGTCTTCATCTCAGGCCCCTACCCTACCTTTTCCACATCTCCCATTTCACTTCGAGGGCATCCTCTCTGTGTGAGCTCGTCAGCAGCTGTCGCGGTCACTGGGCTGGCCTTCCACTTCATTTTTTAGCCTGTTAAGTTTAATGCCCCTGTGCTTGGTGAAATAGAGGGAACAGCTTCTCCTTGTGGCTGTAATAGTGGTTTCAATATTCTCTCAGGGATTCTACCCAGATACACACAGGACATATTTATTCATTGTGTGCAGTGGACTCCTAGATCAGCTAGCATGGCTTAAATGTGGAGCACTATCAAAGCAGAGAAGCTCGTTCTGATCACTGACTTTCTGAGTGCCTTCTATGGCAGAATACCACCCAGCTCCCTCCGTCCACACTGGGAATCAGGAAATCAAGGCATCATTCTCGATCCTCCTCCCTCGCTCTCCTGCCATGGCCCACCCACCATCAAGTCCTTTGATTCATCTTCCTAAATGTATCTCACATCTATGCATGTGCTTCCATCTGCATCTTCCCTCATAGCTCAGTCGGTAAAGAATCTGCCTGCAATGCAGGAGACCTGCGTTTGATTCCTGGGTCAGGAAAGATCCCCTGGAGAAGGAAATGGCAACCCACTCCAGTAGTCTTGCCCAGAGAATCCCATGAATAGAAGAGCCTGGCAGGCTACAGTCCATGAGGTCACAAGAGTCAGACATGACTTGTGACTAAACCACTCCATCTGTACCACACCCCCTAGCCACCATCAGCTCCTCCCTGAACTGTTGTCAACAACTTCTAACTGGTCCCCCGCTTCTATTCCTGCTCCCATCCAACCCACTCCACAAATCACAACCTAAAGAGATTTTTAAATTACAAACTGGATCATGTAATACTCCTCCCCTGCTTAAGCTCTTCAGTGGTTCCCCACGCTTAGAATAAAGTCCAAGTTTCCTGCCATGGTCAACAAGGCCCTGTGTGATCTGGCCCTCACAGCTATCTGACCTCCACAGGCACCATTCGCCCTGCGTGCATCCCAGTCTGGCCACACTCTCTGTGGAAGTTCTCCCAGAAGCAGACCTTGAGACAAGGAGTCGGGTTCAAGGGGATCATCTCTAGATGATCCCAGAAGCATTGTGAGGGAGTGGGAAAAGTGTAACAGGATACATTAATAAGTGGATCACCTCTGTGGACAACAGGGGCTTGGGTCTCCTGGGGACCCTCTGTGTAGACATATCTCAGAGTGGTCCCAACATAGAGTAAGGAAGCTGGGGAGTTAATCCTCCCTGTCCCATCCCTCACTGCTGAGCATCATTCTAGGGACATTAATTCCCAGTGCTCTGGCAGAGTGTCCCTCCAGGGCTGGGAACACTCTTAAGTAAGAGAACACAGGACCGTGCCTGCATGGATAGAGTGACGGATCTAGTTGGAAAGCCATCAGCATCTGCTTCTGCAGAACTACTCAGTGTGTGGTCCCAGGACCAGCTAACCATCCTCAAAATACAACCTGTCTGTGATAAGAGGAGGAACTTGGGCCAGGACGTTGGTCAACTACATCATTAAGCACACTGCTGGGCTCCACTGACACTTTCTTCACAACAAGACTCTCTCGATGAAGGAAGCAGCGCATTACTGTACACTCTGGTGAAAGCTTCTTTACATGTCATAGCCTGGCAGTGTGAGATACCGGTGCTCCCAACACCTTCTATCTGCTGCTGGGACACCCTGAGCATAATCCCACCACATGCTCTATCCTTGCAGTTCCCACTGCCTGAGATTATTTTCTCCTGTTTCGTCCCAGCTTTCTTATAGTTTTCATGGTCCCACCCCAGGGAGGCCTCCCAGACTCCACATGTAAAATATCCACCACCCCAATATTCACTGTCACAGCATCATGCGTTTTCTTCAGGGGGATAATTGCAATCTACTCATTCTGTGTGTTTGTTGGGTAGCATGCTGTCTGTCTCTCCACTTGAACACATATTCCACTGGAGCAGGAAACTGACCTTTTTTTGCCATTACATCACCAGCACCAAGCACAGAGTTGACACTCAATAAACACAGAATGGGTAAATGAATTTGCAATCAAAATCCACTTCAGCTCCCTTTGGGGATGTCCTCTCAGTATCAGAAGGGGTAAAGTGCCCTCCTCTTGGGTTCGAAAATGAACACAGCTGCCCCCATGCTCACGACTGAATTCCCACTATAGACCCTAAATTGTAGCTTATCCACATCTTGATAACAGTGCTCCAGTTTCATATTTTCCAAGCCTCTTATCCATCCCAGAAATGCTGTATACCAACCCCTTTGGAGCCATCTACCTACATGATTAAGAGTCTGGTTTGAAATTCAACACACATAGCTTCAATCCTCAGCTCTGCCACTCACTCATTGAGAGACCTGGGGCATTTGCCTCCATCTCTGTGAGCCTCAATTTCTCATCAAGGTTACTGTAAGGATTAATGTAGGTCACTTTTATAGAGCCAAGTTTCTCAGCTGAGGCACTATTGACCCTTTAAGCTAGTTAAGAGTGAGGATCCAGTCCTATATATTGAGGGGTGTATATTAACACCCCTAATCTCTACCCATTAAATGCCAGTGGCAAAGCCCCTCAGCTCCATGTGACAACCAAGAATATCTCCAGTTGAGTTCAGTTCAGTTGCTCAGTCATATCCAACTCTTTGTGATCCCATGGACTTCAGCAGGCCAGACTTCCCTGTCCATCACCAAGTCCTGGCGCTTGCTCAAACTCATGTCCATCGAGTCGGTGATGCCATCCAACCATTCATGCTTTGTCGTCCCCTTCTCCTCCCACCTTCAATCTTGTCCAGCATCAGGGTCTTTTCAAATGAGTCAGTTCTTCGCATCAGGTGGCCAAAGTATTGGAGTTTCAGCTTTAGCCTCAGTCCTTCCAATGAAATATTCAGAACTGATTTCCTTTAGGATTGACTGGTTTGATTTCCTTGCAGTCCAAGAGACCCTCAGGAGTCCTCTCCAACACCACAGTTCAAAAGCATCAATTCTTCAGTGCTCAGCTTTCTTTATGGTCCAACTCTCACATCCATACATGACTACTGGAAAAACCATAGTTTTGACTAGATGGACCTTTATCGGCAAAGTAATGTCTCTGCTTTGTAATATGCTGTCTAGGCTTGTTAAAGCATTTCTTTCAAGGAGCAAGCATCTTTTCATTTCATGGCTGTAGTCACCATCTGCAGTGATTTTGGAGCTAAAGAAAATAATCTGTCACTGTTTCCATTGTTTTCCCATCTATTTCTATGATGTGATGGGACCAGATATGATGATCTTAGTTTTCTGAATGTTGAGTTTTAAGCCAGCTTTTTCACTCTCCTCCCTCACCTTCATCAAGAGGTTCTTTAGTTCCTCTTCACTTTCTACCATAAGGGTGGTGTCATCTACATATCTGAGGTTATTGATATTTCTCCCGGAAATCTTGATTCCAGCTTGTGCTTCATCCAGCTTGGCATTTTGCATGATGTACTCTGCATATGGTTTAATAAGCAGGGTGACAATATACAGCCTTGACGTACTCCTTTCCTTATTTGGAGTCAGTCCATTGTTATATGCCTAGTTCTAACTGTTGCTTCTTGACCTGCATACAGATTTCCTAGGAGGTGGGTAAGGTGGTCTGGTATTCCCATCTCTTGAAGAATTTTCCACAGTTTGTTGTAATCAACACAGTCAAAGGCTTTAGCATAGTCAATAAAGCAGAAGTATATGTTTTTCTGAAACTCTCTTGCTTTTTCAATGATCCAGTGGATGTTGGCAATTTGATCTCTGGTTCCTCTGCCTTTTCTAAAACCAGCTTGAACATCTGGAAGTTTACAGTTCATGTACTGTTGAAACCTGGCTTGGAGAATTGTGAGCATTACTTTGCTAGCATGTGAGATGAGTGCAACTGTGTGGTAGTTTGAACATTCTTTGGCATTGCCTTTCTTTGGGATTGGAATGAAAACTGACCTTTTCCAGGCTTGTGGCCACTGCTGAGTTTTCCAATTTGCTGGCATATTGAGTGCAGCATTTTAACAGCATCATCTTTCAGAATTTGAAATAGCTCAGCTGGAATTTCATCACTTCTACTAACTTTGTTCGCAGTGTTGCTTCCTAAGGCCCACTTGACTTCATACTCCAAGATGTCTGGCTGTAGGTAAGTAATCACACCATCATGGTTATCTGGGTCATTAACATCTTTTTTATATAGATTTTTTATGTATTCCTGCCACCTCTTCTAAATCTCTTCTGCTTCTGTTAGGTCCATACCATTTCTGTCCTTTACTGTGCCCATCTTTGCATGAAATGTCCCCTTGGTATTGCTAATTTTCTTGAAGAGATCTCTAGTCTTTCCCATTCTATTGTTTTCCTCTATTTCTTTGCATTGATCACTTGGAAGGCTTTCTTAACTCTTCTTGCTCTTCTTTGGAACTCTGCATTCAGATGGGTACATGTTTCCTTTTCTCCTTTGCCTTTCACTTCTCTTCTTTACTCAGCTATTTGTAAGGCCTCCTCAGACAACCATTTTGCATTTCTTTTTCTTGGGGATGGGCTTGTCAAATGTCCCCTGGGGGTAAAATCACTGCCAGTTGATAGGCACTCGTATGGTCTTTAACAGAATACCTGTTAAGCATGTTACTACACTATGTACCTCAGTTTCCTTACCTGTAAAACAGGCATAATAATGATGCCTAAATCATAGATTAGTGTAAGAAGTAAATGAGATAATATGTATAAAGTGTTTAGCAGAACACTCCATACATGCAAGTGCTTTTAAAACAAAAAGCTACCTTGTGAAATGATGGATGTGTTAGTTAACTTGATCGTAATAATCGTTTCATGACATATATTAAATTGTCACATAGTATACCACTGAAAAAATAACATTGTACAACCTAAATATGTACAATTTTTATTTATCCATCACAGCTCAATAAAGCTGGGAAAGTAAAAGAAATAAAAACATGCTACTTTCATAAGAAAAATAAATAAAAAACCAACTTTATCATTTCAGTTCAGTGGCTCAGTCATGTCAGACTTTTTGCGAGCCCATGGACTGCAGCACGCCAGGCCTCCCTGTCCATCATCAACTCCCTGAGTTTACTCAAACTCATGTCCATCGAGTCAGTGATACCATCCAACCATCTCATCCTCTGTCGTCCCCTTCTCCTCTTGCATTCAATCTTTCCAAGCATCAAGGTCTTTTCAAGTGAGTCATTTCAAATTTTATCATTTCAAACTTCATTTCAAATTTTTTCATTAAAGCTTCATAATTGGTTGCAACTGTCACTATTTGTATTAAAGCCCTCCTTGAGTCACTATTCTGAGTTCAGTCCGATCACCCACAGAGTTTTCCCAGAAAACGTTACTGTTCACACTGCATCCCCCAGAACTGGAAACTTTTTCCTAGCCCTAGCTGCCCTGGAGCTCCCCAGATATCAAGGTACCAGCTCACCTTCTAAAACCAGTATGGCTGGCTCTGTTGGGAGCCTCATGGCTACGTCCTACTCATTTTTGGAGAATCTGATTATTTCATTGTGGCCATCTAGAGCATTCAGCTTCAGCTGGGTCAGAATATTAAAGACTGGTGGCTGAGCTTCCAGAATACTATGATTTTCCTGTCCATTTGAAAGTTTTTCATTAGTAAGGCTTACATTGGGCATCATACCCAGCTCTGATTAGAGTATTTTAAAAGACACTGCAGGACTTCTCTGGTGGTCTAAGAAGCCTGCCAATGCAGGGGACACAGGTTCGATCCCTGGTCCAAGAAGATCTCACATGCTGCGGGGCAAGTAGGCCCATGTGCCACAACTTCTGAAGCTGGTGCACCCTAGAACCCACACCCAGCAACAAGAAAAGCCACCACAGTGAGAAGCCTGCACTCTGCAACTAGAGAGCAGTCCCCGCTTGCCGCAGCTAAAGAAACCCCTCGAGCACAGAAAAAGACCCAGCCAGCATAGTCATAAATAAACAAACAAAATTGTTTTAAAAGACATCGCAGTAAATGAGGTCAATGAAGCACTTGAGGATGCTGAGCTCTTCTTTCCTGGGGCCCAAAGAATGAGATATGGGCTCCCAATAAAGCAAGGGGACTGTGGTCAGCCGTAAGAAAGAGTCACCAGGGAAATGTAGCTTTAAAAGGAAAGGGAGGAAAACAGCAGCTCCCCATCACTGGAGACCCCCGCAAGAACTGGGTATGTCATATTTCCATGTGCTGGTCAGATGTCTATGTGCTGAATGAAAGGCTGGTACCACTGATCTCTGTAGGTCCTTCCCAATTCTCAGATTCCAAGCAGCATCCCTCCAGTTGCCCTGTCTCCCCTGACTCCAGATTCTGTGCACTGTCAGGACCACACTTCTAGTTATCCAGCCTGATCAAATATCTAGCCCATCTCCTATCTGGCCCCTGACTCAGCTGATCCTTTTACAAAGTTGAACCCCACCCTCCCGACTCTGGTTAGTTGCTGCTGTGAGCATGGAGGGAATAGGAATGACATGTCCCTCAAATACCCAATTCTAGGTTCAGTCATTCCACCAAGCAGCATCTTCTAAGTTCCTGTGCCATACCTGGTGCATTGCAGGCATCACGGTTTCCAGGGTGTTACCTCTTAACATTGTCCTCAAAGATTTCATAACCCTGTGAGAGAGTCAATTCCTAGGTAGGTTGATAAGGAGGAAAGATGGATCTGGGGCTCTAGAGGAGGAGATAGGGGTCTGGAGTTCTCAAGGAGGAGAAAAGGACAAAGGTTTTTCTCTACATTGCTTTGTCTTAGTCAATATAACAATGTATCTTGCTCAAGGATGTGTTTCTCCTTAACAAGAAGGTTTTCTGGTTAATCTTGTTATCTTAAGACATTTGTTGTAGGAGTGGATCTGATAAGACCTTTCCATTGTTAGTTCTAATCTTGTTAGTTAATTTAAGATGTATGTTGTGGGAGTGGGTCTGGTAAAATTATATAAGGCCTTGATAAGACTAGCGTGTGGGGCACCCTCCATCCCCTTCTGATGTCTATGTCAGAAGGCTTCTCTGTCCCTTCTCATACTTTAATAAAACTCTGCTACACAAAAGCTCTTGAGTGATCAAGCCTGGTCCCTGGTCCCAAAGCTAAATCTTCTTCAGAGATCATGAATCAGACATCGTCCACCATAAGCTATCACTGGTAGATTTAGAGGTTTCACTGTTTACATGACAATTTGTGTGACTACAAGTGTATACATGTGTTTTTGCTTTAATTATTCCTGGTGGAAACCTTGCTAAGAGTCTTACAGATGACAGTATCTCACAGGCCACATTCTGCCTGGAACTCTCAGGCTGTGATTGAGAGCCCCAAGTGCCGTATAGCCCTGAGCAGCCCTCTGCAGTCCTGAGCGTGGTTTTTGTTGTATCATTATTTTCGCTTTCACTATCCTCTGCCACTCATGAACAGCACGATTCTGCCTGCTTCTAACAAACCATGTTCAGCAAGCACATGTAATGGGGCAACAGGTTGACAGCAGTTCTTCCTTATCCTCTGACCCTCCAGATGTGCCTAGATACTCTCCTCCATCTGTGAACTCTGGGTGGTGGGTACTGTAGTTATGCCCATTTTATAGACTGAAGAATGAAGTCTCAGATAGGTTAAGTGACTTACCTGAAGTCACAGTAGCGGAGCGAGAACTCAGAATGGCTGATTCCCAAGATCGAATCCTTATCCACTGCACTACACTACTGTGAGCTTGTCACCTTAGCTGGGATGGTGACAGAGAGAGTTGCAGAGCTCTATCCGAATCTAGAAGGTTCTGAGCTTTAAAACAATCATGACTAGACACCCCATAAGTACTTCCTAAGAACGTAGTGCTGTCAGGGATAGGAAAAAGCATATCAAGTCCTTGGGAAGCTCACAGTCCACTTGGGAACATGGGCAGGAAGCAGCAAGAAGACATCACCAGACAGCCCATAAGGAAAGTGCTGGAAGGGTTCAGAATAAATGGTTCAGCAGAGCAACCTCAAATAAATGTTCTGTTTTCCACCAGGGGTATGCTGTCAGCCCTGGATCAGAACACCTGTGAGAGGAGTGGGAGGTGTGAGCTCCCTGTCACTGGAGCTGTTCCAGCAGGGACAGGCATCAGAGGTGCTGTGCAGTTCAGACACAGGCTATATGGCTCCAAAGACTCTCACATCCATTCACTAAATCTTGGTTAAATATTTACAACCTGCAAGACACTATGCTAGGCTGAACAAAGCAGGCAAGCCTTTGAGGAGTTGGCATTCTAGAGGGGAAGACAGCCAACAATTTAATAAACCAGAGAATTGGAGACAGTGAGAAGCAATGGGAAAGGAGCTACTTCACGTGGGAGGAAGAGGTAAGGGACAATCTTTCCAAAGATGTAGCATGTGGGGCTTCCCTGGTGTTCCAGTTGTTCAGAGTCTGCCTGCCAATGTAGGGGACGTGGGTTTGATCCGTGGTCTGGGAAGATTCCACATGCTGTGGGGCAACTAAGCCCATGTACCACAAGTACTGAGCCTGCGCCTCCTAGGGCCCATGCTCCAGGAGGATGGGAAGAGAAGGAAAGACAAGAGAAGCCACCCCAGTGAAAAGTCCACACACCTCAACAGAAAGTAGCCCTGGGTGTCTGCAACTAGAGAAAGCCCACAGACAGCAACAAAGACCCAACACAGCCAAAAAAAAAGATGTAGCATGTGAGTTAGGATGTAAAAGGATGGGGAGCAACCATGTAAAGAGTGCCTGAGCATATGGAAGAGTGTGTGAGAAGGCTCTGAGGTTCCCCAAGGCTCATGTGAATGATGAAAAACATCCTCCCCACAGCAGGCTTTGCAGGTGGGGCTGCCCACAAGAAACACGGACAAGAGGGCTGACGGGGAGCGATCAGCCAGCTGTCTCTTGTGTGGCTTTGGTGATAAGACCTGAGAAGGGAAGATGGAAGGAAACGAAAGCTCCAGATGACCTGATGACTCTGAATATTTGGTGATAAATGTTGATGCAATTACTGATAATCATGATTAAGGAGACCAAGATATCAGGCGGTCAGGGGGCAATGCTGCCCCAGCATTGTGTATGTGGCCTTTTTCAGCCTCAAATAAAGGACGAAAGAGACAGTAGTGTTCTTCATTCTACCTCCTGCCTGTGTCACACCTGAGAAGCCCAGGGACCTATCCTACTGCCACAGCTGGCTGATCCCTCACGTGTGAAGGCATTTTTGCTGGTGCCAAGTCCCGCTGGGGTCAGGCGCCATGATGCTCACAGGCTTCCCCTGCCTAGAGAGGCATGCTGCAGTTGAGCCCTTGTGGCTGGTGGGCCCCCTGTCTGGGTCCCCCTCAGGTGTGAGCATATTGCAGGCAGAACCAGATTCTAACCATCGTTATGTTCCCAGCACCTCTCCTGGCATCTGATGAATCGTACATGCTCAGTAAGTATCAGCTGAAGGGAGAGAGGGAAAGATGAAGGAATAGATGAGTAGAGAATAAATCAACTGCCCACCTTCAGTCAGCACTAAGCACTTCATAGCTGTTCAGTAAGCAGCTGATTGATGTGCATAAAATGATGGTTGTGGTGCTAAGTCACCTCAATAATGTCTGACTCTTTTGTGACCCCATGGACTGTAGAGGAGCCTGCCCAGCTCCTCTTTCCATGGGATTCTCCAGGCAAGAATACTGGAGTGGTTTGCCATGCTCTCTCCCAGGGGATCTTTCCAATGCGAGGATTGAACCTGTGTCTCTTATGTCTCCTGGATTGGCAGGCGGGTTCTTTACCACTGGTGCCACCCGGGAAGAAAACAGTAGATCTCAATAAAATACTGCTGCCGGTGGTAGCTGGACTAAACTTTGAATAACTGTTTCTGTAAGATACTGATTCTTATACCCCAGAACACCTCCTCTGACATTCAGATCACGTAAGAGCATGTTGTAGTATAGTACAAAAGCAAAAAGCGTAAGGACCACAGCTGGGGACCAGATTCTGCCACTTACCATGTTTGTGATTTCTGGGCATGTTCTTGTAAGTCTCTTACTATGGAAAGTAGGGAGAAGTGTGCCCACCCTAGAGAAGTGCAGTAGGAATAAAATTGAATACCATTTTGAAAGCACTTTTGGATTTTTGTTCATTTTTTTGTTTTATCAAATTAAATATGCATTTATTGAGTGCCTGCTGCATATTCATCACTGAGCGAGTACTCTAAAGAAAGATAAAAGACCGTGCCTGCCCCGGAGGACCCACACAAAGTTCAGCAGTTAAGACAGACCCTGGAAAGGGGATGTGATTGCTAATTTTATGTGTCAGCTTTGTAGGGTCATGGTGCCCAGGTAGTTGGTCAAACATTATTCCAGGTGTTTCTATAATGGTGCTTTTGGGGTGAGATTAACATTTAAATTGATGGACTTTGAGTAAAGCAGATTGCCCTCCATAATATGAGTGGGCATCCAATTACTTAAAGGCCTGAATAGAACAATGACTGACCTCCCCCAAGGAAAGAGGAATTCTGCCAGCAGAGGCCTTTGAACTTGAACTGCAACTCCTCCCTAAGACTCCAGCGTTCCACATACCTGGTCAGATTTTGGACTTGACAAGCCTCCATGATCATGTGAACCAATTCCTTAAAATAGAGAAATATATTGCTGTTCAGTCACTGACCCTTTTGTGGCCCCGTGAACTGTAGCCCTCCAGGCTCCTCTGTCCATGGGATTTCCCAGGCAAAAATACTGGAGTTGGGTTGCCATTCCTTTCTCCAGGGGATCTTCTCAAACCAGGGATCAAACCTGTGTCTTCTGCTTAGCAGGCAGATTCTTAACCGCTGGGCCACCAGGGAAGCCCCACCCCACCCACCCCACCCCAGAATATGTATATATGGATAACTCTGATTAATATATGCGACAACAGCACAGTAATGAGTCAGACACCCTTAGAACAGTCCTTATGAACCCAGTGCATACAGCAGCAATTGCTCTATCTGGAGGGATGTGAATAAAAGCCTTGAATATTGGAATAGGGCCCTAGAGACTAATTTTCTGTTAAGAGACAAGAAAAGCTCTCCTAATCTTCACTCCACAGGCTCCTGCTCACTCCCTCTGTTACCTCAATAGTTGTGTGGATTTTGATCTGATCCTTTCTATCCTCTTTCCCAGGCCTTTCCAACCTATTGTTTAGTTTGAGTGCCCAGCTGTGTGATCTAGGCAAATCCTCTAACTTCTCTGAGCCCCAGTTTGCTGCTGCTAAGTTGCTTCAGTCGTGTCCGACTCTGTGCAACCCCATAGACAGCAGCCCACCAGGCTCCCGTCCGTGGGATTCTCCAGGCAAGAATACTGGAGTGGGCTGCCATTTCCCTCTCCAATGCATGAAAGTGAAAAGTGGAAGTGAAGAGCCTTAGTTTACTTCTAGCTAAAAGCCTATTTCAGTGACTTCCTTGATGGTCCCATGGTTAAAACTTCACCTTCCAATGCAGGGGGTGCGAGTTCAATCCCTGGTTGGGGAACTGGGATCCAACATACCTTCTGGCTAAAAACACCAAAACATAAAACAGAAGCAATTATGTAACAAATTCAATAAAAACTTTAAAAATAATCTACATCCAAAAAAGTCTTTAAAAAATAAAAGTCTATTTCATGGGGTCCGGAAGGCACCTTGTATACTTAAGGACTTCAGATTTCTTGATTGTTATTAAAGTATCAGGTAGATTCATGCCTTGAGTATTCATGCCTTAAAGTATCAGGTCGATCCATGCTTTAAGTACCAGTGAGTTTCTTCAGATTTCTGCCTAAGGAAGTCACAGGAAGTGGGTTGACATTACAGCATGTACTATTTAAGTTAATTGTAAGAAAAGATAAATATTTAATAAATTTGAACAATCAGATGATGTTATAGAAGACCGTGGAATCTTATACTCTGGAGTTTCATTAAAAAGAGAGAAGCTCCTGGGATGTCAGTGCTCAAGGTGCAGAAAGGTGGAAAATGGCATCTGTGTCCCTCTGAGGGCATAGTTGGATACAAAACCTAGATGTCTGGACTTGAGATTGGCCTCAGAGGGCAGACAGGTGGGAGAGCTATTCTCTGAGATAGGAAAGCATTGACCATAGAAGGATGGAGTCCTTTGACCCACTCTCCCCACTAGACAGAAAAGCAGGATTTAATGGTGATGCATCTACCTGACCAGAGACCAGGGTCATCCTCAGACACCAGGGATGACCTTGCAGAAAGCCCCCTGAAAGTGTTAGTTGTTCAGTCATGTCCAACTCATTGCAGTCCTATGGACTGCAGCCTACCAGGCTCCTCTGTCCATGGAATTCTCCCAGCAAGAATACTGGAGTAGGTAGCCATTCCCTTCTCCACAGGATCTTCCCAACCCAGGGACTGAACCTGGGTCTCTCGCATCATAGGCAGATCCTTTTTTTCTTTTTTAATTTATTTATTTTAGTTGGAGGCTAATTATTTTACAATATTGTGTTGAGTTTTGCCATACATTTACATGAATCAGCCATGGGTGTACATGTGTCCCCCATCCTGAACCCCCCGCTCACCTCCCTCCCCATCCCATCCCTCTGGGTTTGTCCCAGTGCACCAGCTTTGAGTGCCCTGTCTCATGCATCGAACTTAGATTGGTCATCTATTTCACATATGGTAATATACATGTTTCAATGCTATTCTCTAAAATCATCCTACCCTCACCTTCTCCTACAGAGTCCAAAAGTCTATTCTTTACATCTGAGTCTCTTTTGCTGTCTCGCATATAGGGTCATCGTTACCATCTTTCTAAATTCCATATATAAGCGTTAATATACTGTATTGATGTTTTTCTTTCTGGCTTACTTCACTCTGTATAATAGGCTCCAGTTTCACCCACCTCATTAGAACTGATTCAAATGTGTTCTTTTTAATAGTTGAGTAATATTCCATTGTGTATATGTACCACAGCTTTCTTATCCATTCATCTGCTGATGAACATTAGGTTGTTTCCATATCCTAGCTCTTGTAAACAGTACTCACAGGCAGAGTCTTTACTGTCTGAGCCACCAGGGAAGCCCCATGCAGTCACTAAATCTATAGAACCTGCCCACAGAGGCTTCAGAATCTGGGTGGTCAGTCCAATCAAGGACACTAACTGAGGACCCATCACTAGCCTATGCAGGCTGGCCATCCAGGAGATAAACTTCCTTACTTGGGGATCTCTACTTACCTGCTGGACTCAGGTTCTTTTTCAACAAGCAGTTTTATTGTTCAAAGATGAGGGAGAATTCCCCACGGACAGAAGAAATCAGATCCCTGAAGAATTCATCTGGCTGCTTCATCCACTTAGATTAAAAATATACCAACACATATTGTTTTCTTCTTATGAGGAGAAAGCTACTAACTGGACTACTCCAGGGATGTTCCTTAAGTCTCAGGCCAAATTAAAGTCCAGACACACATCAGGGAATTGAAAAGTTCATATGTCTAGAGCCTCAAACTGGAAAATAAGAAAAAACAAACCAAAATTTTAAAAGGACAGAAAGGCAAGACATTCATGCAAGTATTCAGAGCCCAAAGTGGTATCATGGTAAGATCAGGGGCCTTGTGAGCCCGAAACTTGGGTTTTAATCCTGATTCTACCCTCTTATTAGTTCTGTCATCTTCTCATTTCCTGCTCACTATCTCCGTGTCTCACTTTCTTTGTCTGTCAAGTCTAGGAATACCTACTCTCCAGACAGCTGGATCAAATCTCGTGGTACCTACTCCTCTATTCTTCCACACTGTGAGCATAGAAAACAGGATCTCAGTAGCTAGTGTGCCTGACACACGGTGGGCCTTCAATAAACAGTCACAGTTATTGTGAATTCACCAGAAATGGTTCTACAGGCTTGCCTTAAAACACATTAGATATTGTTTTACAATCCAGACATACAGCAAAAAGATTATAATCAGAGAAACAACGGTGTGCGCTGTGCAGAACCTGCAATTCTGTGCTACCAGTTGGTTTAGAATTCCACGTTTTCATACTTATTTTATGTCCAATGTAAACTTGCTTCAAGTTTTTTACCAATTTAATTACCAGTTATTTACCAATGCTAACATGCATTCTAGGGAAATTATTCTTACCAGGATCCAACTATGGTTGTAAAATGATAAGCAACAAATCACTCAGTGAAAAATACTTTTTTTTTTCTTTTAAATAAAAGATGAAAGAGATAGTGGAGTCATAAAATAAGTCATATCTATGCTTTGCTCTCTTCAACACATCACTAAAAACGAGGGTCCCCCATCTTCATTCATCTTAAACTGACCCGAGACTCCCAGCTCCTGGAAATGAGACCACAAATGATCAATTACATCTTAGTGCACGAAGGCAAAGGTTAAACATATTATCGCTCACCACAGGTCGACCCTAACCTCAGGATTAATGCCATAAATAAAAAAGAAAAAATATAGTTAGGTCTGTGAAGGTACCAGCTTTAGTCTCCAAAGAAATACAAAAGGGAAATGGTGACCCCTACTGGTGGGAAGTAGAACAGCCAGCCTGCCTGGAGCTGAAAGCTCGTTTCAGACTGAGGCCCAAGCTGAGCAGAGAATCTCTGTGAGAAGCAAAGGATTAAGATTTCCTGTAGGCTGGAGCTGCTTTTGTATGTGCAAAAGGGAGATCGAATGAGAGGGAGTGTTTCGACCCAGGGTGTGAAGCCCCAAGGCAGGTGCCGATGGACAAAGATGGACACTCCCGCCTCCAATTCTACCCTGTCTGCCAAGGCTGAGAAGACGACAGTGCCGCCACTCGCCAGCCCCTTCCCTGATCTCAAAGCCTAGAGCTCACTTTCCAGCTTAAAGACTCAAGGCCCCAGTTACAGACCCCATTATGAGGAGTCTTTTCATGGGCAATTGAGAGGGACACATCACCCCTTAAAGTACCCTAGGAAAGGACTAGAGATCTCTTCAAGAAAATTGGAGATATCAAGAGAACATCTCATGTAAAGATGGGCACAATAAAGGACAGAAACAGCAAGGACCTAACAGAAGCAGAAGAGATTAAAAAGAGGTGGCAAGAATACACAGAAGAACTATACAAAAAAAGTCTTAATGACCCAGGTAACCACGATGCTGTGGTCATTCACCTAGAGCCAGACATCCTGGAGTATGAAGTCAAGTGGGCCTTTGGAAGCATTACTATGAACTAAACTAGTGGAGGTGATGGAATTCCAGCGGAGCTGTTTCAAATCCTAAAAGATGATGCTATTAAAGTGCGGTACTCAATACACCAGCAAATTTGGAAAACTAAATAGTGGCCACAGGACTGGAAAAGGTCAGTTTTCATTTCAATCTTTGGAATCTGATCTTTGTTTGATAAGAAAGGACAATGCCAAAGAAAGTTCAAAACTACTGTACAATTGACCTGATTTCACATGCTAGCAAGGTAATGCTCAAAATCCTTCAAGGTAGGCTTCAACAGTATGTGAACCAAGAACTTCAAGATGTACAAGCTGGGTTTAGAAAAGCCAAGGAACCAGATATCAAATTGCCAACATCTGTTGGATCATAGGAAAAGCAAAGGTAGCATTTTCAAGCAATGCTTCTAAAACATCTGCTTCATTGACTATGTTAAAGCCTTTGACTGTGTGGATCACAACAAACTATGGGAAATTCTTTAAAAGTTGGAAATATCAGACCACCTTATCTGCCTCCTAAGAAACCTGTATGCAAGTAAAGAAGCAACAGTTAGAACCGGACATGGAACAACAAACTGGTTCCAGACTGGGAAAGGAGCACATTAAGGCTGTATATTGTTACCCTGTTTATTTAACTTACATGCAGAGTACATCATGTGAAATCCCAGTTTGGATGAATCACAAGCTGGAATTAAGATTGCCAGGGGAAATATCAACAACCTCATATATGCAGAAAACACCACCCTTATGGTAGAAAGCAAAGAGGAACTAAAGAGCCTCTTGATGACAGTGAAAGAGGAGAGTGGAAAAGCTGACTTAAAACTAAACATTCAAAACACTAAGATCATGGCATTCGGTCCCATCACTTCATGGAAAACAGATAGGGGAAAAAAATGGAAACAGTGGCAGATTTTATTTTCTTGGACTCCAAAATCACTGCAGATGGTCATTGCAGCCATGAAATTAAAAGATGCTTGCTCCTTGGAAGAAAGGCTATGACAAACCTAGACACGTATTAAAAAGCAGAGATATCACTTTGCCAACAAAGATCCATTTAGTCAAAGCTATGGTTTTTCTAGTAGTCATGTTTGGATGTGAGAGTTGGACCGTAAAGAAGGTTGAGTGCTGAAGAATTGATGCTTTTGAACTGTGGTGCTGGAGAGGACTCGAGAGTCCCTTGGACAGCAAGGAGATCAAACCAGTTAATCTTAAAGGAAATTAATCCTGAATTGGAAGGACTGATGCTGAAGCTGAAGTTCCAATACTTTGGCCACCCAATGCGAAGAGTTGACTCATTGGAAAAGACCCTGATGCTGAGAAAGACTGAGGGCAGGAGGAGAAGGGGACGACAGAAGATGAGATGGTTGAACGGCATCACCGACTCAATGCACGTGAGTTTGAGCAAACCCCAGGAGATAGTGAAAGAAAAGAAATCCTGATGTGCTGAAGTCCAGGAAGTCACGAAGAGTTGGACACAATTTAGCAACTGAACAATGAACAAGAGACGGTAAAATCCATGGTCTGCTGCACCAGACTCTGAACAACTGTGGTGAGCAGATAGAACAGGCAGAGTAGGCAAAGCTGACCACCAGGCCCACTCAGAGAAACCACCCAAAGGAGTCCACACGGCTGTGCACACACTGGGTCCTGGCTCTCCTCTGTCCTGGCACACACTAAGAGCATGCTTTCTGGCCTCCTTATGACCAGAGATCTTCCGTCCACAATGAGTGGAGTTCCCCCAGCCCTCAACCTGCAAGTGCCATGTGCCATAGTAGAAAAATAAAACTGGAGATTTGGCAGTTGTTTGTTTTGCAGAATAACCTAGTCCATTATGACTGACTTATCACCTAAGCTCACAGGTTGAGAACTTTCTACTTAGTAGAATGTTGACATTCAAAGAGGAATTGTGATATCATATCTGACAAGCCATGGCTTAGCTGCTTCTTAAATTATTTAGAACAAAAGTTAGACGGATGCTGCTGTTGGTTTGGTGGGAGACGTCCCTGCCTTTTGCACATCTTGTCACATGTGGAAAATGTTAATGTGCATATGGCATCTGAAGGTAAACTGAAGGAAAACTGGGAATATCTATATAAGATTTGGTAAAAACTTCATTTTGTTTTTTTTTTCTTTTTTTTAATCTGCCAATTTATTTTTTAATTTATTATTTAATTGGAAGATAATTGCTTTATAATGTTGGTTTCCACTGGACAACATGAATTAGCTATAAGTATAAACATGCCCCTTCCTCTTGAGCCTCCCTTCCCCCCATCCCACCCTCTAGGTCATCCCAGAGCGCCGAGCCGAGCTCCCCGTGTTATGTAGCAGCTTCCTACTGTGCTTAGCAGCTCAGTCGTGTCCGACTCTTTGCAACCCTATGGATTGCAGCCCGCCAGGCTCCTCTGTCCATGGGAATTCTCCAGGCAAGAATACTGGAATGGGTTGCCATGGCATCCTCCAGGGGATCTTCCTGACCCAGGGATTGAACCCAGGTCTCCCGCACTGCAGGCAGATTCTTTACACTCTAAGCCACCAGGGAAGCCCAAGAATACTAGAGTGGGTAGCCTATCCCTTCTCCAGGGTAACTTCCCAACCCAGGAATAGCTATTTATTTTTATTCACGGTAGTTGTATATGTTTCAATGCTACTCTCTCCATTTGTTCCACTTTCTCCTTCCCCCAGTGTGTCCACGAGTGCATGCTCTATGGCTGTGTCTCTATTGCTGCCCTGCAAATACCTTCATCTGCACTATTTTTCTAGATTCTATATATATGCATTAATATGTGATATTTGTTTTTCTGATTTACTTCACTGTACAATGGGCAATTTTATTTTCATAATGTTATATAATTATAATATGAGAAGATTTAGGGAACATGTTTATTATCAAATTTGTCAAATCTTCCCTTTAAAATCTTTTTAAATATTTTAATAAAGAAACTTGGGCTTGATTCGGTAAATATAACTTTTCTGCATTATATTTTATGCTTGAAATGGCCACACACTATTCCTGATAAAGACTAGCTGATGATCATCTCTTCAAAGTCTCGTTATTCACCATGAGAAAACTTGTGTAACAAGTAAACAGGTAATGATGAAAAAACAGGTAACATTTTAAATTATCTTTACAATTCCAGATGGTTGAAATTATACTTCTCGAATCAAATGACTTTTGAATGTTGAAATGTCTTGTAATAATACAAATGGGTTTTTTTCCATCCAATGCAGCTTTTTCAACATCATTTTATTTCCAAAGTGATAAAACTTTCATTTGCAGAACACAAAACACGTGAATTGTTGAAGTTGTCACCCTGTATCTAGCATGGATACCACAGAGTGCATCAGAGTTCTGTCCACAGATGGACAGAAATATTCAAGATCCTTGATGTTTCCATGTCAGGGTTCCCACCAGGAGCTGTGCCCTCAGGGAAGCCCCATCTTAAACTCTTCATCGTCATTTCATTCTTCTTATAACAAAAGCCAGTCTCCTCCCTGCCCAGCTGACAAGGCCCTCCATTCTGGCCCGAGGACCTTCACACAAGCTCTCTGTTACCTCTGCCTGGAACACTCTTGCCCTGTTTTCTCCAGATAGCCCCTGTTGGTACATCTAATTGTTCAGAATCCCTTCTCTCACCCCCAATCACAATAAAGTCTCCCAGATGGAGCCTGGAATCTCAGTGGTCCATTAGACTAGCTTTATGTTTAGGTTTTAAATGAACTACAAGGAGATTGTCCACTCCCACTGGATTAGGGGAGCATCAGGGTGGAGATTTGGGGGTATCTTTGAAATCATAAGAAGAAATTTCCTCCAAGCTGAAGGGTGGGGGTGGGCGAGTTCCATGTCCATCCTCTCATTTAGCTAATTGAATGATCCATCCATTGGTCCATCCATCCAATATTGTAGCATTTTTTCAGTATATATTTAATGTGCACTTCCTGCATACCAGATGCCACATTATTGACTTACTGCTTTCTATTTCAGTATCTTTTACTTTTCCTTTATGATCCATATTACAATTATAAATAGATATTTATTTAGGCATATTTGTTTCCCACTAGACTGTAAATTCCATAAGGCCAGAGAGTGTGTCTTTTCTTTATCTACTGCTGCTGCTGCTAAGTCACTTCAGTCGTGTCCGACTCTGTGCAACCCCATAGACGGCAGCCCACCAGGCTCCCCCGTCCCTGGGATTCTCCAGGCAAGAACACTGGAGTGGATTGCCCTTTCCTTCTCCAATGCATGAAAGTGAAAAGTGAAAATGAAGTCGCTCAGTCGTGTCCGACTCTTAGCGACCCCATGGACTGCAGCCTACCAGGCTCCTCCGTCCATGGGATTTTCCAGGCAAGAGTACTGGAGTGGGGTGCCATTGCTTTCTCCACCTTTATCTACTGCTGTATACCAAAGCCTGACACAGTCCCTGTATCAACATATATTTGTTAAATGAATAAATGAATTCATCCAAGAATGCATTTGGCCATGGAAATTCTATATAGCAGAAAATCCACATAAAATAATCAGAGGGACTTCCCTGGTGGTTCAGGGGTTAAGAATTCGCCTTCCAGTGCAGGGGACTCTAGATGGATCCCTGGTCAGGGAACTAAAATCCCACGTACCAGGGGGTAGCTACTGAGCCCACGTGCTCTGGAGTCTGCATGCCACAACAAAGATCCCTCATGATGCGACTAAGACCCAAAGTAGCCACATAAATAAATATTTTACAAATAATAATTAGAGAGTGAGATGAATGAGATCACATTTTAGAGAGCATTGGCTTACTTGCTCTTGTTAGTGACCTACTTCCCTAGCACCACTCTGCCCTCCCACCTTCCCTTGTCCACCATATCCCTTTCTGTTCCTAAATCTGCTTCTCTGGCTTTCTGTTTCTCCATTCCCTGTGCCATTCACATCTGTCATCTGGTACCCAGCAAGTTCTCATTAAATATATACTGAATACATACTAGGATCATTGGATGGATGGATCATTCAATAGATAGATGAGAGGATGGGCATATTACGCTCCACCCCTTAGCTTGGAGGAAATTTCTTCTTGTGATTTCAAAGATTCCTCCCCAAATCTCCAACCTGATGTTCCAGTGGAAGAGGACACCCTCCTTGTAGCTCATTTAAAACCTAATAAGAGTCTGATCTGATGGGCCCATGACACTCCAGGCTCCATCTGGGCAACCCCTCCATTGCTTCTAATGACCAGACTTGAAACAGAATTACTTCATTCTTCAGAGGAGCATGTGGGGAGTTTCTCGCTCTCTCAACAGCAAGCACATACTGCAAAGACATTCTGCTTCTATAAGTATGCTTTTCTAAATGTTAAAGGGTTAGAGCAATTTCCAAAGGTCTCTGCCGCAAAGGAGCCCTTTGATGATATTTAATTGAACTACTTTTTGCTTTGAGAAGTGAAGAAACTAAAATGTAAGGATTGGAAATGCTTCTTGGTTTTATGTCAAAATACAGGTTTATAGATAAAATAATGGAAAGAGAATTCTCTGTTACTAAAGTCAGGAAAATGAAGATAAACAGATCATCCAAGGAGAGCAAAGCATGTATGTGGTTTCTGTAGGTTGGTTAGAGGAAATCAATCTCTCCTTTTTTTAATTTTTATTGGAGTATAGTTGCTTTACAATGTTGTGTTAGTTTCTGCTCTGCAGCAAAGCAAATCAGCTACATGTATACAAATGTCCCATCTGTTTTGGATTTCCCTCCCACCTAGGTCACCACAGAGCACTGAGTAGAGTTCCCTATGCTATAGGGTTCTCATTAGTTATATATTTTATACATGATGTGGAATTTAGAAAACAACCTCCTTTAGATTCTGTTTTCAAACCCTTAACAACTACTGAAGGCACATTAGCTGAGCAAAATCACTAGAAATCTCTCTCCCTCTTTTGGCATTCAAAAGTGAACATTAAATATAAACATGTCTACAGCAAGTTTAAATATTAACTTCTTTCATAATATCCCTGTGGTGTTTCCAGAGTAAATTCCTTTGAATAGAGGAAACCGAATTTTGTAAAGGTCGAAGAGAGATTACCTAAGTGAAGCAAACTCTCTGAAAATGGGCAAATGATCCGTTTGTCATTTTGTATTTGTGAAAACGTTTGAATGACAATTTGCATATTTTAAACCAAGTCACATCACATCAAGGAGGCAGGAATTAAATCCTCGCTCCTGTTCGATGTATTCAGAATGTTCATGTAATTCTGAATTTGACATGATGTTCTTTGAAGACAAAGAGAACTGGGGGCTGCTGGATCAGTCTTCACAGTATGCTGAGAAGAGAAGGTGAGTGTGTGCACTGGATTTGGTTACAGCAGAGTGGAATTGGCTGTGTACACAGAACCTGGAGACACCGTTCATTCAGACCACAATGCAGATGGCTCCCCCTAGCTTCTTCAGAGAACAACCCGCATTCTGTACTTGGCACAGGCTGTAGTTAGGCTACCTGGCATGAAAGTGTCCCCTTAAATTGAGAGGCACCCAAACCACAGGACCCCAAATCCCATTATGGGAGCCAGAGGGTAACCACAGTTCCCCTTCCCCACAGCTTGGCTCTGGACCAGGCTCAGTCAAAGTAAGCCAAAATAAACCAGAGCTCTTGCCCAGAACTCTAAATCTAAAAGCAGTAATACAAGAAGAAAGCAAAAACATTAATTTGAAAATAAATATGCACCCCAGTATTTATAGTAGCACTATTTACAATAGCCAAGTTATGGAAGCACCCTAAGTGTCTGTCAACGATGAATGGATGAAGAAGATGTGGTATACATATACAGTGGAATACTTCTATTGCTGCTGCTGCTAGGTCACTTCAGTCGTGTCCGACTCTGTGCGACCCCACAGACGGCAGCCCACCAGGCTCCCACGTCCCTGGGATTCTCCAGGCAAGAACACTGGATTGGATTGCCATTTCCTTCTCCAATGCATGAAAGTGAAAAGTGAAAGTGAAGTTGCTCAGTTGTGTCCGACTCTTAGCGACCCCATGGACTGCAGCATACCAGGCTCCTCCGTCCATGGGATTTTCCAGGCAAGAGTACTGGAGTGGGGTGCCATTGCCTTCTCCAACAATGGAATACTACTCGGCCATAAAAAAGAATGAAAATTTTTCCATTTGCAACAACATGGATGGATGTAGAGGGCATTATGCATAGTGAAATAGCAGACAGAGAAAGACATACTGTATGACATCACTCACATGTGGAATCTAATATAGAAAAAGCTAATGAATATAACAAAAAAGAGACTCACTGATACAGCAAACAAATTGGAGGCTACCAGTGGGAAGAGGGAAGAGTGGAGATGCAAATAGGGGTAGGAGATTAAGACGTATGAACTACTATGTATAAATAAGCTATAGGATATATTGTACAGTACAGGGAATATATCCAATATTTTACAATAATTACAAATGGAATGGACTTCCCTGCTGCCTCAGGGGTAAAGAATCCACTTGCCAAAGCAGGAGATGCAGGTTCGATCCCCAGGTCCGGAAGATCCCCTGAAGAAGGAAATGGCAACCCACACCAGTGTTCTTGCCTGGGAAATCCCATGGACAGAGCAGCCTTGTATGCAATAGTCCACAGGGTCACAAAAGAGTCAGACATGACTTAACAACTAAACGACAAATAAATAGAATATAACCTTTAAAATTATGAATCACCATTCTGTATACCTGAAACTTATTATATATCAGCAATACATTATTTTTAAGTATTAATTTATAAAAAAAATATCAATTTAAATAAATAAAAGTGGTCATACAAAAAATGCAGGCTAAGTGGAAATCATCAAAGACATTAGCAGTGGAGTTGAGAAGTCAATATTAATGGGTCGGGTGGGTTGGCACAGACCCCCTGCTCTAGGGTGGCCCCTGCCTGCATAACAAGGACACGTAGCAGGGCTGAGTCCAATCCAAAGCAAAGAAATAGAGGAAAGCAATAGAATGAGAAAAACTAGAGATCTCTTCAAGAAAATTAGAGATACCAAGGGAACATTTCATGTAAGGAATAGCATGATAAAGGACAGAAATGGTAAGAACCTAACAGAAGCAGAAGAGATTAAAAAGAGGTGGTAAGAATACACAGAAGAACTATACAAAAAAGTCTTAATGACCTAGATAATCATGATGGTGTGGTCACTCACCTAGAGCCAGACATGCTGGAGTGTGAAGTCAAATAGGCCTTAGGAAACATTACTACAAACAAAGCTAGCAGAGATGACAGAATTCCACCTGAGCTACTTAAAATCCTAAAAGATGATGCTTTTAAGTGCTGCATTCAATATGCCAGCAAATTTGGAAAACTCAGCAGTGGCCACTGGACTGGAAAACGTCAGTTTTCATTCCAATCCCAATGAAGGGCAATGCCAAATAATGTCCAAACCACTGTACAATTGCACTCACTTCACATGTTTATAAGTTTACACTCAAAATCCTTCAAGTTACACTTCAGCAGTATGTGAACTGAGATCTTCCAGATGTACAAGCTAGGTTTAGAAAAGGCAAAGGAACCAGAGATCAAATTGCCAGCATTCATTGGATCATAGGAAGGAAGGGAATCCCAGAAAAACACCTACTTTTGCTTTATTGACTATATTAAGACTTTTGGCTGTGTAGATCACAACAAACTGTGGAAAATTCTTAAAGAGATGGGAATACCAGACCACCTTACCTGTCTCCTGAGAAACCTGTATGCAAGTCAAGAAACAAGAGCTAGAACTGGACATGGAACAACTGACTAGTTCCAAATTGGGGAAGGAGTACAACAAAGCTGTATACTGTCATCCTGTTTATTTAACTTATATGCAGAGTACATCATGCAAAATGCCGGGCTGGATGAATCACAAACTGGAATCAGGATTCCCAGGAGAAATATCAACAATATTAGATATGCAGATGATACCACTCTAGTGGCAGAAAGCAAAGAACTAAAGAGCCTCTTGATAAAAGTGAAAGAGGAGAGTGAAAAAGCGGGCTCAAAATCCAATATTTGAAAACAAGGATCATGGCATCCGGTCCCACCACTTCCATGGCAGATATTAATTGAAGGCAGAAAAGTAGAAGCAGTGACAGATTTTACTTTCTCGGGCTCCAAAATCACTATGAACAATGACTGCAGTCACTAAACTAAAAGATACCGCTCCTTGGAAGGAAAGCTATGACCAACCTAGACAGCATATTAAAAAGCAGGGGCATCACTTTGTCAACAAAGATTAGTATAGTCAAAGCTAGAGTTTTTCCAGTAGTCACATATGGAAGTGGGGGTTAGTCCATAAAGAAGGCTGAGTGCTAAAGAAGTGATATTAGAGAAAATTCTTAAGAATCCCCTGGACTGCAAGGAGATCAAACCAGTCAATCCTAAAGGAAATCAACTCTGAATACTCATTGGAAGGCCTGATACTGAAGCTCCAATACTTTGGCCACCTGATAAGAAGAGCTGACTCATTGGAAAAGATGCCAATGGTAAAGAACCTGCCTGCCAATGCAGGAGACATAAGAGTCGCAAGTTTGATCCCTGAATCAGGAAGATCCCCTGGAGAAAGGGCATGGCAACCCACTCCAGTATTCTTGCCTGGAGAATTCCATGGACAGAGGGGCCTGGCAGGCTGTAGTCCATAGGGTCGCACAGAGTCGGACGCTACTGGAGCGACTTCACACGCACACACTGACGCTGGAAAAGAGTAAGGGCAGGAGAAAGGAGCGGCAGAGGATGAGATGGTTAGGTAGCATCACTGACTCAATGGACATGAATTTGAGCAAACTCTGGGAAATAGTGAGGGACAGAGGATCCTGGCAGGCTATAGTTCATGGGGTCACAAAGAGTTGGACAAGACTTAGGCACTGAACAATAACAACAACCACAGGGGCTGAATCCAGTCCACGCTCTGCTCACCAGGCTGGTCCTCGAGAGGGCGGTGACAAAGCAGGCTCCTTTCTAACCCACACAGGTGAAGAGCAGAGGTCCTGACAGGTTCAGTGAAAAAGTGAAAGTCGCTCAGTCGTGTCTGACTCTTTGTGACCCCACGGCCTATACAGTCCATGGAATGCTCCAGGCCAGAATAATGGAGTGGGTAGCCATTCCCTTCTCCAGGGGATCTTCCCAACCCAGGGATTGAACTCAGGTCTCCCTCACTGCAGGTGGATTCTTTACCAGCTGAGCCACAAGCGAAGCCCAAGAATACTGGAATGGGTAGCCTATCCCTTTTCCAGGGATCTTCCCGACCCAGGAATTGAACCAGGGTCTCCTGCATTGCAGGCAGATTCTTTACCAACTGAGCTATCAGGGAAGCCAGAGGAATAAGCAGTTTATTCCAGGGCATAACTCTGGCTGTGTTCTGAGTTACCCAGCTTCCCCTGTCTCTGGTCTCCAGTCTTCCTGTGGATCCCGCAAGCTCCTCATTACGTTCCCAGAGTTTCATTTTTCTCCTTAAGGTTGTAGGAGTCAGTCTCTGTTGTTTGCACATCTGGTGTCAGTCTAGCAGAATCCTGACCACACACCCTTCTTACCAATTTATCCCAACATGCTTTGTCACATACAAGTGCCTGGCAAAGGCCAGACTTAATCAGGTGTGTGAAATCAGAAGAGAAATAGGATGTTGGATGGGCTTATCACTCTGTTACTCAGATAATAGGAATTCCATATACTGAATTTTTTAATGTTTATTTCTGGAAGAGGGCATGGCAACCCACTCCAGTATTCTTGCCCGTAGAATCTCATGGACAAGGGAGCCTGGTAAGCTATGGTCCTCTGGGTTGCAAAGAGTCGGAGGCAACTGTAGTGACTGAGCACGCATGCATGCATTTATTTATTTGGCTGTACCAAGTCCTAGTTGCAGCAAAATGGAATTTTTAGCTGCAGCAAAGCAAACGCTTAGTTGTAGCACATGGAGTCTGGTTCCCTGACCAGGAATTGAACCCAGGCCCCCTGTTTTGAGAGTTCAGAGTTTTAGCCACTGTAGTTTTTTAAACAGACAGCGATGTTAGAGAACATCTTTCCCAAATCGTTCATTTGGCAGATGAAATCCAGAGAAGGTAGGTGAGTTGTGGAAGGTCACCTAGCTAGTTAAGAGCAGCTTCTACAAGCCTGTCTTATCTTGGCTGCTCAACTGTATTATTTCTGTGGGCACCAGGATGTGGCTGGAGTTAAGTCTAAGATGGGCAGTCCTTCCACTCACCAAGCTGGGCCCAAACGCTCACAAGAGACTTTGCTGAAATCAGTCTGCCTTCAAACTTTTAGTCCTGGACCAGAAAGCTGAAGGACAATGTTGTGAGACATTTTGAACATTAAAAAATTAAGATTTACAATATGGAGCTGCCTCCACATGTGATTCTCGGAAGAAACAACGAGGACCTAGAGGGAGAATGGGAGATGTGTGCATGAGAGAGGCAGTGAGCCGCCATTCAGTCAGGTGTGCACCTTCTCTCCAGAACAGAAAGAACCTTTGTCCCACACGTGCTGCAAAAGGTGTGGGGGAGGAGCAGCACTGGAGAACGGAGGGGCTGGTCCAAGAAAGGTTTGGTTTCAAGTGCCTCATTAGTCCTCTGCTTGGTTCACAGGATGCAGGACCTCAAGGAAAGACAAAGCAAATCGCATTTTCTCAGTTACTGAGTGTGTGCTTGTTAGTGAGAAAATACAAAAATTCCTCCAACAGGGATCTTCCTGGCGGTCCAGGGGCTAAGACTCCAAGCTCCCAATGCAGGGGACCCGGGTTTGAGCCCTGGTCAGGGAATTAGATCCTACATGCCGCAATTTTAGTTCACATGCCGCAACAAAAAATTCCACATGCTGCAACTAAAACCCAGTGCAGCCTAAATAAATAATAAATATTCTTTAAAAAGTCATCAGGCAATGTTTCAACTGTTAGACCTCATACAGCATTCTAAGACACAAAGGGTAGG